>NC_045427.1:212570546-212893671 GCF_902635505.1 Sarcophilus harrisii | reverse complement strand
CCAGTGAAAGAACTCTGGGAGATGACTATGAACCACTACATAGAATTCCCAATCCCTCTATTTTTGTCCGCTTGCATTTTTTATTTCCTTCACAGGCTAATTGTACAATATTTCAAAGTCTGATTCTTTTTGTACAGCAAAATAACTGCTTGTACATGTATACATATATTGTATTTAATTTATACTTTAACATATTTAACATGTATCGGTCAATCTGCCATCTAGAGGAAGGGGTGGGGGGAAGGAGGGGAAAAGTTGGAACAAAAGGTTTTATAATTGTCAATGCTGAAAAATTACCTATGCATATAACTTATAAATAAAAAGCTATAAAAAAGATCATGTCATTTGAGAATTAGTTGAGAGAACTAGAGAAAGAAAAACTGAGACATGAGGGAGATAGGACATGATAGATACTTAAAGTGTTTGAAAGTATGAAATATTCTCATACTCCTCTTTTTATTGTATACACAATTCTAATAAGCAAGTTCTAAACTACCATAGCAGCTAAGTAGCAAATGAAGAGATTTGTGGAACTGCTAAAGAACTTTGCTTTAGCTGACAGTGAGAATTAAGGCAGGAAGCCTCTTAAAAAGCTGACACAAGTATACATCAAATATACCAATTTGGGATTACTCAGTGTAGGAACAAGGAGACATGTATCCACACTAATTCCTAAGGGTATCATTCTCATTAAAGTACAAGAGAATAATTGATGAACATAATGACACTGAGTCACCAAAAAGAGATTAAATTATATTGAATAGGGATTATCAATTGTAGTAATGGACCATATAAGAAGGACACAAGTATAGATTTCTGATGTTTAAAATTCATAACAAGGATAAAATATCATCATTCTTTAAAAGAATATTTTTTCAGCAAAAATACAAAATCAGTCCAAATACAGTTAATAGAACATTATTAATACAAAAGTATAGTTTATAGACCTAATGATATTCATAGATAAATTTTGATAAAATTAGTGAGAGTACTAGTATTTAAGATAAATCTATTTCCTATTAAAAAAATTCATGTAAAAATTTTTTTGAGTTCCAAATTCTCTTCTTCTTTCTTACCTCTCCCCCTCCTTGAGAAAGCAAGTAATTTGCTATGGATTATACATATATAATCATTCAAAACCTCTTTCAATTTTAGACATATTATAAAAGAATACAGGAGAAAAATAAAATCACTTTTCTTCTCTGTCATATTAGTCCATCTCATAATTGTACAGTGATATCTTAGCATTGTTTTAATTTGCATTTCTTTAAGCAGTAGTGGGTTTTGTTGTTTCTTTTTAATCAAAGCTTTTTTATTTTCAAAACACATGCATTGATAATGTTTCAACATTGTTTGCAAAACCCTCCTTCCCCTATACCCCCTTGCCTAGATGGCAAGTAATCCAAAATATGTTAAACATGTCAAAATATATATTAAATCCAATATATGTATACAATAATTTTACTGAACAAGAAAATCAGATCAAAAAGGAAAAAAATGAGAAGATAAAATGCAAGCCAACAACAACAGAAAGAGTGAAAATGATATGTTGTGATCCATACTCACCTTTCTCTGGGTGCAGATGATGCTCTTCATCAAAAAACCATTGGAATTGGCCTGAATCATCTCATTATTGAAGAGAGCCATGTCCATCAGATGATCATCGTATAATCTTGTTGCCATGTATGATGATCATCTGGTTCTTCTTATTTCACTTAACATCAGTTCATGTAAGTCTCTCCAGGCCTCTCTGAAACCATCCTACTGGCCATTTCTTACAGAACAATACTATTCCATAATATTCATAAACAATAATTTATTCAGCCCTGTCCCAACTGATGGGCATCCACTCAAGTTTCCAATTTCTTGCCACTACAAAAAGGACTGCCACAAACATTTTTGCACATGTAGATCCTTTTCCCTCCTTTAAGATATCTTTGGGATGTAATCCCTATAGTAACCCTGCTGGATCAAAGGGTATGCACAGTTTGATAACTTTTTGAGCATAGTTCCAAATTGCTCTCCAGAATGGCTGGATCAGTTCACAATTTCACCAACTATGTATCAGTGTTCCAGTTTTCTCACATCCCCTCCAACATTATCTTTTCCTGTCATATTTCTCTAATCAGTAGTGTTTTAGAGCATTTTTCATGTGATTATTGATAGCTCTGATTTCTTCTGAAAACTGCTTGTTCTTATCCTTTAACCATTTATCAATTGGGTAATAATTCATATTCTTTATGAATTTGAGAAGCAAGACCTTTATCAAATAAACTTAATGTAAAAATTTCCCCCCCCCCATATTTATTGCTTTCCTTCTAATCTTGGGAGCATTACTTTGGTCTGTGCAAAAAAAAAATTTTTTTTAATTCAATGTAAGCAAAGTAAACCATTCTATATCCTGGTCTCTTATCTAGTCATAAATTCTTCTCTTATCCAGAGATCTGACAAGATAAAATATTCCATACTCCCTTAATTTGCTTATGAGATTTCTCTTTATATCTAAATCAGGTAACCATTTTAACCTTATCTTTGTATTTGATGTGAGATGTTGCTCTATGCCTACTTTCTACTAAATGGCTAAGAAAAGCTGTTCTTGAGAACTGTGAGTTGTATTCATTGTCAGCCAATTTGTAATAATTTTTTTTATCACTTATGGTAGTTTTCTATTTTGATTTTAGCAATTTCATGTAAGACTATACCCTCAATCACCTTTTGCCCTAAGTTTCATCCACAAAACCAAAAATTCTGGATATACTTTATTGACCCACTACTAGTTTTATATATGGTACATTTTTTTTCTTCCAAAAGGTTTGAGTTGGTCCTGCTCAATATCATAAACCATGGTTAAATTTCCAGAATATCTTATCATCCTCTATCATGTGGAAAAATATGTTTTCATCCATGTTAAATTTCTCTCAAAAACTTTTTATTTTTTTAAATTTGTAAAGGGCTTGAAACTCCTGAGTCCATGCACTGAGGTCAGGACAGCCGAACACTTAAGGCTAACTACCGATTAGACAATACTCTATGGGCATATGCTTGGAAAATGGCCCTTCCCACTGTCCTGTGCTGGCTCAATGATTGGTGTATACAAAGGATTGTAGGAGGGACTAGAGGGTGGAATAAGACTAACCAGAGTCACTTTGGCGATAGAAGAGGGAGAAGGAAGGTTGCGGAGATTCTGCTTCCATCCAATTCAATCCTGCGTCTGAAGACCAAGAATAAAGACTAAGAACTTTTGCTTATCCTGACTCCGGCTGATTCTAAGGTATCCAGGATGCTAACATGGTCATCACATAAACTGAGGTGCTAAAAACTGGCAGTTCTTAAGTGCCTAATCTAGAAAGTTCAGCTACCTGAGTAATTTATTCCACAAAAGTTCTAAATAACTGAGGTTTTACCATTGTAAAGATCATCTTGTTCCTAGGACAACATTGAACCACCAGCTTTGCTACAAAATGGAATTCAATTCCAATATTTTAGAAGAACAAGCTGAATCCGATGCCAAAAGCAGGTACTTGCTCCATGAATTTATAGAGCTAATGTTTGATTTTCCCTGGCAATTAGTGACAAGAACATGCTAAGTCAAAAGCCTCAAGTTTTAATTGCAATCCCAATTAAATCATTTTTATCAGAGTTGCTACCAATTAGAAAAATTAATTTGTCATTCATTGTTTTCCCTTGAAAAACTTTTTTAGATTTCAGAGCTATATTTTCTTCTGAATTAAATGCTTTTTGAAAATCAGACAGTAGATATAACTAGACATCATCTCTACTTCTCTAAGTTCTGTGATTATAAAGAGGTGATCTACTGTAGAAAAATTGTCTGCAAGAGTCTACTTACCTTATAGATAAAACAGTTATTAAAAGAATTTCAAGCTATTAGCCATTTCAAATCACCCTCACTAATAGAAATGCAAATCAAAACACCTATAAGGTTTCATTCTAACACCAGCAAATTGACAGAAATGACAAAAGATATAAATGGTTAATCAACTGACCATTGGGAAGGCTGTGGAATGACAGGCATACTCATATATTGTTGGGGGAACTGTGAATTGATCTATCCATTCTGGAAAACAATTTGTAATTATACTTAAAAGTGATCAAAATGTCAGAAATTGAAGTCAGACAGAAATAAAAGTCACGTTATTACCAAAGTATGTTGACAAATTTTTTTTTGCGGTAGCAAAAAAACTAGAATTAAGTAAATGACCATTATTTGGAAAATGACTAAATAAATCTAATAATTTCTGAAGGCAAAAGAATAGTACATGAACCAAAACAGAATGGATTAAACAAAAGAAACGGGAAAACAAAATAATTACATTGTAGTCATTCTAAGTGGAAGTTTAATTAGTGTAAATGGAAAGGACAAAGAATGAAACAGAAGGCTATATAAACATCATCGTGGTAAACAATCATTTATTAAATATTCTATTATGCTAAGTGCTGAGGCACAAAGAAAGGCAAAAAATATTGTCCCTGTCTTCTAGGAGCTCACTTTCTAGTCAGGGAGGCAATATGAAAACCACCTTTGTAGTGACATCAAGAGAGAGATGTATCTCTAGCTGTATGTGGGAGTAAATTGAAAGAAAATTGGAAAAGATCAAAAGGGGTCACATTGTGAAAGGTTTTAAAAGCCAAACAGGATTTTATATTTGATCCCGGAAATAATGAATCGTTGAAGTTTGTTGAAGAGAAGTGTATGTGACATGCTTACACTTTTAAGTAAATAACTTTGACAGTAGGGTGGAGATTGGCTTAGAGTAGAGATACTACTAGGTCTAGTTAGGTTAGAATAGAGAGACTAGTAGATCTAATCAGAAACTATTATAATAGTCAATAGCTATAATGGTCAAGGAAAATAAACCTCTTCTTCTTTAAAAGGATGGAGAACTGTGTGCAAATATTTCATGTATTTTATATTTATTTGATGTTTTCTGAACTAATTTTTCTTTTTCTCTTTGAAACAGACTCATGAATTAGAAGGAGGTAGATTATATTCAAAATGAAGGTGATCTAAAAACAAAATGTAATCATTTTTAAAGTTTAACTACTATATTTGGATCAAAGATACTCTCATTAATGACATAGATTATTCTCAGGTATTTTATAGAAATGGGACAATTTTGGTTTGCTTTTGATATCTTTCTAGAGATCATGTGACAAAGTGCAAGAATAGACAAACTACAGTCTGAGTAAATCCAAAACCTTTTTTTTTTTTTTTTTTGGAAGACTAAGAATTTTTTAAAATATATTTTTCAAATAAGATTTAATTGTATTTATATATGTAAAAATAATTCTTAGCTTATGATCTATACAAAACTAGGAAGCACAGGCCATATTTGTCAATCCCTGACATAGTATATAGAAAGCCAGCCCTTAGAGATATAAAGACTGGGATGCAAGGCTCACCTCTGACACTAGGGAATTTAGGATCAGATTAACTTTTCCGTGCTCTCTGGTGATCCTCTAAGGCTTTATGATGCAGAAGCCATTTGCCAGTTTAACATTAATAGAGTTCCTTATAACTCAGCTTCTTAAACTGTGGTTCAGGACCCCATATGGGGTCTCATAAGTGAATGTGAGAATTGCAAAATTATTATTTATTATCAGCAAATGTTTGATTTGTGTAATTATTTATATATCTGTATATCTAGGGTCATGTAAAAATTTCTCAAATAAAAAGAGATTGCAAATGGAAAAAAATTTAAGAAGCCCTGCTTTATACTATAAATTTAGAAGTACTCTCTATGATATTTTCTATTGTTTTTAGGAATATAGAAGTTTAAACTACCTGAATGATTCCAAATATTTCAGAGATTTTTCCCTGTATGGTTTGGTCAAGATAAATTGCTCTTTTCAATTTTCTCTTTTTAAATATATGTGTTATTCGACATTATTTGGCAAGGAATTTGGCATGTTTAATTTAAAGAAGACTCATATCCATCTTCAAGTATTTGAAGAACTGTTCATTCATTTGAAGAACTGAAGAAGGATTTGACTTTTTCTGTTTGTCCTCAAAAAACAGAACCAGAAGCAACAATAAGTGAAAGTTACTAAAAACCACATTTAGGTTTAATGTCAAAAAAACCTTTGCAACAAATTAAGGTTAACCAAAAGTGGAATGGGTTGCTTCAAGAAGTGGTGAATTCCCCTTCCTTGGGGATTCTCAAGCAAAGGTGAAATCATTAGAAAGGTGTATTCTTACAGGAAATCCTCTCTTATATGGATTAGACTCTTAAGGCACTGAGATCCTTTTCAATTCTCATAGTTTGTGATTCTGTGAAAAATCGTTATAGCTTCCTCACATAAATCAGCTGGTACTAAGATGGAAGAGTCCAAATGTGAAGATTTTATTATCATTGCTAAAGAAACTAGTTCAAAATAAAATCTGACAAATTTTGTATTTGTTCTTTCCCTCCTTGTGCTTTCCTTTCCACTTTCAGATAATCTGGTTTAATTGGATCTCTCACTCAGCTCTCTCCTAGATTATTTTCTTCTCAGCTGCTTTGTTTGATTAAACTAGTTTTCTGTCATTCTACTCTATAATATTTTATCAATGTACCATGTATTGATAGTGCCTTTGGCTATTGTGGTTATGTACTTGGCAAGAAGTTTGGGGTTTTCCTTGTTTGATTTATTTTTGGAGAAAGTGTGCAGATTCTTTTGTCTGTGTTTTGGTGTTACTTTTGTATCATTTAGACATCTCTAAAAAATGTAGAGGTCAAAGTCAGTCTCTTCTTTTCTTTTTCCCATTTTGGGATAAGATTGAACAGCTTATTTAGATAAATTGGTGCAGGGTCTATTATCACAGTGATGTGTGTACTTTTTTTTTCTTTATCTTTCCTTCTAATCTCATATTTATTTTGATCTTTGCTCTAATTAGTCAGTGATACCTGATTGTGGAGTGGCTACTGCATCTGTAACTTGTTTTTTCCTATCAGTTAAGATAGACAGTTTCATTTTTCTTTTATTAGGTGCACTTACCATGTCCTTCCGATTGCTTCTTAAAGAAAAGTATTCATGATTCAAGGACGTGAGCCTTCTGAATAGTGCAGAGCCTTTAAACTAATCTTTCTTTGATCCAAAAACATATTTTCCAATAGATTTTCACATAAATTCTTAAGCCCCTCTTCTAAAAAGCCATTCTTTGTAACAGAGGAGGAAAAAAGGATTTTTATTAAAACAAAAAAGGCATGAAGCAGATCCTATATTTCATTCAGTACTATACGTTCTTTTTTTTTTTTTTTATAGTAACTTTTTATTGACAGAATCCATGCCAGGGTAATTTTTTTACATTATCCCTTGCACTCACTTCTGTTCCGATTTTTCCCTCCCATCCTCCACCCGCTCCCCTAGATGGCAAGCAGTCCTATACATGTTAAATAAATTACAGTATATCCTAGAAACAATATATGTGTGCAGATCCAAACAGTTTTCTTGTTGCACAGGGAGAATTGGATTCAGAAGTTAAAAATAACCCGGGAAGAAAAACAAAAATGCAAACAGTTTACATTCATTTCCCAGTGTTTTTTCTTTGGGTATAGCTGCTTCTGTCCATCATTGATCAATTGAAACTGAATTAGGTCTCTTTTTCAAAGAAATCCACTTCCATCAGATTATATCTTCATACAGTATCGTTGTTGAAGTGTATAATGATCTCTTGGTTCTGCTCATTTCACTTAGCATCAATTCATGTAATTCTCTCCAAGCCTCTCTATATTCATCCTGCTGGTCATTTCTTACAGAACAATAATATTCCATAACATTCATACACCACAATTTACCCAACCATTCTCCAATTGATGGGCATCCACTCAGTTTCCAGCTTCTAGCCACTACAAACAGGGCTGCCACAAACATTTTGGCACATATTGGTCCTTTTCCCTTCTTTAGTATCTCCTTGGAGTATAAGCCCAGTAGAAACACTGCTGGATCAAAGGGTATGCACAGTTTGATAACTTTTTGGGCATAACTCCAGATTGCTCTCCAGAGTGGTTGGATTCGTTCACAGCTCCACCAACAATGTATCAGTGTCCCAGTTTTCCCACATCCCCTCCAACAATCATCATTATTTTTTCCTGTCATCTTAGCCAATCTGACAGGTGTGTAGTGGTATCTCAGAGTTGTAGTACTATACATTCATTGTTCCTTCCCCACAAGCTGCCTAAAAAAGAATAAAAAGAAGATTGTAAGGAGCAAGAGCATATGTGGGACAATGTGGCTAGATGCCCTACCTTTGGTCTAGGAGTCCAGAGGAGAGCCCCAGTTTGAACCCCAGGACAGACCTCAGAAAATAATGATAAGAGTGTGAGGCTTAATCAGGTCATTGTCCTGAATACTTTGGGCTAGAACTTGATTACACTATTCACTGTTAAAAATAAAGCAAAAAAAAAAAAAAAAATGAGCAAGCAAAGGAAAAAGAACCCAACCATACATAACTACTGTTGGGATAGAGAATATCTGGGTTCACATCCAGAAGAAAGTAATGGCGATGTTTCCCTATAAACAACTTTAAAATAACACCTCAAATAAGATTTTGGAGGATAGATTCACTGAAATGTCAAGTGGGACATTTTTTGGCCTAATTAAACTTAGAGGAGCCATAAGAAAGGTTTGTAACATCAGAATAGAAGTCTATGCAGAACACATATACATGGTGGCATCAATAGTGGCCATGATAGCAGCAGCAGCAACTTTGGGAGCTTTCAGCCCAGAAATGGTAAGGTAGTCAGACAATTAGTCAGAAAGAGATTATAAGTGGACCCATTGCTGGCACTGGATACTAGCAACTCTATTGCCCATACCCATTTCTGGGTCACAGTTCCAAGGTGGAAAAGAATGCTATTGCTTATATCTGCAGGACATCAGAGGCCTTTCCTGGGTAAAGACCAAAGTACAGACCAGGAAAGCAGTGATCACATTGCTCCATGGATCACACTGGGTTGGAAGTGTTAAAAAAAACATTCAGACTTTCAGAACTAACTGAAAACTGCAGCATGAAAAAGCTTAAAAGATTCAATATTTCTCACCTCTAGTTAAATCAAACCCAGCTTTAACATAAAGTTCAAAATCAAGAAATAGGCAGAGGAGATAGGCAAACAGTAACATCAAAGAATTTGACCATAAAAAGCTATTAACTACCAAAACACAAACTCAGAAACAGACAATAACTCTAAAATAGCTTCTAGCAAATCCTCAAAGAAAATATTGCTAATTGGACACAAATGCAGTAAGAATTCTTTCAAGAGTTAAAGAAAAATAAGAGTGGTAGAGGAAAAATTGGGGGGAGAAGAGTGATGCAAGAAAGTTATGAAAAGAGAATTAACAGCTTGGTTAAAAAAAAAAAAAAAAAAAGGTGGGGAAGCACAGAAAAATATTGAAGAAAACACCTTAAAAACCAGAGTTGTTCTAATAAAGAGGCATGAAAATTCACTCAACAAAAGAATTCATTAAAAATTAGAATTGAGTAAGTAGAAACTAATGGCTCAATGAGACACCAAGGAGTAATAAAACAAAATCAAAAGAATGGAAAAAAATAAGATATGAAATAGCTCATCAGAAAACTGATAAGGAAAATAGATCAAGGAATGATGATTTAATAATTATTAGACCACTAGAAAGCCATTGTCAAAAAACATCATATTGCAAGAAATTATCAAGGAACATTGTCTCAGTATCTTAGGGTAAAGTAGAAATTGAAAGAATCCACCAATCACTTTCTGGGAAAAAAAATCCCAAAATGAAAATTCCTAGAAATTTTATACAGAATTCCAGAGTTCCCAGGTCCAGGAGAAAATATTATAGACAGGCAGAAATAAACAATTCAAATATCATGGAACTACAGTCAGCTTCCACATTAAAAAATCAGAATATGATATTCCAGAAAGCAAAGAAAGCTTATTAAGACTTTTTATTTTCAAAACATATGCATGGATAATTCTTCAACATTAACCCTTGCAAACCTTTGTGTTCCAATTTCTCCCCCCCCCCTTTAACCCTATCCCCTTCCCTAGATGTCAAGTAATCCAATATATGTTAAACATGGTAGAAATATATTTTAAATCCAATATATGCATACATTTTATACAATTATTTTGCTGCACAAGAAAAGTCAAATCAAACTGGAAAAAATGAAAAAGAAAATAAAATGCAAGCCAACAACAACAAAAAGAGTGAAAATGCTGTGTTATGATCCACACTCAGTTCCCACAGTCCTCTCTCTAGGTGCAGATGGCTCTCTTCATCACAAGACCATTGGAACTGATTTGGATCCTCTCATCGTTGAAGAGATCCACGTCCATCAGAATACATCCTCATACAGTATTGTTGTTGAAGTGTATAATGATCTCCTGGTTCTGCTTATTTCACTTAGCACTTCACTTTCATGTGAGTCTCTCCAGGCCTCTCTGAAATCATCCTGCTGGTCATTTCTTACAAAACAATAATATTCCATAGCATTCGTATCCCATAATTTATTCAGCTATTATCCAATTGATGGGCATCCATTCATTTTCCAGTTTCTAGCCACTACAAAATGGGCTGCCACAAACATTTTTGCACATATGGATCCCTTTCCCTCCTTTAAGATCAAAGGGTTTTCACAGTTTGATAACTTTTTGAGCATAGTTCCAAATTGCTCTCCAGAATGGTTGGATCCATTGACAGTTCCATCAACAGTGTATCAGGATCCCAGTTTTCCCACACTCCCTCCAACATTTGTCATTATCTTTTCCTGTCATCTTAGCCAATCGGAGAGGTATGTTGTAGTGGTAGGTCAGAGTCGTCTTAATTTGCATTTCTCTGATCACTAGTGACTTAGAGCACCTTTTCATATGACTAGACATGATTTCAATTTCTTCATCTGAAAATTGTCTGTTGATATCCTTTGACCATTTATCAATTGGAGAATGGCTTTAATTCTTATAAATGTGAGTCAGTTCTCTATATATTTTAGAAATGAAGCCTTTAGGGGACAGCTAAGTGGTACAGTAAATAGAGTACCAGCTCTGAAGTCAGGAGGATCTGAGTTCAAATGTGGCCTCAGACACTTAACACTTCCTAGCTGTGTGACATTGAACAAATCACTTAACCCTCAATTGCCTCAGGGGGAAAAAAAAGACAGAAAAGAAAAGAAATGAGGTCTTTATCAAAACCCTTGAATGTAAAAATGTTTTCCCAGTTTATTGCTTCGCTTCTAATTTTGTCTGCATTGGTTTTGTTTGTACAAAGACCTTTTAAACTTAATATAATCAAAATTATCTATTTTGTGCTCAATAATGATTGGTCACCAATTCCTTCCTCCTCCACGGATCTGAGAGGTAAGCTATCCTATGTTCTAATAATTTGCTTATATATCATGTCTAGATCATGAATCCATTTTGATCTTATCTTGGAATATATATGGTATTAGGTGTGGATTAATGCCTAGTTTCTGCCATACTAGTTTCCAGTTTTCTCAGACTGTTGTTGTCAAATAGTGAGTTCTTATCCCAAAAGCTGGGGTCTTTGGGTTTATCAAATATTAGATTACTATAATCATTGACTTTTTTGTCCTGTGAACCTAACCTAGTCCACTGATCGATTACTCTATTTCTTAGCCAGTGCCAAATGGTTTTGATGACCATTGCTTTATAATGTAGTTTTAAATCTGGCACAGCTAGGCCACCTTCATTTGCATTTTTTTCATTAATTCCCTTGAAATTCTTGGCCTTTTGTTTTTTCAGATGAACTTTGTTGTTTTTTCTAGATCTGTAAAATAATTTGTTGGGGGTTTGATTGGTATAGCACTAAGTAAGTAGATTAATTTATGTATTATTATCATTTTTATTATATTCACTCAACCTACCTAAGAGCACTTTATATTTTTCCATTTGTTTATATCTGACTTTTATTTGTGTAGAAGGTGTTTTGTAGTTGTGTTCATATAATTCCTGACTTTGTCTTGGCAGGTAGACTCTCAAATATTTTATATTATCAATAGTTATTTTAAATGGAATTTCTCTTTGTACCTCTTGCTGCTGGACTTTGTTCATAATATATTAAAATGCTGATGATTTCTGTGTATTTATTTTGTATTATGCAACTTTGCTAAAATTGTGGATTGTTTCTAGTAGTTTTTTTAGTTGATTCTCTAGAGTTCTCCAAGTATATCATCATACCCTCTACAAAGAGCAATAATTTGGTTTCCTCATTACCTACTCTTAATTTCTTTAATCTCTTTTTCTTCTCTTACTGTCAAACTAACATTTCTAATACAATAGTGAATATTGCTTTAACCTGATTTTATTGGGAATGGTTCCATTTTATCTTCATTACATATAATGCTTACTGATGGTTTTAAATAGCTGCAACTATTTTAAGGAAAAGGCCATTTATTCCTATGCTCTCTATTGTTTTTAATAGGAACAGGTGTTGGATTTTATCAAATACTTTTTCTGCATCTGTTGAGATAATCATATGGTTTTGTTAGTTTGGTTATTGATATATCAATTATACTAATAGTTTCCCTAATATTGAACCAGCCTTGCATTCCTAGTATAATTCTACTTGATCATAATGTATTATCCTGAGGATGACTTTCTATAATCTCTTTGCTAATATTGTATTTCAGATTTTTACGTCAATATTCATTAGGAAAATTGTTCTATAATTTTCTTTTTCTGTTTTCAACCTATCTGGTTTAGGGATCGGTACCATGTCTGTGTCATAAAAGGAATATGATAGGGGTGCTTCTTTCCCTATTTTTAAAAATTATTTGTATAGTATTTGGAGTTAGTTAATTGTTCTTTACATTTAGAACATTCACATGTAAATCCATCTGACCCTGGAGGTATAGCTGATTCTGTCCATCATTGATCAATTGGAACTGAATTACATCCTCTCTTTGTTGAAGATTTCCACTTCCATCAGAATACATCCTCATACAGTATTGTTGTTGCTGTGTATAATGATCACCTGGTTCTGCCCATTTCACTTAGCATCAGTTCATGTGAGTCTCTTCAGGCCTCTCTGAAATTGTCCTGCTGGTCATTTCTTACAAAACAATAATACTCCATAACATTCGTATCCCATAATTTATTCAGCCATTATCCAATCGATGGGCATCCATTTACTTTCCAGTTTCTAGCCACTACAAAAAGGGCTGCCACAAACATTTTTGCATATGTGGATCCTTTTCCCTTCTTTAAGATCTCCTTGGGATACAAGCCCAATAGTAACACTGCTGGATCAAAGAGAATGCACAGTTTGATATCTCTTTGAGCATAGTTCCAAATTGCTCTCCAGAATGGTTGGATCCCTTCACAGTTCCACCAACAATGTATCAATGTCCCAGTTTTCCCACATCCCCTTCAACATTCTTCATTATCTTTTCCTGTCATCTTAACTAATCTGACAAGTGTGTAGTGGTATCTCAGAGTTGTCTTAATTTGCATTTCTTTGATCAGTAGTGACTTAGAAAACCTTTTCATGACTAGACATGGTTTCAATTTCTTCATCTGAAAATTATCTGTTCATATCCTTTGACCATTTATCAATTGGAGAATTCACCGATTGATTCATTCTTTAGGATGAGATTATTTAGTTTCCAATTAATTTTTGGTGTATTTTCTTTCCCATGGTCTTTTATTGAATGTAATTTTTATTGCATCATGATCTGAAAAAAAATGCATTTACTATTTGTGCCTTTCTGCATTTGATTTTGAGGTCTTTATGCCCTAATATATGGCCAATTTTTGTATTGGTTCCATGAACTATCGAGAAAAAAGTGTACTCCTTTCCGTCTCCAATTTTCTTCAAAGATCTATCATATCCAACTTTTCTAATATTCTTCTTACCTCCTTAACTTCTTTCTTCTTTATTTTGTGGCTTGATTTATCTAGTTCAGAGAGAGCAAGCTTAACATCTCCCACTATTATAGTTTTGCTGTGTTCTTCTTGCAGCTTTTTTAACTTCTTTAGGAATTTCCATGCTATACCACTCGGTGCATATATATTTGGTATTTATATTTCTTCATTATCTATAGTACCCTTTAGCAAGACATAGTTTCCTTCCTTATCTCTTTTATTTAGATCAATTTTTGCTTTTGCTTGATCTGATGGCTACCCTTGCTTTTTTGACTTCACCCAAAGCATAATAGATTCTGCTCCAGCCTTTTACCTTTACTCTGTATGTATTGCTCTGCTTTAAATGTGTTTCTTGTAAACAACAAATTGTGGGACTTTAGCCTTTTATCTAGTCTGCTATCCATCTCCATTTTGTGGGAGAGTTCACCCCATTCACATTCACAATTAAAATGACTAATTCTGTATTTCCTGCTGTCTTATTTACCCCAAATTATGCTTTTCTCTTTCCTTTCCTCATTTCCCTCCCCCCCAGTATTTTACTTCTGACCACCACTTCAATCAAGCAGCCCTCTCCCTTTATAGACCCTTCCCCTTTTATATACCTTTCCACTACTATTTTTGTTTTCCCTTTTTTTAGTCTCCCTGTTTCTTTTCCCCTTTTCCCTCCCACTTCCCTATAAGGTAAGACAAGTTTCTCTGTGAAACCAAATATGTGTAATATTTTCTCTTTGAGAAAATCTGATGAGAGTAAGATTCACACAGTGTTCATCACCCTCCCTTCTTTCCCTCAGTTATAATAGGTCTTCTTTGCCTCTTCATGAGATGTAATTTCCTTCATTTTACCTCCATTTCCCTCTTTTTTTCCAGTACAATCCCCTTTCTACCTCTATTTTCTTTTTTATATTAAGACAGTAAAATCAAATTATAGCTGCACTTTCTATGTACATCCATAATAACAGAGATATAATTTTCTCAAGAGTTCTTTTCTTTTTACCTTTTTTATGCTTCTCTTGAGTCCTATATTTGGAGGTTAAATCTTCTGTTCAGCTCTGGTCTTTTCATCAGAAATAAATGAAATTCACCTGTTTTGTTGAATGTCTAGTCTTCTTCCCTGGAAGAAAATGCTTAGTTTAACAGCAGGATGGTTTATTCTTGGCTGCATTCCAAGTTCCTTTGCCTTTTGGAATATCAGATTCCAGGCCCTTCAATCCTTTAAGGTGGAAGCTGCTAGGTACTGGGTAATCTGATTGTGGCTCCTCAGTGTTTGAATTGTTTAATTTCTTGCTGTTTGCAATATTTTTTTCCTTGGTCTGATAGTTCTGAAATTTAGCCACTATATTCCTTCAAGTTTTCATTTTGGGGTCTCTTTCAGGAGGTGATTGGTCAATTCTTTCAATGGCTATTTACCTTCTGGTTTTAGGACATCAGGGCAGTTTTTCTTGATGGTTTCCTGAAAGATAATGTCTAGGTTCTTTTTTCCATCATGGTTTTCAAAAAGTCCAATAATCTGTAGATTGTCTCTCCTGGACCTATTTTCTATGTCAGTTGTTTTTCCAAGGAAGCATTTTACACTTTCTTCTATTTTTTTTTTTTTGTTTGTTTTGCTTGACTGATTCTGGATGCCTCATTGAGTCATCTATTTCCATTTGTTCAGTTCCGATTTTTAGTGAATTATTTTCTTCATTACCTTTTTTTACTTCTTTTTGTATTTGCCCAATTAAATTTTTAAATGAGTTGTTTTGTTTTATGAATTTTTTTCCACTTCACAAATTTTGTTTTTTAAAGAGTTATTTTCTTTTTCCATTTCACAAATTCTGTTTTTTAGGGAGCTGTTTTCTTTTTTCCATTTTGTCAAATCTATTTTGTAAGGCGTGATATGCTTTTTCCATTTTACGAAATGTATTTTGTAAGGAGTTTTCCTCAGATAATTTCTTTGTTTCCTTTTCCCAACCTCTTGCAAAATTTTCTCTTTTTTGTCCAATTTTTCTTCTAGCTCTCTTTTAAAATCCTTTTAAATTTCTTCCAAAAGAGCCTTGTGTGATGAGGATCAATTTATATCACCTTTTGGGGATTCATCTGGAGACGATCTGCTTTTAGTCTCTTCAAGAGTTTGAAATCTGTTCTTCTCTCACTATAAAAACTATCTATGGTTAGAGGGTTTTTTGTTTGTTTTTTTTTTTTTTTGCTTTTTTGCTCTTTTTTTTTTTTTTTTTTAAGTTGAAGTCTGCTTTTAGGGCAAGAGAGAGATTGTTCTGGTTCCCTCGATAAGCTATTCGATAAGGATCCTCGATAAGGATTCACTATTGATCTTTTGTGTTTAAATTGGGTGTTTTATAACTTCTCCACTGATAAACTGGCCAACACTGTAGTGGAGTCTTCCCCATAGATTCTCCTGCCTACACTGTCCCAGTCTTCAAGGCCACACTGTGCTCAACCTGCTTCCACTTGGCCCTCCTTCATCTGTACCCGATTGAAACAGACCTTTTCTGGAGATCTTAAAAATTATCTTCTGCTGGTAATTTGTTACATTCCCAATATTTGTGGATTCTGTCCAAAACCAGTTCACAGGCTGGATTTTTTGTTAGTTGGATGGTTGTAGGAAGACATTAGAAAATGGCATGTCTCCTCCCCATTATCTTTGGTCTTCCCCCCATTACCAGGAAATGGGATTATAACTAAGAATGTCCTACCCAGCAAAACTGAATAAAATCTTTCAGCTTTTAATGAATATCAAGGACTTTTAAGAATTCTTGATGAAAAGATCAGAAGTGCTGGATAGAAAATTTAACATTCAAACACAAGATTCAAGAGAAGTATAAAAAGGTAAATATGAAAGAGAAAATATAGGAGATTCAATAACATTGAACCATTTTCATTCCAATATTGAAAGATGATTGATGTAACTTCTAAGAACCTTATAATTTTTTTCTAACATGAATAATATAGAAATGTTTTGCATGATTGTATAATTGACATATTTCTTGTCTTCTTGGGCTGAGGGGAGAGAATTTAGAACTCAGAACTTTTAAAATGTGTAAAAATAAATAATTCTTCAAACGATTTTTTAAAAACCAGGTAAGAAACTGAGAATCAGAGGTCAAATGACTTGCCGAAGGTCACATACGAAGTAAGTGTTAGAGCTAGATTTGGTCACAGATCTTCTAATTCACCAGCCAATTGCGTTTCCATTCCACTACCCAGGTAGTGGTAGCAGAATTGAAACTTTGTTAATATGACTCCAAATCTAGGGATTAAAATCAGTTACTGGAAATGAGTCCTGAAAGGAAACAGATTTTTAAAACCTCCTACAATCATTCTGTATTGAGTTTTGTGGTTCAATTGTGTCTCACTCTTCATGACTCTATGGACCATACTATCCATGGGGCTTTCTTGGCAAAGATACTGGCATGGTTTATTATTTCCTTCTTTCTCCACCTCATTTAACAAATGAGGAAACTGAGGCAAACAGGGCTAAGTGACTTGACCAGAGTCACACATTTTTAGTAAGTGTCTAAGGCCAGATTTGAACTCTGGTCTTCCTGACTTCAATCCACTAAGCTACCTCATTGTCTATATTGAGTTAACCAAATATTAACAAATTCTTTTGTGACTCTGCAATTCCTGTCTTAAGATGCCACAATGAACTATATACTCTGAATTCCTAACATGCCCTACTGTTCTCCAATTGCTTTGCTTCTGTTTAAATTGCTCCCTATGCGTGGGATGTCCCACTCCTTAGTTGAACACCTTTCCTTTAAAGTACAAATCAAATGCTATCTCTTGTGATTTTATCACATTCTTTTACTAGAATATAAGTGCTATGAGAATGTGGACCATGTCATATTCTATCTTGAAAAACAGTGCAGAATAGTGAAATAATTGCTGACTTTTGAGAAAGAAGAGAGAAATTAATCTGTCTTCCAGTGTTTAGAGAGAAAATTGTAGTTTAAATCTTTCCCATCAGAGAGATTTTTCCTCTAGTCACCATTGTGGGGTTTTACAATCTCATAATCAGAAATATTTTTCTCAAATCAAATCCCTCATCATCCAATCACCATCCAAATGTAGTATATCCAAGATGGACATAGGAATTTTCATTTTGAACATGGAAACTGATCCTCATTGTCCTTTTTTAACAGAAAGTTCTTTAATTTGTTAATTTTCTCTTTTATAGGTTATATAATTTTAATTCTTTTGCCTGTCTTCATAGACCAAGCCTTATTTTTCTTATGGACTAAAATCAGTCAAAAGACACTAATAAAAAGGCAACTTAATTTTAAAAGATAGAAACATAAAATACTTTTACATACCTTAAAAAATAAGGAAGATAAAAATTAACTGAATGACCCCTATGTATAACATATTCTTCAGTCGGCAAGTGTATAATGAATAATCTATACATTCTACCTGAGAAACACAAGTTTAAAACCTTAGCTTAAAGAGCTAGCTGTTTAATTTCTAAAGAAAATTCACATTCTTATTTTCTGATTGTTTAAACTAAGTACTAACCAAACTTTATAGTACTGAAAACAAATATCTAGAAATTGTATGATTTGCAGGTGTTGGAGAAGGCTTCATGGAAGAATGGAACATGAGTTAATTGTTTCAAGTATTACCTCAGGCATAAGGAAATGAATGAGTAGCTGGGACACCGAATACTTACAAAATATACAAATCTTCAAATCAAGGAGATCAAAAACTCAGGTTAGCAAATAAAACAAAATGCAAGAAGATTTACCAAGCCAAGAGAACAGTTAGTGACTGCTGAATCCACAGGAACTGAAGCTGCAGCATGAAGTGTGGTTAGTTGAATGGTGTTCCTGACAATAAAAAGAGTAAAGGAATGGATAGTTAGTGGGAATTATCCTTAGGCAGCTACTATACAAACCTCAGGTATTATTATTTTTCTCTTCTCCTAGAGAGAACCACTTCTAAGCAAGGGAACCCTAGCCTACAGGTCTGCAATGAGGTGACCAAAAAATACCTGGGTAGGAAGTATAAGAATAGGAAACTGGCATATGGAAAATGTAAAGGCTAATAGAAAGGGAAAAAAGCACACTCTAGGCAGGAAAAACAGAATAGGCAAAGACAAGGAGATAGACATAAATAGGGGAGATAGTAAAGAGACCAGCTTTGCTCCTAGAACTGAAGTTACTTGTTAAGAAAAAAAATGGAAAATAAGATTGCATAGCTAGAAAGGGACCATATCACATCTTTCTTGATTTTAGGATAAGTCAGCATTGTGATAGTGCAAAGAATGTTGGATGTCAAGTTGGTAGAGACTTGATTTAAAATTTGTGTTAAATATACTTTGTGTGATCATGAGCATTTAACCTCTCTCAATCTTATTTCCTCATCTGTAAGATGAAATTGTGCCTTTCTCATAAGTTGTTTCAAAGCTCTATGTAAGTGTCAACTATTATGAAAACTCTATGATGATAGTAACTGATAAGAGCTTCTTAACAGCCCTGTGAGGTAAGTACTACAGAGATTATCCTCTTTTTGCAGAAAAAGGAATCAGATATTTAGCCAGGTTAAACAAATGTCAGATCTTAAGTCCATCATTCTGTCCACTATTGCCATACATTGCATCTGATACCAAAATGAGCCTATTGAAAAGCCTATTGACCTTATTTGTTTTTCCATTGTTTTTTGTTTTTCCAAAAAAATAGGAAATGGTTTGAATAATTTTTTCCATTGAATGAATTCAACTGACCGGCAATTTTTGTATTATGTAAACACAGCCTGATATTTTTTTTCCCTCTAAGACACTTTTTTCTTCAGAATTCTGGCATAGTTTTTATTTTTCATGATATTTTTACTGATGTTATTCAGCAATTTGTTCTCCATTTCTTCACAACCTTTCTGTTGTTTTCATTAATCAGGATTGATTTCTTAAATCCAGATCACTTAACTACCTTTGTACCTTCAAATAAGCTTTCCATTAAGACTCTTCTTTTCTCTAAGATCCTTTATAATAAGGATCACAGGTTTCCGTGATGATTAGTTAACTTTGTAAAGTATTTTTAAAGTAAATAATGGCCAAAAAGGGGGTAGAGCCAAGATGGCAGAGAGTGAACAGGTCTTTATTTGAGTGCTTCCTGGTTTCCCTCAGATTAACACCAGATCCAAGCCTCTGAATTGGTTTTGGTGTTATAGGCCAGAACTCTGTATCTGAAACAAGGATTCTTAGAAGGTGTTAAGTCAGTGGAATTGATAAAACAATGGTTATCTAGTTTAGCATGGTGCTTAATAGTTCTCTAGTTCAGTACATGTACTTAGTACTTAATATAGTTTCACAAGATTCACACCTGTGATAATGGAGTATATAACAATCAGCAAAAACTGGATGAGATTGATTCCATCTTTGGTCAGGCTCCTGGTGGCTCTCCTGGAGGACTGAGAATCAGATTCATTCACTCCATCTCACACTACCATGGTGGCAGGCTCTCCTCCTTTGCTTCTCCACTGAAACCAAGACTCCTGAAAGGCTCTCAAGAAAGCTAGCTGGGCCCCAGGCAAGGAAACTAGATTGTGAAGGAGATAATAAAGACTTTTGGACTTTAATACCTGACTATTCTTGTGATGATTATTCTGCTGAAAGGAAGGCTGCTCCAGAGACCTCCAGAAAACCAAACAAGAACACTACATTTTGGCACTAGAACATTATATTTTGGAGTAACAGAACCCACAAATATTTGAAGTGTAACAAAATTCCAACAGAAGATATTTTAGAAGAAATTCAGGAAAGATTTGTTTCAATTGGGCAGAGAAGGGCATGGCCCTTCGGGCGAGCACAGTGCAGCTCAGGGAGGTCCAGGGTGGAGAGATCCTACCTCAGGAATTTAGTGGGAGATTCTTAGCCAAAATGCAGCAGAGTTGGCTACTCTGTCCTGGTGAAGCCAGTGGATCAGCAATCTAACTGTGAGACCTCCAGCTCAACTACAGAAGGAAAAGAGTGAGCCCCTGAACCCCACCATAACAAGGGACTTGACTACACCCACCCTGCATCAATAGGAAACCAGTAGCACCAGCCTCAGGGCACTGTGTAGCCACTGTTGCCTCTAGAGGAAGTTTGAGACAGTCTCCCTTTTGCCTTAATAGCAGACCTCAACCTTTTAAAGCAAAAAGAACTCTGATAATAGATAGCTTTTACAGAGACAGAGAAGAACAGACCTCAAACCCCGAGAACATTGAAGGTGTTGTCTCCAGATGAAATCTCAAAGGGTGATATAAGTTAGTCTCCAATTCAAAATGCTCTCTTAGAAGAATTTTTAAAGGATCTTAAAAGAAAAAAGAAAAATGGCAGCTTGAAAAAGGAAATAGAAATTGTCTGAAGGAAACCATTCCTTAAAAAATAGTTTTGGCAAAATAAAAAAAAAAAACACCTCCTTGAAAAACAGAATTTGTGAAATGAAAAAAAAATCCAATAAATAATATAAATATAATAAGAATTCATTTATTCTGAAATTAGTCTTTTGTTAATTTCAGCCTCCCAGGACACTACTATGGCTGAATAAAACTGAAAAGCCAGCTTCTGAACCAGGAACAATGATATCAATGTTTCCTTAATTTTTTCTTAAAATAAATTTGTTTTGATGTAAGTTAGTAAGAACTGAAATTACCTTGTTTAACTTTGAGAAAATGAGGCTAAAAGATAGACATTTAAAATCCTAAAAATTATAATTAAAAAATTATTCAAATTTGTTGAAATTCATCAATAGAACTGTTAAAGAAACTCCCACTTTGACACTGACATTGAATTCATTATACATGAGTTTAAAAAGACATGATAATTAACTGTGCATACCCTTTGATCCAGCAGTGTTACTACTGGGATTATATCCCAAAGAGATTATAAAGAAGGGAAAGGGACCTGTATGTGCATGAATGTTTGTGGCAGCCCTTTTTGTAGTGGCTAAAAACTGGAAACTGAATGGATGTCCATCAGTTGGAGAATGGCTGAATAAATTGTGGTATATGAATATTATGGAATATTACTGTTCTGTAAGAACTGACCAACAGGATGATTTCAGAAAGGCCTGGAGAGACTTACACGAACTGATGCTGAGTGAAATGAGCAGGACCAGGAGATCATTATATACTTCAACAACAATACTATATGATGACCAGTTCTGATGGACCAGGCCATCCTCAGCAACGAGATCAACCAAATCATTTCCAATGGAACAGTAATGAACTGAACCAGCTATGCCCAGAAAAAGAACTCTGGGAGATGACTAAAAACCATTACATTGAATTCCCAATCCCTATATTTATGCACACCTGCATTTTTGATTTCCTTCACAAGCTAATTGTACAATATTTCAGAGTCTGATTCTTTTTGTACAGCAAAATAACGTTTTGGTCATGTATACTTATTGTGTATCTAATTTATATTTTAATGTATTTAACATCTACTGGTCATCCTGTCATCTGGGGGAGGGGGTGGGGGGGTAAGAGGTAAAAAATTGGAACAAGAGGTTTGGCAATTGTTAATGCTGTAAAGTTACCCATGCATATATCCTGTAAATAAAAGGCTATTAAATAAAAAAAAAAAAAGACATGATAATTAACTTTTTTTTTAAATTACTTAATTTTAAAGCCATTCAGAAGTAGTTTTCCAGAATATCAGAAAAATCTACAAAGAATGGAAAAAAATCTTTCTGTTACTATATATAATGTATTCCTGGTTCTACTTGTTTTGCTCAGCATCAATTCATGTAAGTCTTCCTAGACTTTTCCAAAATCAACCTGCTGGTTGTTTCTTATAGAATAATAATATTCCATTACTTTAATATGCCACAGTTTATTCAACTATTTTCCAATTGATGGACATCCACTTATTTTCCAATTCTTTGCCACAACAGAAGGTGCTACAAATACTTTTGCACATGGGGATATTTTTCCATCTTTTATGATCTCTTTGGGATACAAATCTAGTAGTGGCATTGCTGGATCAAACAGTTTTATAGCCTTTTAGGCAGAGTTCCAAATTACTCTCCAGAATGGTTGGATTATTTCACAAGTCTACCAACAATGCAGTAATGTCCCAGTTTTCCTACATCCCCTCCAACATTCATCATTATCTTTTCCTGTCATCTTAGCCTATCTGATAAGTATGAGGTGTTACCTCAGTGTTGTTTAATTTGCATTTCTCTAATCAATAGTGCTTTAAAGAATTTTTTCATATAACTGTAGTTGACTGATTTCTTCATCTGAAAATTGCCTATTCATATGGAATATTCATTTTTAAATGTGCAATAGGCAGTTGTTTATGGATACATAGATCTGGATACATAGATCTGAGTGTCATCTTCATAAATATAGTTATGCCCATGGGGATTGATAAGATTACTAAGAAAGAGAATATAGAAGATACAATTTTACATTTTCAAAAAAGTTTTTCTTGAATGAATGAAGTTTTAAAAACTTAACACACTACCTTTCTACTTATTGAAACCATTCTTTAAAAGATTCACCTCAAGTCCAGTCTTCTCTAAGCACTTTCTCCTTTCTCTGAGTAAATAGTAAATAGTAAAATCAGTAATCATTAATCTCATAATATATACTCTATGTACCAATTAATTTAATTTCATCTCATTAGATTATAAACTCCTTAAAACCTTAAATTCTTATCTCAGTCTTCTATGTCTATGGCCCAGAATCAACTATCATGAAGAAATGACAACCAAGGCAAATAAGAGACTTGCCCAAACTCATATGACTAGTCACTAGCATAGCTGGAACTAGAATCTCATCCTGATCATATAATGTTCACTCAGTACAGGCCTGGTAATTAATTATAGCTTGAACCTGAAATAATTCCATTCCATAACTGCATTTACTGTTTTACTTTTTTTTGTCTTTGCAGTTGACCTTCCCCTGTATTTCCCTCGAGACCAGCCTACTCTCACCTTTCAATCAGTCTACCACTTTACCAATAGTGGACAGTTGTACTCTCAGGCCCAGAAAAATTATCCATACAGCCCACGATGGGATGGCAATGAGATGGCCAAAAGAGCAAAGTAAGTAAAATTCACTGTTCCACTTGTGCTCTCTTCCCCCATGCATTCCTTTGGAATTTCCCAAACATTGTGCTAGCACTGGTAAGGCATATGTCAACTTCATTATCGATGTGTATATCTCTGCAAAATATACTGCCAAGATAAGTGAACTTATCCACCGCATTCAAAACTTCTCCATTTGCATAACTAACAGTGCCACAAACCACTGGAATTGGCTGAGGGAGAACCTGTTTGATTTTATTTGTTAACCCAAAATTAGCACACTATACTTTGTTGCATCTCAGTTTTGGAGGCTGCATTGAAGGCACAGTCATCTGCATACAAAAAATCGTTCACCAGTACTTTCTCCACTTTAGTTTTGGCTTATACCCTTTTCAAGTTGAAGAATTTACCATCAATGCAGTAACTGACTTTAAAGCCATGTTCATCCTCATTGAAGGAGTTTGACGGGATGACTGAAAATTTCATGCTAAAAAGCATGGGAGCAAGCATACAGCTTGTGTCACTGCATTGGCAACTGGGAAAGCTCAAGAGCATTGTCCATTGTCCAGAATCATTATGAAACTGACATATTGTACTGGAGAACTTCTCTGAGTAACTAAATTTTGACAGTTTTCCATAAGTTCTTGTGACCGACGGTATCAAAGGCCTTGGTCAGATGTACAGATAATGTTGTATACAGACCTCTATTCTGCTCCTGGCATTTCTCCTGGAGTTGTTGGGCAGCAAACACCATATCAACAGTTCCTCAGCCCCTTCTGAACTTCTACCGCCCCCTCACCCTCCTTTCAGTTAGATGATCTTCCAGGTATAGGATCAGTCTATTAAAGAGGACTCTGGAAAGAATCTTGTCAATAGTGACAAAGAGAGAGAGAGAGACAAACACACACACACACACACACACACACACACATCCTTCCTCTGTGATTATCACAGAACAATCTGTTCTCTTTACCTTTATAGAAATGGACAGTGGAAATATCCTTGAATTCCTGAGACATAATCTCTTGCCATATAATCTGGAAAATTTCAGTCAGCTTTTGTATGAATAGTAAACTCCCCGACTTGTAAATCTCAGCTGGAATAGAATCAGTACCAGATAATTTACCAAATAAAAGTAATCTAATGGCCTTCAAAACCTCTTCTTTAGTTGGTCTTTCACTACGGAGTAATCACTCCCTAGATTTCAACCTAAGATCAGTGGCTTCAGCATTGATTGGTGACAGTCTGTGGTGAACACTTATGGAAATGTTCATCCTATCTCTCAAGGATCATGCCCTTATCACCAATCAACTCATCACTGAGTAGTTGAAATGTACCATAGGTCTTTGGTCCATAAATAGCCTTCTGTGCATCATGAAAGTGCTTTCGATTGTTACTATCAGCATAAAACTGAATTTCATCTGCCTTCTTACTGAATTAAGAATTCTGCATCTCTCAAAGTTTTGATTGTACTTTTGATGAAATTGAATGCTACCTTCTTAGAGATGGATAAACTATCCTGCTGGCATACTCTACAGAATTCCTATTTTTTATTTAGCAGTTTCTGAATTACTCCACTATTTTAATCAAATCAGTCTTGATGTTTGCAAGTTTTCTGACCCACATGGACAAAAGCAGTGCTTTACACCAGATCCCTAAAAAGTGTCCACTTCTTTTCTTTTCTATTCCACTATTGCCAATTGTGTATTGACTCAGCTTAGTCTCCAAGTTAGCAACAAACTGTTCCCTCTCAAAGAATCACTCTAATCTATTAACATTAATTCTTCTGCTTCTTTTTGCCATGGACCTGCTCTTTTGTTGAATGTTGTGAGTATTCAGCTTGGAGAGAATAAACGTCTGTGAGCAATCAAGCACTCTGCATCATATCTTGCCTTTATCATTCTCACATCCTGTCTGCCTCTTCTCCTCATAATCACATGTGCATCCATCAAGTTTTATTGCATTTAGACAAACAGAATAAAGTGATGATGATGAGAAGGTTATGAAATACAAGAGTTTTCAGTAGTAAGTGACCATTGCTGTTGCTGTTTCCCACTCCATTCCTCCCATTGCAGGACTCCCTGCCATGTCTGCTAGTCAGAGCCTACTCTCGCATTAAAGTCACTCAGAATTATAAGCTTGCCTTGGCACATTGGCACATTGATGATAAGGATCTCCAGATCTTCATAAAATTTTTCTTTGACCTCATCAGGGTTTGTCATGGTGGGAGCTCAGCCCTGATGACAGTGGTGTGGCATTTTCCTGCAAGTGGCAATAGCATTGTCATGAGCCTTTTGTTTACCCCTTTTGAAAGACACAGGGATATGTTTACTATATTAGTTTTGATTGCAAAACCTACACCAGCCTCATGTCTGTCCAGTATCAGTGAGCTGGCCTTCATTTGCCAACTCTGTTTCACTCAAGGCTGCTAATTGGACGTGATACCTGTTGAATTCTCTCTCAACAAGAGCTGTTCATCTTTCAGGTCTATTGGATTTTATGTTGTCTATAAAGTGTATGCACATTCCAGGTACAAATGGTAAGCAGAATTTGCACAAGTTTTGTGTATATTCTTTAGTGTCTTGATCCTCTCATGATCATCAGGCCATGGTTAGATAAGCAGACAATTTCAGGGCATCTTTTCTAGCTCCTTCCTCACTGCTGGAGGTGAGCAGTATGATCCTTAAAAGGCTGCTCAGACACCCAGGGGGCCACGAATCCCACTGCTGCTTCCAGTGAGAAGACCACCCTGTGGCCTGGGTCCCTGTGTGCAGGACTGTGGCTCGTTCCCAGCACTTCTGCATTTGCTGCTTTGTCATGGGACTTTGAGATAGGTAGAAAGGGTAAAAGGGCTTGGTGATGTCTTTTGATTCGTTAGTAAATTGGATTTCAGTGAGGCAGAGTTTCACGGAGTCATCCACTCTCTCTTCCATAGTTCTCACAGTCCAATTTCAGGACAGAGTCAAGAATGACTGGTGATGACTCGAGATGCACTGGGTGTCTAACCAAGCTCTAAGCTCTCCACAGCACCCGCTTCGCCTGCCTTCATGGCTGTTGGAACAAATTGTTCTCATCTACCCATTCCATCAGGGGAAGTCTTCACGTCCGTGGGGTAGACACTCCTATAGCTCAACCTAAAGCTTGAGATCCCTTTGGTTACCCGCAACCTGTTTTGGTCCATCTGCCAAAACAGCTTACTAGAGTATGGTCACTGTGCATGCTACAGCTTCATGGAGTCACAGGTGAGAATTAGATGGATCAGGTGGACATCAGATAGAAAAGAGCCCTTTAAAGAACTCAGCAACCTTCACTCAGCAGTGCTAGTCTTCCCTGAACCACCCTGCACCTTATTCTGTGCCAGGCACTGTACTAGGTGCTTTATAATTATTGCCTCATTTGATCCTTACAAGAATCCTGGGAGGTACTGTTATTATTATCCTTATTTTACAAATGAGTAAAGTGAGACAAATAAAGATTAAGCAAATTGCCCAGGGAGATATCTAAAGCCAAATTTGAATTCTGGTTTTCTTGACTCCAGGATTAGTGCTATCAGTATATAGAGTTGATAGAAACTAATCTGAAAGAAGAAGGAATTAGGAGTTGGGGGAAATCAGGAAAACCTCCTGTGGAAGGTGGATTTTGAGTTGCATCTTGAAGGAAATTAGAGAAAGTAAGAGAGGGTGATAAAGAAGTAGGTAGGGGGGACAATTTGTACAAAGACACAGAAAGAGGAAATGGAATGTTGTCTTCAAGAAAATGCAAATAGTCCCATTTAGCCATATTATGGAGGGGAGAAAAGTATACGAAGACTGTAATGGTGGGAAGCAACCAAATTGTGGAAGCTTTAAATATCAAACAGAGAACTTTTTATTAATACTGGAGATAACAGGGAACTGCTGGATCTTATTGAGGTTGGGGGTGGTTACCTCACCCCTATCCTACCCTCAGGAATAATAGCATCATATCCTTTGCTTTGGAAAGGAGAAGCTAGGTGATGAGGTGAATAGAGTGCTGGACCTGGAATCAGGAAGACTTATTTTTCTAGTTATAGACAGATATTACCTGGGCAGGTCACTTAAATGGTTTGCCTCAGTTTCCCCATCTGTAAGAATGAACTGAAGAAAATGGCAAAACATTTCAGTAACTTTGCTAAGAAAATCCAAAATGGGGTCACAGAACATCAGGCATCACTGAAAAACTGCTTAATATAACAATGTACCATGCTTAGGAAAAATCATCTTGGCAACGAAATGAAAGATATTTGAAAATGGGAAAGGTGTGAAGCAAGGAGAGGAATTTGAAAGCTTTTGTGTAGTTGAGGCTAAAAATGGCGAGGGCCTGCATAAGTATCTGTATAAGTGAAGTTATATATAGAATATATAGAAGAGATGTTATAAGGGAGAAACTACTAGATTTGACATTGAAATGGATATGTGTCATGTGTAAGAGTGAGGAATTTATGACACTGTGGTTATGGTCTTGGATGAATAAGAGAATAATCTAATAAGTGATAAGTGAATAATCTAGAGTGATAGGGAAAAAAAGAATTTTTGATCAAACTAGATAGAGAGCATTACAAAATAAAAAATTGATAGTTTTTATTATGCAAAAATGGTAAATGGTAAATGGAATAGTAATTTAGTGTTTGTTTAAAACTTTAGGACTGGAAAGTAGTATGGCAGAAACTCAGTATAGACCAACATTTCACACAACATACCACAATAAGGTCAAAAATGGGTGTGTGATTTAAAAATAAAGGGTGATATAATAAACAAATTAGGAGAGCATGGCAAACTGTATCAAATCTATTGATGAAGGAAGATTTTTTTTTTTTTGAGGCAGTTGGGGTGACCTGCCTAAGGTCACATAGGTAGGAAGTGTTAAGTGTCTGAGGCCAAATTTGAACTCAGAAACTCCTGACTTCAAGGCTGGTGCTCTATCCCCTGTGCCACCTAGCTGCCCCAATGTAAAAATTTTAAATGAAGTTTTAGTATTTAGTGTTATCAAAAGAAATGTATTGTCCTCCATCAGTAATAAGTTTTAAATTAAAAAAGAAGAATTTTTGACCAAAGTAGATTGTATTACAAAATGTAAAATGGATAGTTTTTATTATGCAAAAATAAAGTTTTTGCAGAAACATTACATAGAACAGTGATGTCAAACTCAAGTGGAAATGGAAACCAATAATCTGTAAGTAAGGATCCTTACATGGCACATATCGACTTAGTTTTTAAATTTATTGTTATTTATGTTATGTTTTATTGTATTTTTACTTATTTTGTTAAATATTTCCTGTTAGATTTTAATGTGGCCTAAGGACTTTCAGTAGGGGATTGTGTGTGGTTACATCTAGTGTAGAAAGAGAAGAGAGCCCACAGGAGAGCTCTGTGGGATATCCATAGTTAGTAGGTGTAATCTGGATGAAGAGTCACTCAAGAAGCCTGGGCAGGAACAGTCAAAAAGGTAGTAGGAGAGCTGGGGAAAATAGGTTCAAAATCCAGAGAGAAGAGCCTCAAATTGAAGAGGGTGATCAGCAATGTCAGAAGTTGCAGAGAGGTCAAGAAGGATGATGACTGAGACAATGACATTAGAGTTGGCAGTTAAGATTTCATTCGTAACTTTGGGCAAAGTCATTTCAGTTAAATGATGAGGTTGGAAGTCAGAATGTAGATAATAAGTATGAGAAGTAAAGCAGTAGAGGTGATCTATCGTAAATAGTAAATATAAATAGTAAATAGTAGGATTAACAGCCATTTGACAAAGAGAGATTAAAGATAAAAGAGTGGAGATGACAAGAAGGGATAACATGTTAGAGAAGACAGCATGGAATGGGATCCCTTGTACAAGTAGACTAAAAGGACCACCACATTGTGTGAGGTGAGGGTGAAGGAGGCCGCAGTAGCAGAAAGCATTATGGTGATGTGAAATGAGGAAGAGAATGCTTAATTTTTTTCCAGTAAAATGTGAGGTGCAGGTGTCATCCAGGATACTCAAGGGAGGGAGAGCTGTGGAAAGATTGAGAAGGGATGAAAAGGTCATCTAGTCCAGCCTCTTCATTTTACAGAGAAGGAAATGAAACTCAAAGATGTTAAGTGATTTGCCTGAGTTACATGACTAAGATGTGTGTTAAGTTAGATTTTAACTCTGGTAGTCCTGATTTCAAATTCAGTGCTTTATAAACTCTGTTTATGCATTATTCAAAGTCATAAACCTGACCGAAAATTTATATATATGCTATCTAATTTAGGACCTTCAAAAATGTCTTGGCAGATGATGTACAGTTTAGTGGATATAGATGCCTTCCCTTATGGGTGAGAATAACCATGAAACTCTATCGTATCTTTGCCAATCTGGCAGGTTTGTGATCAACAATAAAGGAAGTGTGTTATGTAACATAAAAGTGCATCAGTGCTTTGATGGAGCCATGAATCCCATTAATATATAAACTCCCTCTCCCAGATTGAATCACAATCTAATTTAGATTTTTGATTTCAAGATCTTTTGAGCGATCATAAAGGCCTCCTCTTGAGGAACTCTTGCTAGGGTTTGCAAGATTATTTGCAAGCAAGGATATCTTAATAACCAGATAGATGTGGAAATTATAGGCTTGATAAAATAATTTTAATTTATACTTTATGGAGTAAATTAAATCTGTTTATTAAATGCTTCCTACGTATCAATCTGTATACTAAGAGCTGGAGATATAAATGAAAAAGCATGGTCCCTGCTATTAAGAAGCTTAGATCCTCATGGAAGAGATAGTACACAAAAGTCTATGGTCATCAGAGAGAGACAATTTTGATTCATAAAGTTTCAGGAATGTTGAGTGGACATTTGGAGGGTAGATTTACACACCCAATCCAGTAACAATGGCATATTTAATTTGAGTCAGGAGTATGATAAATCATGGCAGAAGCTTTTTCTGAAATGATGGTTGAGCAGGCAATTATGAGAGAAAACTCTAGGTCAGGAAAGCAGCTGGTGAGGAGAAAGCTAGACAAGCTATATAATATAGTGTGTGATACATCACACAATTATTATTTTCTCCAGTTTATAAATAAGAAACTGCCTCTGTAATGCCCAAGTCTGGCATTTTCTCTTTTTTTGAAATGGTAGTGTGTTGTGTAGGTTAAAATGTGCCCCAAAGAAGGAATTATACAACCAACTCCATATTTGTAGTGTTCAGCACATTGCAATAGTCTGATAATTTTCTGGGGTTTTTCTGTGTATACATAACAATACATTTTGAGAAGATAGGTATTTTGTTTGTGGTGTGTGTTATGTAGACTGAACCAGATATTTCTATGGGGTTTCCATGGCAAAGGAATCTTGTGTTTTTCTTAAGCAGACAGTTAAGCATGCATGAATTGAGCTTTTAAGAAGCTGTAGGCCATAAACCTATGATTTCAGTATAGGAATACTGTAAGCGAAGCTTGTTTATCTTAACAGATTAACTTGGAGTGTCTAAAGACATTTGCTTCATGTTAACACCACTTTAAAGAAAACATTTGAAGTGACCTTAAAAAAGTAGCAGCTTTTCTCCTGCATTGAAGAAGGATTTATTTAAATGCAATAAGAGAAAGACAATGACGATATCCTATTTTGGCAAGAAGAAATAGTAAAAAAAGGCAAGCTTGAAGCTTGAAGCATTTGGCAACTGGAAAGTGCTTTTGTTCTAACTGAAGGCTAAAACAGACAAATCTCACCAGGAAAATCACTGCCATAGAGATACTTATGGTTGTGAGGAAGGCTGAAGAGGTCAAATTCAGCATTGCTAAATTGCCTTGTTTGTCTTATGAAAATATTTGCATGTCAGGAGTGGGTAAAAGACTGTAATTCATCCAGGGAACTCTGTAGAGGATATAAACACTCTCACGGTTTATGTAGAGCAGTAAAGCTCCCTGAGTGGAGTCAGCTGTTTATTCTCCTTTTGGAACAAAATTGTAAGCATAGAAACTTATAAAGGGACACAACTCTATACTGCCCATGACTCTTAAGTGCCTGACACTGACCAAAAATACTCCTATGTTTACTGAATTTCAATAAGATTCTCTCATGGCAGTTAAGGAGACCCTGACTCTTAAACTAAAATACACTATCAAATCATAAGCACTATGACCTTTCACAATATTTGCATTCATTTTAGTGAAATTTGAATTATATTTCAAATTATTTTCTAGAATGATCAGACCAATTTACAATTCTACCAACAGTAAATTACTGTGCCTATTTTTTCTTTTAATTATTTTGTAAAATTTTTCTTCTTTTTTTTGTCTTTCTTCTTTCCTCCTCCTCCATTCCTGACTTGGTAGACAAAATAAAACAAATAAACAAAATAGCATCTTGTAACAAATATGTATAGTCAAGCAAAACAAATTTCTATATTGGTCATATCAAAAAATGTGTCTGTTTGCACTCTGAATCTATCATCTCAATGTCAGGGGGTGAGTAGTGTTCATTATCAGTCTTTTGGAATCATGGTTGATCATTGTATTTGTAAGAATTCTCAAGTCTTTAAAAATTATTCATTTTTATAATATTAATGTATATAATTCTTCTGTTCAATTAACTCTTTATCAGTTCACGCAAGTTTTCTCAGATTTCTTTAAAACTATCTGCATCATTGCTTGTAGAATTATAGTATATCAATATATTCATATGCTATTATATATGCATATAAGATCATCTAGTTATTAGGTTCTTTGTCACTACCAAAAGAAAAAGACATACCATTTGTGTTGTCTGTGTGTCTGTGTGTCTGTGTCTGTGTGAATGGTATGTCCTTTTTGGGGTATATATATGTGCATATATATATATACATACATACATATATATTTACTATAAGCCCTTTTCCTCTGTCTTTCATTCCTCTAGGTTATGGATTTAGTAATGATATTGCTTGATAGGCACATTTTAATAACAATTTAGAACATCCAAATTGTTTTCCAAAATGATTTTTTCAATTCATATTTCTGGCAACATGACTTTAATATGCTTGTTATCCTAAAGTCCCTCCAATATTTGTCATTTTTCTTTTTTTGTCAGTTCTATAAGCCTGCTTAGTATGAGGCAAAATCTCAGAGTTGCTTCAATTTTCATTTCTGTAATCATTAGTATTTGAGCTTTTTTTTTTTTTTTTTGTCTTGTGGCTAATGTTAGCTTGTATTTCTTTGAAAACTATCTGTTCATATGCTTTGACCATTTATGATTTGTGGAAATGGCTCTTACTCTTATAAATTTAAGTGTGTGTGTGTGTGTGTGTGTGTGTGTCAGAGAGAGAAAGAAAGAGAGAGAGAGAAAAATCTTAGAAATAAAACTTTTGTCAGATAAACTTGCTGCAAAGATTTCTTTCCTCTAGTCTATACTTGCTTCCCTTGTAATTTTAGCTACATTGATTTTGTTTGTGCAAATCCTGTTAAACTTTCTGTCATCAAAATTAGTCATTTTATCTTTTGTGATCTGTTCTGTACTTTGCTTGATCATTTCTATTCTCCACTAACCATATAACTAAAAGATGATTTCATTCTGGCTCCCTGATTTATTTGTGATGTCAATATTTATAATCTAGATCATATTTGGAATGAGATATTTCTGCTTGATTGCTTTCCAGTTTTCCAATCAATCAACTTTAGGCAATTTAATGAGCTTTTTCCACAGTAGATGAGGCCTTTGGGTTTGTGATATACTAGATTATTACTTTTTTTTTTTTTATCCTGTGGGCAATATAGCTAATCTGTTCTATTTATTGATCAACCATTCTAATTTTTAGTGATTTAGGATATTTTTTTCATATATTCTTGATTGCTTGGATTTCTTCCTTTGAAAATTGCCAGGTTTGGCCATTTATAAATTGAGCGATGGCTCTTACTTTAAAGAATTTGAATGAATTCTTTACATATCTTAGAAATGAGATCTTTAGAAGAGAAACTTGCTGCAGAGTTGGGGGGCGGGGTTTCCGTTTCTTCTCTCCTTCATGCCTCTCTGGACCTTGGTCCTTATTTTCTGATTTTCTTTCTCTAACATGTCCCAGTAGACTTCTTACCTTAGAAGATTATTCTGTCTTAGGTGTCTCTTCTAATTAGTTAGTTCCTCTTGGAAACTTCGTTTTTAGAAAAGTGCCCAAGTCAGCCATGTTTATGCCTTCATTCTTCTCTGGGCTCTGTTTCCAATGTCTTTTCCCACCCTGCTCCTATTTTCCATGCACCCTTTTCAGCTTTCTTTTATGTGTTATTTTACTCAATTAAAAACTCATCAAGGATAGAAACTGTCTTTCTTATTGCATCTTTTTTTTATTCTATATGTTTGTGAGAATGGGGGAAAATATTCATATAAAGCTTAATATGTGCCAGGCATATCATTTGATCCTTATAATATTCCATTAGAGGTTTGTACTATTACATTTGAGGAAACTGAGACATAGAAAGATTAAGTCAGTTGACCAGGGTAATACAACTAGTAAGGGATTCAGGCAGATTTGAACTTAGGTCTTCCTGACTAAAAAGGCCAGTGTTCTAGTCACTCTGCTACCCAGCAATTTAGTACAGTGCCTAATACACAGTATGTTCTTGATAGAGCCTATTGATTTAGCTTGACTTTTTCCTTTTAATTTTAGGTTTTCTTTGTGTAAAAAAATTTCAGTTTTATATAATTGAAATTAGCTATTTATTTTCTGTGATCCTCTCTATACCTTGTTTGATTATAAGCTCTTATTTTATCCATAGATCCAAAAGGGAATTTTTCCTTTTTCCTTTAATTTGTTGATGATATGACCTTTTAGTATCTTTGTCAAGAATCCCTCATATGGAGTCATGACGTATATGACTGAAACAACTGGACAACAAAAAAAATGACCTTTTATATCTAAAACATGTATCTATTTGGAGCTAATCTTAGTATATGGCATGGTCCAAACTTAATTTTTGCCTGACTGTTTTTCAGTTTTCCTTGCAGTTTTTGTTGAGTCAAAGCTAAGATCTTGGAATTTATCAAACACAAAGCTACTAGTTCTCATTTGCTTCATTTACATTTATATACTTAATTTGTTCTATGGATTGACTTATTATTTAATCTATCAAATCATTTTTATGATTACTGGTTTGTAGTCCATTTTGAAATCTGTTATTGCTAGGCCCCCCTTCTTTCCCACCTTTTTTTCACTATTTCCCTTTTTATTCTTGACCTTTTGTTCTTCTAAATGAATTTAATTTTTTTTAGCTTCATGGTAGTTTGATTAGTATAGGACTTAATAAGTAAATTTATGTATTATCATTTTTATTATATTAGTTTAGCCTACCTTTGAGCAATTATATTAAGGTCCATCTTTATTTAAAGAGTGTTTTGTAGTTGAATTAATATAGTTCCTATGTGATAGGTGGATTCTTAACTATGTTATATATTGTACAGTTAATTGGGGGCAATTTCCTGTTGGGTTTTGTTGACAATACACATAAAAACTGATGATTTATGTGGATTTATATCCTGAAATTTTGTTAAGATTATTGTTTTCAATTAATATTTTAGTTTTACTCTCTAGAGTCTGTATCAAATTTGTAATTATGTGATTATGAAAATAATAAAGAAATTATAAAAAGGACAGTTTCAAAAAAACCTAAGAAGTCTTATAAGTACTGATAAATTTATACATTATATATAAAAACGCCTTTGAAAGATATAACACATCTATGTAAAAGACAATCACAATTCCTTATTGAATAATGATGAAGCATGCTACCTACCTCCAAACAGAAAAATGACAGGCTTAGGATGTAGAATGAGAAAAAAATTTTGGTACATGAATATGTAGGAATTTATTTTGCCAGAATATGCATGTGTTACTAAGATTTTCCTCTCCCCTCCCCTCCAGGAAAGGGATGGGAAAGAAAATAAATTTTTGTTCATTGAATTAAAAAAAAAAAATCATGCCAAAGGAGGCTACACTGATGTAATTGAAGCTGTTTAGCCTCCAAAAGAAAGACTTTACAGGAGAAGAAACCAATACCATCTGCAAGTTTTCAAAGGTCTAGTACATAGAAGAGGAAGTAGCTGTTTAATTTGACCCCAAAAGGGTAAAGTAAAAGCAACAGTTAGACTACTCTGTCTGGATAAAAGGACAATGTTCTTAAGAATAAGAGCTATACAAAAATGAATTAAACTCTCTTAGAAGAGAGGGGGCTCTCCATCTCTTCAGGTCTTCTAAAAATAGATAAAAATCTACTTACTAGAAATGTAGCTGATGAAATCTTTGGCTATAGAATGAACTTAATGCTCTCTCTAATGTCTTGTATCCCCAACCCTACCTCTCCCTTTCCCCTTCCTTCTCTCTTTTCCTCTTTCCTTCCCTCCTTCCTTCCTTTCCTCCCTTCTTCCCTCCCTCCTTCCCTCTCTCCCTTCCCCCCATTCTCCCCCTCCTTATTTTTTTCAGTTTATGGAATATTGGAAATTAATTGTTCTTTGATGTTTAATACTCTGCTGTTGTAAATCCTAGAGTTTTTCTGTGTGCTATCAATTGTGACTTTTAAATTAATTTCTCTGAGATTGAGTTATTTTAATTCTTTTGACGTGTGTTTATCTGAAGGTTTTGTGTTTTTAAAATACTCATTTCTTTCATTTAAATTTTCAGTTATATTTGTGTAATTTTGGAGTAATTTCTTTTTTATTATGGCTTTTTATTCACAGTGGAGTAATTTCTGATGATTTTATTAAGTTTTCCTTCATTTATTGTGAATTCTTTTTTTTAATTTTTTGATATTGATCTATTGCTTTTCCTCTTTTTAACCTAGTAGCTAAGACTTGTTTTATTCTTTTTTAAGGAAAATTACTAATGTAGTGCTTTTTAGTTTCAATTTTATTATTTCCATTTTGATATTTCAGTTAGAGGATTTTGATTTATTTATTTTTCTAGATTTTTTAAAATTCATACCAATTTACTTATCTGTGCTTTCTTTTATTTATGAAATTGTTTTAAGAGCTATAAATTTTCTATTATGGATTTGCTTTGGCTGCCTACTCCAAATTTTGCTGTTTGCTTTTGATTGCCATTTTCTTTGATGGAATGATATATTCTGTGATTTATTCCTTGAACCACCAATTCCTTAAAATTTAGTTATTTATTCTCCAATGATTTTTTTTAATTAAATAACTTTTTTATTGACAGAACCCATCAGGGTAATTTTTTACAACATTATCCCTTGCACTCACTTCTGTTCCGATTTTTCCCCTCCCTCCCTCCACCCTCTCCCCAAGATGGCAAGCAGTCCTATACATGTTAAATAGATTACAGTAGATCTTGGATATAATATATGTGTGCAGAACCGAACAGTTTTCTTGTTGCTCAGGGAGAATTGGATTTAGAAGGTATAAATAACCTGGGAAGAAGAACAAAAATGCAAGAAGTTTACATTCATTTCTTAGTGTTCTTTCTTTGGGTGTAGCTGCTTCTGTCCATCCTTGATCAATTGAAATTAAGTTAGATCTTGTCTTTGTTGAAGAAATCCACTTCCATCAGAATACATCCTCATAAGTATCGCTGTTGAGGTATATAATGATTTCCTGGTTCTGCTCATTTCACTCAGCATCAGTTCATGTAAGTCTCGCCAATCCTCTCTGTATTCGTCCTGCTGGTCATTTCTTACAGAACAATAATATTCCATATCATTCATATACCACAATTTACTCAACCATTCTCCAATTGATGGGCATCCATTCATTTTCCAGCTTCTGGCCACTACAAACAGGGCTGCCACAAGCATTTTGGCACATACAGGTCCCTTTCCCTTTTTTTAGTATCTCTTTGGGGTATAAGCCCAGTAGCGACACTGCTGGATCAAAGGGTATGCACAGTTTGATAACTTTTTGGGCATAGTTCCAAATTGCTCTCCAGAATGACTGGATGTATTCACAATTCCACCAACAATGTATCAGTGTCCCTGTTTTCCCACATCCCCTCCAACATTCTGCATTATCTTTCCCTGTCATTCTGGCCAATCTGACAGGTGTGTAGTGGTATCTCAGAGTTGTCTTAATTTGCATTTCTCTGATCAATAGTGATTTGGAACACTCTTTCATATGAGTAGTAATAGTTTTAATTTCATCATTTGAAAATTGTCTGTTCATATCCTTTGACCATTTATCAATTGGAGAATGGCTTGATTTCTTATAAATTAAAGTCAATTCTCTATATATTTTGGAAATGAGTCCTTTATCAGAACCTTTGACTGTAAAAATGTTTTCCCAATTTACTTCAATGATTTTTAATCCTTTCTTCATTGCAACTTTATTGAATGTTATTTTCATTTCACTATGATCAATAAATGATTTTTTAATATTAATATGTTTATGCATTTGTCTGTGATGTTTTAATGCTCTAATATGTGGTTAGTTTTCATAAATATGATAAGTATGTATGCTTTCCTTTCTGTTCCCATTTGCCAGAAAGCTTTTATATCTAATCTTTCTTAAAAAAATTTCAGGTTCCTAACTTCTTTCTTGTTTATTTTTTAAGATTTGTCTGGATATGAAAGGGATACATTGAATTCCCAGATTGTGGTAGTCTTTTCTGTTTCTTTGCTAAAACTTGTTTAGTTTTTCCTTTAAGTATTTAGATGCTGTGCTATTTGATACATATGTATTAAAAATGATATTAATTCACTGTCTGATACTTTTCAGCATGATACATGTTTGTTTTGTTGCTGTTGCATGGTCAGAGATCATTATTGTATAACCAAACTGACAGAAATCATTCCTTAATCTCAGTAGATGCAGAAAAAAGCATTTGACAAAATCCAACACCCATTCTTACTAAAAATATTAGATAGTATAGAAATAAATGGAATTTTTCTTAAAATGATCAGTAGCATATATTTAAAACCATCAGCAAGTATCATGTATTGAAAATCTAGAACCATTCCCATTAAGATCTGGGGTGAAACAAAGTTGCCCACTATCACCATTAGTATTCATATTGTATTAGAAATGTTAACTAGCAATAAGAGAAGAAAAAGAAATTAAAGGAACTAGAGTAGGTAATGAGGAAGCCAAATTATCACTCTTTTGTAAATGATATAATGGTATATTTGGAGAGTCCTAGAAAACTAACTAAAAAAATTACTGTATGAAATAACCACATAAATCATCAGCATTTCTATAAGTTACCAACAAAGTTCAACAGCACGAGATACAAAGAGAAATTCCATTTTAAATTACTGTAGATAATATAAAATATTTAGGAATCTACCTGCCAAGACAAAATCAGAAATTCTATGAACACAATTATAAAACACTTTACATACAAATAAAGTCAGATCTAATCAATCGGAAGAATATCAAGTGCTCATGGATAGGCCGAGTTAATATAATAAAAATGACAATTCTGCCTAAATTATTCTATTTAATCAGTGCCATACCAATCAAACTCCCAAGAAATTATTTTCAGAGCTAGAAAAAAAATAGCAACAAAGTTAATCTGAATAACAAAAGGTCAGGAATTTCAAGGGAATTAATGAAAAAAAATGCAAACATTTAGTTATAACAGACCTAAAACTATATATTAAACAGTGATCATCATCCTTTGGTAGTGACTAAGAAATAGAGTAGTTGATCAGTGGAATAGGTTAGGTTTATAAGACACAGTAGTCAATGACTATAGTAATCTAATGTTTGACAAACCCAAAGACCCCAGCTTTTGGGATAAGAACTCACTATCTGATGAAAATTGCTGAGAAAATTGGAAATTGCTATGGCAGAAACTAGGCAGTGATCCATACCTATCACCCTATACCAAGATAAGAGTGAAATGGGTTTATGATTTAGACATAAAGGATGATACTATAAGCAAATTAGGAGAACATAAATATAGGCTTATAAATATAGCCTACTTTTAAGATCTGTGGAGAAGGAAGGAATTTGTCATCAAATAAGAGCTGGAATACATTAAATGCAAAATGGATAATTTTGATTATATTAAGTTAAAAAGTTTTTGTACAAACAAAACCAATGCAAACAAGATTAGAAGGGAAGTAGTAAACTGAGAGGGGAGGGATTATATCCAAGGGTTCTGATAAAATATATAGAGAATTGACTCAAATTTATAAGAATTCAAGTCATTCTCCAGTTGATAAATGGTCAAAAGATATGAACAGACAATTTTCAGATGAAATAAAAACCACTATTAGTCATATGAAAAGGTGCTCTAAATCACTATTGGTCAGAGAAATGCAAATCAAGATAACTGTGAGGTACCACTATACACCTCACAGATTGGCTAAGGACAAGATAATGATGAATGTTGGAGGGGATGTGGGAAAACTGGGACACTTAATAATATATTGTTGGTGGAGATATGAAATGATCCAACCATTCTGGAGAACAATTTGGAATTGTGCTCAAATCTTTTGATCCAGTAGTGTTACTACTGGGCTTGTATGCTAAAGAGATTTTAAAGGAGGGAAAGGGACCCACATGTGCAAAACTGTATGTGGTAACCCTCTTTGTAATGGCAAGAAATTGGAAACTGAGTGGATGCTCATCAGTTGAAGAATGGCTGAATAAATTGTGGTATATGAATGTTATGGAATATTATTGTTGTTTAAGAAACAACCACCAGGACAATTTCAGAGAGCCCCAGGGAGACTTACATGAACTGATGCTAAATGAGATGCATCCAGAGAGAGAAGATTGTAGGGACTGCGTGTGGATCACAACATAGTATTTTCACTTTTTTGTTGTTGTTTTCTTTGCTTTTTGTTTTTCTTTCTCATTTTTTCCTTTTTGATCTGATTTTTCTTGTGTAGCATGATAATTATGGAAATAATATTGATGAGGTTTAGATTTGGGGTATTTAAATGAAATTAGGGTTTGAAGTGGCAGGTTTGGGGTACAGGGAGTCAAATGGAGTTCCCCTGCAACTCTATTGGATTCGGCGCAAGGATACAGCGGTAAATGAGGTCTAGTAGCAGCGTGAGTCCCGAATAAAAGCATTTATCGGCTGAAAAGATAGATTGATAAAAGAGGTTTATTATGGGGTTTGGAAGTAAGGAGACAGATGAAGGTAGAGATAAGAAGGGCACTGGACAGAGGGTCCTGACATGGCTAGCATGTTTGGGATCTCTGCAAAGAGTGGGTCCCAGCGTGTCCCTTTTATAATGGGAGATTTATTTAGCTAGAGGGACTTGTGGGCGTAGCCTCAAAGTTGGCTCAGATTGGAATGGGGGCTGAGACAGGTCCAGATCTTCTATTGGAATATAAAGGGACCAGGATTTGTGAGTCAAAGGGTAATTACATTAACTAGGGGAAGTTGGGAATCAGAAAGATAGGAATCTTTCCCTCATCAATATCAAAGAATTACAAATGTTTAACATATATTGGATTATCTGCCATCTAGGGAAAGGAGATGGGAGGAAAGGAGGGAGAAAAATATTTGAAAGCAAGGTTTTTCAAGGGTGAATGTTGAAAACCTGAATTGGGGGGTTTTGCTTTTTCCTTTACTATGGTCCTGCTTTTTAATGATGCCTAGACTTTGAGAAACCACAGAATTGTGGATAACTCAGTCTTTTTACTATCCACTCCATCTGCATATCTGTTTTAATCAGGTTTTCTGCTATTAGAGGTGGTATTCTTCTGATTAAAATTATTTCTACAGTATTAATTTAAATTATTTTAATTAATTTAAAATATATCTCTTCCATAGTCAAAACATATATTCTTCTGAAGTATATAGTGCTTTATTTCTCATATCCATACCTTTACATTGGCTGTCCCTGTACCTGGAAGGCTCTGTACCTTTTTCTTCACTTCTGGGTTTTCCTGACTTTCTTTCTATTTTCTGTAAGAAGCTTTCTTGGCCCTCCCAAGTACTAATGCTTTCTCCTTTGAGATTACCTTTTTTCTATCCTGTATATAGCTTATATGTACCTAATATTTTACATATTATTTCCCCATTAAAATGTGCATTTTTTGAGGACAGAGACTGTTTTTTGTTTGTTTTACCTGGTACATAGGATTCACTTAACAAATACCTGTTGACAAACTGACTGATTAACTGATTAGACAAGATAATATTAGAAACTTTATTCCAATGTTTACTATATGCAAAAGGGAGATTTATCCCAAATTTTAATTTGAATTTCAAAGATTAACACCTAACTGTAAGATAACCTGAGTAAATCTAAAAGTGAATCTCATGGGAAATTCTTCATTCATCAAATTTATGGGATATGTGGTTGGAGGATGTTTTATTTTATCCTTTGACCATGTTTCCTCACAAAAACACAATTGAATATTGAATCTAAGAGTGGATGTTTATCCTACTCAACAGTTCAATGTTATATGTGATCATTGGAAAACCCTACAAAATGTAACAACTGACCCTCAGTTATCTAATATTGTTGACATAATGACATTCACATTCTCTCATGTGCTACATGTGTTCCAAGTCAGGAGAAGTGATAATCCTATTTAATCATTAACTCTAAAACTAGAATAATGAATAAGTTAACAAGTCTTTATGGAGATAAGCAATGGAGGCATCCTTGAACTCCTGGGGGATAAGCTCCTTTTGCCATATAAGCAGGAAGGTTTTTATCAGGTTTTGTTTGAGTAGTGTCATACCCCTTGCCTTACAAATCTTAGCTGAAATAGAATCCACACCAGGTACTTTGTCACACAAGAGGAGTCTAACGGCATTCAAAAATTCTTCTTCATTTGGAGTTTGACAAGAGAGAAACTGATTGAAGCATACAGTCAGTTGCTTTAGGATTTATTGATGACGATCTCTTGAGAATATTATGGGAATGTTTAGCCTGTCTCTCTAGGATCATGTCCTTATCACTAATCCATCAGTATTGGATAATTGAGTTACACTACAGGTCTTTGGCCCATAATTAGTCTTCAGAGTGTCATAAAAACACTTAGTATTGTTATTATCAGTGTAAAACTACATTTCATCTGCTTTTTTACTGAGCCACGAATCATACATCTCACTTAAATTACACTTACATTTTACTTTTGATACAGTTAAATACTGCCTTCTTAGAGATGGATGAACTATCCTTCTGGTAAACCCTGTGGAGTTCTTGTTTTTTATCTGGCAGTTTCTGAATTTCCTCATCATTTTTTTTCAAACCTTGTTTGATTCTTGATGTTTGTAAGCATTCTGACCCAAATGAGTAAATGCAGTGCAGTACACCAAATCTCTAAAAACTGTCTACTCTTTTTCTGCTTCACTATTGACAACCAAGTGTCATCTCAGCTTTCCTCCAAGTTAGCAATGAACTGTTCCCACTCAAAGAAGCTTTTATAACTTACTGTAGTCCCAAAAGAAGAAAAAGAAATTAGCTTGAGATAATAGGAGGAAAAATTCAGGTCAGACAATAGAAAAACTTTCCTGATAGTAAAAGTTGTGAGACTACAGCCAGGTTACAAAAGTAATTATGGAATCTGCTATGGAATTAGGATACACAGCTATCTGTTTAATGTCCAGAGACTACCCTTAACCCTGAGCAGCCACATTATATGAATTTTTTTAAAAGTTCCAAACTAGTCAGTTAAAAAGTAAAACATTCAGTTATTTTGCAATTTGCTCTAGTCAAAATCAGTTTGTCAAATTACCCCTTCACAGAACTGTCCCCCTTTCCATGAATTTGACTTGTTATCTTTCATATATCTTTGGTTTTGCTAAGAAGATTGGACTAGGTGGCTGGCAGTAGAATTGGAAAAGACAGGACAAATAAGAGAGTGCATGCAAAAATAGAATTGACAAGACTTGACTGTTGATTGGATATTGAGGTCACATAAGAGAAAAGGAATTAAAGATGGCTTTATGGTTTGTAGCCTTGAAAGAGAAATCAGAAATCAAAGCACGTGAGTTTTGGGGGAGAAGAGGCTTTTATGCTCTAATATTTCTATGAATAAGCAGTCAATTGCTAAGCCATCAGATAATCCTAGAGTTATGAGTAGATGCTTGAAATAAAATTTAGCCCATAACATCACCAGTTCTAATGGCCTGTCACACCTGAAATCAATTGAGTAAAATAAAATTATTGGCATAGACATATTTCTGTTATGTAGGACTCTGTCCAAATATCCACATTTACTGTTCTCTCAAAGCAATCCATAATTCCTTTCTTTTCCCTGTTAAGCTTCATTTTATATTAACTTCCATTCAGCTATCATTATAAAGTTGCTTTTCCTAAAAGGAATTTTTCTGTTGACTGAAAAATATTGCTTTTTCTGTATGCTAAGAGGCTAGTATTAGTACTTTCAAATAAAAAATGTCGGAGAGCAGAAACGATTCAAGTTTTACATAGCATTTCCTTCAAAATAATCCTATGAGAAAAGAAGTATAAGTATTGTTATTAAATTATCACCTTTTAAAGTTGAAGAAAACAGAAGTAAGAAAAACTAAGAGAGCAGACAAGGTGGCAGAGAAAAAACAAGGAAGTTGCCTGGGCTCTCCCAGCTTCCCTTGAAAACAACATTAAATCAACCCCTAAATGGATTATGGAGCAACAGAACTCACGAAAAGCTGGAGTGAAACCATTTTCCAGCTTAAAATAACTTGAATTTCAGAAAACATCTGTCTCACTTGAGTAAAAGGGGAACACAGCACGGGTATTGTCTGGACAAGCCAATGAGAGACTCTTAGCCACAGCATAGAGCAGTAACCAAGGTCCTGGTTCAGTAGACTAGACATGGGGCCTCTAGCCCCAGCACAGTAGGCAGACGGCCAGCTCTGGAACCCAGGGCAGAACAGGCGTGACTAGGCCAGGCCACCCCAGAGCAGTGGGCAAGCCACCAATACCTGAGGCACCAATGCAGAAAGTCAATGGCCAGGTCCCTGGCCCCTAACACAAGTAGTTTAGAAAGGCAACTCCACTACACCAAGAGCAGAGCTCAACTTTAATGAAATAGACTAGAAAAAAAAACCAAACAAACAGAAAAAGAGCCCTGACCATAGAAAGCTACAATGAGGATGGGGAAGATCAGAGCACAAATTCAGAAGAGAACAAGTCCAAATGGCTACATGCAAAATCTCAAAATATTGATTTAAAGCACAATTAAATAAGAGCTCAAAAAGTATTTTTAAATAAAATAAGAGAGATAGAAGAAGAATTGGGAAAAGAAATGAGAGAGATGCAAGAGAAAATCAATAGCTTGGAAAAGGAAAAATAAAAAAAATGAATAAAGAAAACAATTCCTTAAAAAATAGAATTGTTCATATTGGGAGTAGAGTGGTAGGATGGAATGAATCTACTGAAGAAAACATGTTGGTCCTTAAAAAGTATAAGTGGAAAAGGAGATAGAAAAACTAACTGGAGAAAATAATTCCTTAAAAATTAGAATTGGGTAAGTGGAAACCAATGATTCCATGAGACATCAAGGATTAGTCAAGCAAAATCAAAAGAATGAAAAAAAGATAAGAAAATTTAAAATACCTCATGGGAAAAACAACTAACCTAGAAAATAGATCCAAGAGAGATAATTTAAGAATTATTAGAGTAGCTGAATGCCATGATCAAAAAACAGCCCCTTGGATAACATATTTCAAAAAATTAGCAAGGAAAATTGCCCCAGTATCCTAGAAGCAGAGGGTAAAATAATAATTGAAAAAATTAATTGATCACCTCCTGAAAGGGATCCCAAATGAAAACTCCCAGGATTACTGTAGCCTACTTGCAGTAAAGTCGAGGGGAAAATACTACAAGTATCCATAACTCTGTGATTCATTTCAATTATATCCAATTCTTTGTGACCCCATTTAGGCTTTTCTTAGCAAAGAAAGAATGGTTTGCCATTTCCTTCTCCAGTTCATTTTACAGATTCCTCAAGGTGAAGTCACTTTCTCAGGTTCCCACAGCTAGTAAGCATTTGAAGTCAATGTGAACTCACAAAGGTGAGTCTTTTTTACTTCAGATCTGGCACTTTATCCACTGCTATCTAGCTGCCATCCCCCTCCCCCCTCCCCAAGCAGCCAGGGGGGAAAAAAACAATTCAAATATTAAAGAGCCACAGTCAATACTACATGTTATTCAGTAAGATTAAACTGTTTACAATACCTGTATGGGAAGATGATACTTATAACTCTTGAGAACTATATCTTGTTATACTGTTAGAGGAAGTATATATAGATATAGTGTGTAATGTGGGTATTAGTTTGTGAAGATCGTGTATTTTAAGATCAGCACGAGACAGGAATTCAGGTTAGGGGAAAATCGTCAGTCTTTATTCTCAGTGAAGAAGGATCGGAGGTGGAAGAGAATCGGCGATAGCAATGTGTGCAGCTGAGTCAAGAAGCTAGCTCGACCAGCAGCCACACAACCAGCAGCTTGGAGTCTCGAACCCAGCCCAATCTCTCCCAGCTCGTCTTCCTCCCTCTCTCTCTGCCTCCACCCACCAAAATCGTCATTTCCTATACAACACATCAGGACTTGCACGGAGAGTGGGCAGGGACCATTCTTTATCCAATCATGTATATTAATAGAGTATAGCCCAATTACTATTTAGCCTCATGTACTTGGGACCTCAATGCATCAGCTCAAACCTCAGCCCATTACATAAGTTGACTTTGATGTATTGGTATAAAAAAGAAATTAAGAGGTGGAAATGGATTGTACTGGAATAAGAAAAAAGGATAAGGTGGAATGGGGTAAATTATACTACATGAAGAAATACAGAAGATCTGTTACAGTAAAAGAAGGGAAGAGATGAATAGTTTGAACCCTACTCTCATTGGATTTTACTCAAAGAAGGAATAACATAGATACTTAGTTGGGTATAGAAATTTATCTTACCCTATAGAGAAGTAGAAAAGGGAAAAAAAGAGGGGTGGTACTAATAGAAAAGAGAGCAAATTGAAGGAGATGGTAGTCAAGAAGCAAAACATTTAGGAGGGACAGGGTGAAAGGATAAATAAATAAAAATATGAATAGAGAAAAATAGAATGGAGGGAAATTTAAACACAGTAATCATAACTGTGAATGTGATGTTAAACTCTCCCATAAAACAAAAATGGATAGCAAAGAGGATTAAAAAACAATCTATAATATTTTGTTTACAAGAAATACATTTGAAGCAGAGAAACTCATACAGTGTAAAGATAAGAGACTGAAGCACAATATATTATGTGCCACTGAAGTAAACAAACAAAAAAACAGCAGGAATAGCAATCCTAATCTCAGACAAAGCAAAAGGAAAAATAGGCCTAATAAAAAGAGATAAGGAAGGAAAGTACATCTTGCTAATAGGTACTGTAAACAATGAAGTAATAGCAATACTAAACATATATGCTCCAAATGATATAGTATCCAAATTCTTAGAGGAGGAGTTAAGTGAGTTACAGGATGAAATAGATAACAAAACTATACTAGTGGGAAACCTCAATCTTCTCCTCTCAGAAAAGTAAGATGATAGATCTCTGGAGAAAATTGAATAAAAATAGAAAGGAATGTACCTCTTTCTTAGTGGTACATGGCATGAAAACCTCACAGTCAAATTCCAAAAGGCAGAAATATTAAATGCATTTTTTCAGATAATGATGTAATCCAACAATCTAAGGGAAATGGATGAATATTTGCAAAATTGTAAATTATGCAGATCAACAGACAAGGAAATAAAATACTTAAATAATTCCATTTTGGAAAAAGAAATTAAACAAGCCTTCAGTGTATTATCTAAGAAAAAAAGCCCCAGAGCCAGATGGATTTACATGTGTATTCTACCAAACATTTAAAGAACAATAATTTCAATGCTAAATAAACTATTGAGGAAAATAGATGGAGTCTACCCAACTCCTTTTATGACACAAATATAGGTGCTGATACATAAATTGGGAAGAGAATAACTATTGACGCAAAGATTTTAAATAAAATATCAGGAAAGAGATTATATTAGGAAAGTGATTTAAACAATCCCTATTCTACCACTTACTAATAACCATGTGATCTTGAAAAAAAATTCTACTTCTCTGAATTTCTGCTTTCTGATTTTTAAAATGGGAATAATCATACCTGCTTTAATCTGACACAGTTGTTGTGAAGAACAAATGAGACAATGTGGCTGAAAGAGCAATACACAAATTTTTTCTTTTATTTCTTAATGTCATCTTAATCATCTAGACATTTTTATGTGTTGTCAAGAATTTTCATTTGTTTATCCATTTGTTCATTCAAAAACAACAGTTAAGTGTATTTTATGTATAAAGTACAGTTTGATAAATAAAAAGGTACAAACAAATTTTGTTCTGAGAATTCAGAAAGGGAAGAAATTGCTTCGGGTTTGTATTGTTTGGGAGTAGAATATGGAGCCAGAAGTAAAGAAGACATCATAGAGGAGTAAGCATTTGAAGTAATTGCCCTTGAAAATTGGGTAGGCTTTCAACAGACAGAAATATCAAGAAAAAAAGGTCATTCCAGACTTAGAAAACATACGTGAGGGACAAATTCCTTATTTGGAAATAAGGAATAGTACATCTTGTCTGGATCATAAGATATATTATTATCATCAAAAACAACTCACATTTATTTGTTATTTTAAGTTTTCAAAGTGTTTTTTTCTTCATCATAGTACTATAAAGGAAGAGAGTGAAGGAGAGTAGTATGAGATAGCCTAGAGGTTAGAGCTAAATTATGATTTCAGACTCAGAACTATGGACTTTATTCAATGAGCTATGGGAAATCATAGAAATTTTTCACCTATATTAGATGCTTTGGAATTGGGATAGAGTAAAAGGTATTAAGCTTTTTTGCACATAGTAGGTGCTTAATAAATATTGGTTGAGTGTATTTATAAAGGCAGATAACTAGTTATAAACCTATTTCAGCATTCCAGATGAGACACAATGAGATCCTAAAATAGAATGGTGGCAGAAAGATTGGAAAAGAACAAATAAGAGAGAAAATGTAGAAGTAGAATCAACAAGACTTGACTGTTGAGTGGATGTTGGGAGCTAATGGGAGGGAGCAAAAAAAGATGAATGAAGTTTCTTCCCTAGGAAGCAGTGAGAGCAGTGTTAGAGAAGAAGTAAGAAAAGGCAAAAGAATAAGCATTTCTATAGCTTCTGTTGCAGGACAAGCACTGTGCTAAGCACTTTACGAATATTATCCCACTTTGATTCTCACAACAATCCCACAAGGTAAATGCTGTTAGTATCCCCATTTTACAGTTGAGAAAACAGAGTGAGATTAAATGACTTGCCCAGGGCCCCAGGACTAGTAAGTATCTGAGGCCTGGTTTGAACTGGGATTCTGACTCCTGGCCCAGTGCTCTGTGGCGCTGTCTGGCTGAGACAACTCAAGTGCATATTCCTATTTCTGGATAATAAGTTCAATTTGAGATATATTGGTTTTTAAGTGTCAGAGGGTAACCAGGGAGAGATGTTGAGTAGAGCTAGAAATGTGAGACTGAAGCTCAAGAGAATTTGGAACTAGAGATGGGAGATATGGGAAACATTTGCCAAGAAAGGTTGATATGCCAAGAAGCCATAGGCTTGTATCAAATCTATAAGGAAATAAATGTAGAAAGAGAAAAGGGGCCAAGAACAGCCTCCAAAGGAATAATGACTTTATTGATTTCCCCTTAAAACATCTCTCTACTTCCCTTAATATTGGAGAGCTACTTCCTAGAAGCAAAAATGCTAAGTAATTCATTGGATCTTTTATTGTTCTTGCCACAAAACAAACAAACTCGGGGTCTGCCAATAAGAACTATCTGTTGTCTAATCAAAAGATCTAGTGTTCAAAGGGAAAATCACAAACTATCAACAGTCATAAGAAAGATTGTCTCAGATCACTTAAAAGAGGAATTCATATTTAAAACAGCTCTTGAGATTTGCCTCATCCAGAAAACTGAGAAATATGACAAAAAGGGGACTCACTAATATCAGAATAACTACAGGAAATCAGTCTAACACTGTATTAGTATAGTTATTAATTGGTCCAACCATTCTGGAAAAGTTTTTGGAGTTATATGTACATGAGGAAAATCATCAAAACTATTCATATTGTTTTATCTAGAGATTATCACTCTATTGATTATAATCCCTAAAAAGATCAAAGAGAAAAAGAAAAGTCCTAGATATACCAAAATATTCATAAGAACTCTTTCATAGCAAAGAACTGTAATTAACAAAATGGGTGCAAATCAATTGGGGAAAGAGCTGAATAAAATGTGAAATATGAATGTAATGGAATATCATCTATGAAAAGTAACAAATAAAAGGCATTTAGAGAAATATGAGAGGACTCATATACGCTGATGCAAATTAAAGTAAGAATCAAGATGTTGTATAAAATGGTTTTAATAAAAAGAATACTCAGAAGAATTTGGATATTATAATTTTAATGGTTAATCTGAGCTCCCAGAGAAGAGGTGAAGAAGTGCACCCCCTTTTTTTCATTGAAGAAATAAGAATATGAGTATAGAATGTTGCATCCCTATCATATAGTTGCTGTGTTAATTTGTTTTGGTTAACTGGTGTTTGGAATTTCTTGGGATGGTTTTGTTTTTGTTTTTTTTGGGGGGGGGGGGGAGAGGAGGAGGCTTGTACTATGCTTCCTGGATCAGAGTAAGGAGGCAGGAAATATGTGCAGAAATAACTGCAATATAAAAACAAAAGGTCCTAGTAAAACTCGATAAGAGTCCACAGATATCTCATTTGACCTCTCTACTCCATTGCTTCAGGAAAAGATTTGTCATTGCGTTCACCTATTGTCCCACTTACCACCTCCCTTTAATTTTCTAAATCAAAACATTTTCTTGGCCACCACTACCTTGTAACTATTGTTTCCCCCAACAACTCAGAAAGAAGATGATGCTAGTACAATTTGGGCCACTCTGAAAAAGGGAAGAAGATGGTGTCCTCAAACAATGCGGCAGTGACTTTCACTGCTTTCTAGTTTCTAGAAAGTATCACTAAAAGGATATTTTATTATCATTTAGAAAGGAAACAATAATCACTAAGAGCCAGAATTACTTCATTAAGGACGAGTCTTAGCTAATTAACGTAATTTCTTTTTTATGACCCTGAGAGTTCAAGAGAATAACATAGTCATGATTTGCCTAGATTTCCTTGAGGATTTAACAGTCTCTGGTGCTATTTTCACATACAAGATGGAGAATAGAAGTGAAATAAACAGTATTCCAGTTAGATGGATTTAGGGTCAATGGCAATCTAAATCCATGTATCATTATCATGTTGATACAAGTTACATTACCTTTAAGATGTTTACCAATACATTACCTCTGAAACTATGACCTGGACTATTCAAAATTTTTTATATGTGACTTACATAAAGATGTAGACAATATGGTAATCCATTTTTCAGAGAACAGAAAGCTGGGAAGGATGACCAAAACATTTGAAAACTGAAGCAGGATCCAGAAAGATTTCAACAAGCAAATACGAGTCAAATTTAATCACTTGAAATTAAATAGCGATAAAGAGGTTTTTAAAATTAGCTATAATATTTGAGATTGTTAACTCAAGAATAATATATGTATATAGACCAAAACCATGTTATTGTTTTATTTAAAAAGAAAGAAGAAAACCAAGGTTCCAAGTAAACTTGGAAGATGAAAAAAGAAAGCACAATTTTTTTGTCGCTTTGTTAATATAATTCAACTTGATTAAATGTGAATTGTTTTATATAACATTGTGTGTGTGTGTGTGTGTGTGTGTGTGTGTGTGTGTGTGTGTGTGTGTGTTGCATGACTGTAGGCTAGGAAAAACAAGTGAAAAATATTTAAGGGTTTTAATGGCACGGTAGAAAAGTGTGGCTTAGAAAACAGTACAGATAGAGGGATTTAGAACTGGTTGAATGCCCAAACTTTTAAAAGTTGATTAATGATTTCATGTTACTCTGGAAGCAGGTTTCTAGTGGAGTGCTCCAGGAATCTATGCTTGACCCTGTGGTGTTAAATATTTTTTATTAGTCTTGAATAAAAGCAAGGTGGCATCCTTATCAAATCTGCAAGTGACACAGAGATAGGGAAGATTGCTAATGAGTAAATCAGGATCCAAAAAGATCTTGACAAGCCAGGACTTTGGGCTGCATTTCTTGAGATTAAATTTAAAAGTCATATATATAAAATTTTATTCTAAGGTTCAAAAAATGATAAATAAAAGATGAAGGAAGCATGGTTAGGCAGCAGAAGGTTTGAAGAACATCTAGAGGTTTAAATGGATTTGCAAGCTCAATAAAAATCATCAGTGCAATGTGACTGTCATCAACAACAACAAAAACAAAACAACTAATGTGTTCTTGGGCAGCATTAACTTCCAAAATAAAGAGGCAATAGTCTCTCTGTATTTAGCCCTGTTCATACCACATCATTCTGGTCAAACCATACAACTTGGAATGCTATGTTCAGTTCTATGCATATTTTAGGAGTTGTTTTGCACATATTTAGGAGTGTGTCTCTGGCACATAAGAAGAAGATAACCAGGGTAGTGAGGGACTAGAGACCATTTCATAGAAGAATGTGTTGATGGAACCAGGCATGGTATTAGCCTGAGTAAGAGTAGCTGGGAGTTAAGGGATATATTAGTTATCTTCAAGTGTTTGAAAAGCTATCACATGTAAGAGGGATTGGGCTTGTTTTGGCCCAGAAGGAGCAAAGGTTGACTCTTGTAAGAATACAGATTTATAATCAGCATAAGAAAACAACCTGGTGAAAAGGGCTGCCTCTGCTTCACAGTATCTAGGGCTGCTTCAAGCAAAGACTAGATGACCCTTTCTTGAGAATCCCACCTGGAGGTTCTGTCATTTTGAGATCCTGCAATTTTTTTTTGATAGAACCAGAATAAGCCCCACCAGTGAAAATCTTCAGCAGGAAGGGTTCAGCAAGTACAGTTATACCAGACCCATCTTTGTCTTAATCATTTTCCTCCTCTCTCTACCCCTATCCTGTATAGACTCCAGCTCTACTGATTCTTTCTGATATTTTGACCTGAAACAAGTTAAAAGGGGGAAAGGGGAAGCAAAAATAATAAAAGAGATAATTATAATTTCTGATTCTAAATATCCTCTCTCAGAGTGATGACTACTAATCTTTTACCAGAGATCTCAATAATAGATAGAAGTAGAGGCAAGGCAATCAAATGGGGATTTGGTGAAACCAGCCACACTGGCTAGACTAATCAATCTGAATACCAATATTCTTTTCTTTAAATTCCTTAAGTTTCCTAATGAAGAAGCCTTTTGGGGGAGGAAAGTGACTTTATGTCAATTGAGCAAAAAAGGGATTTTTGACACTGAGCCTAGTTTAATTGAAAAGACCAGAGGTGTAGCAGAGTACCCCAAAAATGCCAGAAGTGCTGGTGGTAGAGGCTGTCCCAGCACCAACTCTGGGGAAGAGCTGGAAATAATTTTCTTTAAATCACATAAACCATGATGACCAGTTCTGATGGACCTGGCCATCCTCAGCAATGAGATCAACCAAATCATTTCCAATGGAGCAGTAATGAACTGAACCAGCTACGCCCAGAGAAAGAACTCTGGGAGATGACTAAAAACCATTACATTGAATTCCCAATCCCTATATTTATGCCCACCTGCATTTTTGATTTCCTTCACAAGCTAATTGTACAGTATTTCAGAGTCTGATTCTTTTTTTGTACAGCAAAATAACGGTTTGGTCATGTATACTTATTGTGTATCTAATTTATATTTTAATATATTTAACATCTACTGGTCATCCTGCTATCTGGGGGAGGGGGGGAGGGGTAAGAGGTGAAAAATTGGAACAAGAGGTTTGGCAGTTGTTAATGCTGTACTGTAAAGTTACCCGTACATATAACCTGTAAATAAAAGGCTATTAAATAAAATAAATAAATCACATAAACCTCTCTGAGTCCCATTTTCCACATCTATAAAATGGGGGTAAGGATCCTCTAATACATGTACTGCTTATATTTTCCTCATGAAGTTGTGAGGAAAGCTTCTTTACAATTTCAAAATACTATAAAAATGTGAGTTGTAAGGGCAGCTAGGGAATGCAGTAGATAGAGCATTGGCCCTGGAGTCTGGAGGACCTGAATTCAAATGTGGCCTCAGATACTTAACACTTCCTAGCTGTGTGACTCTAGGCAAGTCATTTAACCCCATTACCTCAAAAAAAAAATGTGAGTCGTAATTATTGCTAACAATTCACAACAAAGACACTGTATTATAATTCAAATGTTAATAATAATTTAGTTTGGCTAGAAGAAACATTTAGGAACCACTGGTATTGGTAATACTTTTTCACCTACTTTTTCCATCACAGGCTATTTTGAAGGTTAGACAAATGAAAATTCCAAATAGGAAAAAAACAACTTAATATTAGGAAATAGATCATTGGGCTTTGGGAGAGACATTTTGAAAAACATCTTAAAGGGTTTTTTTTTTCTTTAGTGAAGAAGTGCAACAATAATTGAGATGACTCCAAATCTGCCTGACATACAGGCATCCTCTCCAAAATGCGTAGGTCAGAGAGAACATTTTATTTATTAGAACTTGACATCTGTTACTGTGAAATGATAAGATCCATTTCTAAAGCTGGCCATCAATTATCATTACTATGCCTGCACTTCCCCCTCCCCCAATCTACCAATGCACTGAGTAAAACCCTCTCTCCCTTCACAGTCCATGCTGTACCAGGCACAGAAAGTATTTACAGCTCAACCCTTTCCCTTTTCTGAGGAAAAATATACCAGTGTAGGTGTATTGCCTTCCCCAGCATCCCCTCTACCATTCTGGGCTGCTGTTCTCTTGCCAAAGTGCTGTGGCTCTCTCTTCCACCTACTGCATTTGCTTCTATTCCTTCTCCTCTTCAAAGAATATTTGAATTCCCAGCACTTCCATTTTCTCTTTGGCAAATTACTTTGGCGTTTGTTCTTAGCATCTGAACTGAGACAGACGTGGCCTCGACTAATGGCCTGTCCAAAAAAAAAATGTACAAAAAGGATTGTTTTCTGTTTTTTAGGAGGAAAGAGGATAAGGAAATGAATTCTTTTGTTTGTTCCTATAATCAAAGTGACTGAAATGTTCCAGAGGGACTAGCCTTGGGTACTAATGGGCACTCATCTAGTCATTAAGAAAATGAGTAATAATCAAAAAGTGTCATTTTCTAATCTGTAAATTATCATGTCTTATTCCCCTACACACACACATTGAAAGAGATATGCCAATATCTTATGAAGAAGTTATATTTTTTAAAAAGCACAGAAATTATATTTGGAGCTTATAATATACAAAGAAGAAACATACATTTACTAATTAAATCAATATTAGTTCTTTGGCATGAGATGTGAATTGTTAGCAAAACTAGACAATAAGTGGAAAAAGAGGAAAAGTCAGGAGATCTCATCTTGGTTCTGCCACCAGTTTCCTATATGAATTTAAATTTATTTAAACTCCCAAGGTCTCATTTTTCTCGTCTGTCAAATGAAGGAGTACTATACCTCTCAAGTCCATCTCTATCTCTATAATCTTATGAACCTTTTTGGGCCTTTCTTTCTATAAAACTAGGTATGCTAGACTAAAAGCCCAGCTTTAAAAATTCTCTGATTCTAAGTGAATATTTTGCTTAAAAATAGCCTCACAAAGTCTTATTTTTTTCATACTTAAGAGAATCGTTGCCAGAGGTTAACACAAACATGAATATTGAAAACTTTAATTAAGGAAATAATTGTGAATACCATTTAGTGCATCTATTCATGTAATATTCATATTCATATATTCATTGAGTTGCAGTAATGATTATCACTTAGATTTTTTCTTTTTTAATGGTATTTTAATTTTCCCAATACATGCACCTTCGCAAAACTTTTATTCCAAATTTTTCTCCCTCTTTCATCTCCCCTGTCAAGACAGCAAGCAATTCAATGTAAGTTAAATATGTGCAGTTCTTCTAAACACATTTTCATATTTGTCATGCTGGGCAAAAATAAAATTAGATCAAAAAGAAAAAAACAACAACAAAAGATAAAAACACTATGCTTTTTTGGTTCACATTCAGTTTGCATATTTCTCTCTATGATTTGGATGGCACTTCCATCACAAGTCTATTAGAATTGCCCTGAATCATCTCATTGTTGAGAAGAGCCAAGTCTATCACAGTTGATCATCATATAATCTTATTTTTGCTATGTACAGTGTTCTCTTGGTTCTGCTCACTTCACTTAGTATTAATACATGTAAATCTTTCTGAAATCATCCTGCTGGTTATTTCTTGTAGAACAATAATATACTATAACATTCATGTACCATAACTTATTCAGCCATTCTCTAGCTGAGGAGAATTCACCCAGTTTCCAGTTTCTTGCCACTACAAAAAGAGTTGTTACAAACACTTGCATATGTGAGTCCTTACTCTTTTATGATATCTTTGGGATACAGACCCAGAAGAAATACTGCTGGGTCTGTTTTATAGTCCTTTGGACATAGTTCAAATTGCTCTCTAAAATGGTTGGATCAGTTCACAATGCATTAGTGTCCCAATTTTTACCACATCTCCCCCAAAATTTATCATTTTTTCCTGCCATCTTAGCCAATCTGAGAGGTGTAGTTACATTTATGCATCACTCTACAGTTTTATAAAATACTTCCTTTATAACAATCCTATGAGTTACGTGGCATAGATATCCCCTTTGTACATATGAAAAAAATTAGAATTGGGTTAAAATGACATTTCTAAGCCATAGAGCTATCTAGCAACAGAGCCAAAACTGGGGTTCCTATGCAGTATTCTTTCTAGTTTTCTATTTCATATTCTTATTTTACATCAGTTTAGTTTAGATGCTGAAAAACTAATTTTCATTACATTGGTAAATATAGGAAATCAGTATTTAAATACCAGTTTTTTAACTATAATTCTAGTGGTTTTTCTAATATCTAGACTGCCTCTTTAATTCCTATATACTCATTCTTATTTTTAAAAAATCTTTTTAGATCTATATACACATCTATGTATAGACGTATTGTGTACATATATGTATGGATGTGTATACATATATATTATGTAAACACATGCACACACAAAATCTTTCAGTGTAGTATATTTAGCTAGGTTGCACAATCAAGTGCTAGGCTTCGAGTCAGAATGAGCTGAATTTGGAGCCTCCCTCAGATACTTCTTAGCTATGTGATTTCAGTCTAATCATTTAACCTCTCCGACCCTCAATTTCCTCATTTATAAATTGGGGATAATAATAGCAAAGTTGTTGTAAGAATCAACTGAGATAACATATGTAAAACTCTTTGTAAAATTTAAAGTGCTCTATAAATATGGGCTATTAATTCTCATTTGTGATGTTTGTTTCATCACATAAAAACATGTCAATTGCTTAAAGTACCACAAATTGTGACATGTATTTCAGCCAAATTAGAGAAGACTGACTTCCTGGGTTCTAGTCATTTGTCATTAGGGCATTAAAAGAAGCAACTTATAAAGATAAAGACAGTTCAGTGTGTACATATTATTCATTCAAGAGAAAAGATCTACAGAAAATAGTATACGATTTATCAAGTATCAGATCACAAGTTTATGGACTATAGAACTTTTTAGAGCTTGTATGTGGAAGAATAAAATTAGTAGATGGGAGAGGGAAGAAGGGAAGAAGTATGAACCTTGGCTGAAACTCTGTGAGATCTTTAGAAAAAAAAATTTATTTTAGAGATATGTATTTGAGACCTGTATAGAGATCTCTGAAATAGCATGAAGTAACTAATTTCTCAAAGCAAATATGATAGATTTGACTATGCTAGAAAGACTTTAGGTAAGGTCTCAACAATGAACTCTACCTGCTTTTTTTTTTTTTTTCCAAGAATGGCTATCATAAGTTTAGGGGTGTTAGCCACTTGGTGGTGAATTCTTCATAAACCATGAAACAAAGAAAAATATAAATGGTTGATAGTCTCGTGTGATCTCCTTCAGCTTCTGCAATGACAGTGACAGAAAGGAGCAGGTATGCTCAGAATCATTCATATTAGATTCAATTCAGAACATTTATAAATACTTCTTTAACCGTTATTTTTCTAAATAGGAAACTCTTGTCTGATGATTTACTATACTACTGAGGAAATGAATCTTATTCAATCTTGAGTCACTGTAAATGAAATCAGAAAATATAAGGAAATTGCAATTTAATAGAACTTATAGCTTATCCTTAGAGAAGCAGATAAAGAAGTTAGTTGAGGTAGTTTGATTATAAATACAAAAGCAATAAAAACAGTTTCATGGAATATGTGATTATTCTTGCAGTAGTCATGATAAGCTTAAGCCAAAAAAAATTTGAAGAAGGTTGTGACTTGTTTGTAAGATTCTGTTACAGCAGTAAAGAACGTAAAATTCTACAAATGTTAGGTTACAACACGAGAAACATTTCTGGATCAATCATTTCTATTGTATATAGTCAGACCACTTGCTTATTAGAACAAAGATGAAAATCATCACTAAATTAGAAAACAGGATAAAGGTTAGAAAAGACTGTCATACACAATTAAAACAACATGTATAAATGAATTATTTCTACATCCATTTTCTATTTTTGGTGTAGATAATTTGTTTAAGTAGGTCAGATTGGAACTATCATCATTTACTATATAATTAGTTAGTATATAGCATCACCCCCAACATAGAAGTAAAAAAGGCCATAAAAACTTCTTCTACCAGCAAATATTAGATTATCTTGCCACATGGAAAGAGATGCCATCTAAAAGTAACATTGATATAGAATACAAACATATTTGCAAAACCTTATAGTAGAAGATTGCAGAAGATTAAAAAAGAAAGTTTATTAAATATTGAGAAGCAGTAGAGAGAAAAACTAGTTTTTAGAAAGTTTGACAAAAGATTAAGTTAAATACAATTATCCTGAATATTTAAAATTGAAACTGGAAGGAGAATAGCAAATAGACAAAAAGTGGAAAAGATCTATAAACATATCTATAATAAACATTTTCTTTATCAGTGACAGTGGATCACCACTTGGATTCTGCTATTACATATTCCAGTATGATTGGAAAAAGCAGTTTAAAAAAAAGATGCAAATAACAGTAAACAAGACCAAGTATGTAAAAAACTGAAGAGATTCCTGGAGGAATAACATGATTTCAAAGACAATGAGAAAGTTACTTTGACGATATCTGAAATAGGAGGGGATATCAAAAAACTGGAAATAATTATGTAAAGTATTTCTATTTAAAAACAAAAACTCGATAAAGAAGTCAGTAACTATCAACCTACATATCTCTACTTTCTTAAACTCTACAAAATGTTTTTGAGAATGATTTATCTAGATATCCTTGGCATCCTTGATGAAAATATAAGATTAAGTTTTGCCAAATAATATAATAAAGTATATTTCTTTATAATCATGCTGTTTACTAAGAGGTACAGAAAATAAGATAAGCCCACGTTTATTTTACTTTAACTACAAAACATTTTATTTGGCTTAGCAAGTATTGCTTTAAGACTTCCTTTCAAGAAAGTATCTCCCATATATATGTTATGATTATTTATAATTCCTTAGTAGAAAAATTTTTTTCAATTCTCTGATCATTAATAGCAAGCAAAGTATAAAAGTTGACATTCCTAAAAATTATTTTTCCATTGTCAAAGAAGAGGTTCAATACAGAATCCAAATAACATTTTTTGCAAATATTAACATCTTTCAAGTAATCCTTTTTACAGATAAAATTGTACTGATAGCATCAAACCTTGGAATATTTCAGGCTTTCCTAAATGAGAATCATAACCAGCCCAAAAGGTTTAGCCCAACAATTCACAAATGAAAAACCAAATGGATTATTTATTTTCTAGACTATATATGTCTTTATGGTTAGTCCCATAATTTCTCTGTCACTACATGTATCTTTGTATACTTTTCTGAGAGATGGTGAACTGGGCCTATAATTAAATAGGAACATAAGAGTGGGCTAGATTTCATTTAGGAAATTGCATAGTTCTTTTAAACTTTTAACATCAATGTTCTTCCCACGATATTTGCCACATCTCCAACATATTAAAATTGCATGGTACTCAATGGACAACAGAAGGACTTATGGTGGGTGTAAAAGGCTGAGGCATTATTCTGTATAATAAAGATTATACTCAAACAGATATGTGACTGGAAACAGTGATGGCCTGGTCATGAAACAAGTACAAAGGATAATAGATGAACTATTAGCCTTTTACATTAGTACTTACCCAGAGCAAAACCTCCAGTATTATGAACAAGATCCCAATATCACAAGAACATGTGAATTGATAAAAATCAGCACCCACTGGAGAAATTAATTAAGTCTAGTCCAATTAGATTCATTAATTAATACATTAATTCAATGTATTAATCAGCCCTGGTATATACAGTATCTCTTGCAATAAACAGGAGTCCAAAATTTAGATTCAGAAGACCTCAATTAAATCTTAGCTTTGCTACTTACTATGTGATCTGTGGGACAATGAGGTGGTACAATGAATAGAACATTGGGCCTGGAGTCATGAAGATTAATCTTTGTGAGTTCAAATCTGGCTTCAGGCCCTTACTAGCTGTGAGATTCTGGGAAAGTCACTTACTTATTTGCCTCAGTTTTCTCATCTATGAAATGATCTGGAGAAGAAAATGACAAACTACTCTAATAACTTTGCCAAGAAAACCCCCAGAAGATAATCTAAGAAACTGGAGCATATTTGACTGTGGAACTTCTCAGGTTCAGAAAAACATCAAAGAGTCTATAGACTTTGAATAGAATCTCTTTAAGACTAAAGCTCTTAACTTTCTCTGTGACTTCTTCATGAACTTCTTCAGCAGTGTAGTGAAATGTAATTTTATGTTTTGCTTACATTCATAATTGAAGAATATGATAAATTTCAGGTAGAGTTTAATGAAAATAAGCATAAACTTTTTTTTCCAGTCTAAGTTCTCAGATCTCCTGAAATCTCTCCCTGGACCCAATAGGAGTCTCTGGATTATAGAGTAAGAATCCCTGTGTTAAGAAAATCTTCAATTGTACTCAGTGAAAGGAATGAAAAAATCCAATAATCCTTTCATAAAAATGAGGAAATAGGGCTTTTCAGAAATTCTCCTGAGCCAATCCACTGTTTCTTTAAGATAAATATCATATAAGATATGTATATATGTATCTTGGCTTGGTACATTTTTGTGTTGATTATCTAGACTAGAGGTCAGCAAACTATGGACTCTAACATGTTTTTGTTCAGTCTAGGAACTAAGAATAGTTTTTGCATTTGTAAATAAAGTTTTATTGTATTTTAAAATGGTAAATACCATTCTTATCTCATTGGTCATGTAAAAACAGGTAGCAGGACTTAAATTTTTGGTCCCTGGACTTAAATTTTCTGACCCCTGATCTAGACTTAAGAAAGTGATAAGAGAAAATGTTAATAATGCAAATTAAGCTTTAAAATGTATTCTACATGGAATTTGGAATTCAGAACTTTAAAAAAACATTTAAAAATTGTTTTAATGTTGGGGGGGAGGATAAAATAGTATTTTTTAAATGTAAGTTCCTTGAGGGCAGGGACTATGTATCTTTGTATCTGGTGTATACTGGGCACTTAATAAATGCTTATTGATTAATTTCCCAATGTCACATAGGTCCCAAGTGGTAGTACTGGGATTTGAACCCATTTCTTCTACCTCTTTATGTTACCTCCAAAGAATCATAACAGTCTTATAGACCCTGAGGTTCTTAACCATCTTTGGTGACATGGACTTGATGATGAAGCTTGTGAACTCCCCAGAATAATGTTTGTTGCCTATATTCATAATTAAATGTTAAATTTTAGATGTTAATTTAAATAAAGATACAAGAATTTTTTTCCCCTCTAACTTCACAAACCCCTCTGAATCCTATCCAAAGGTGCTTTGGAAGTCTGTAGCCCACATTAAGAGCCCTTGATCTAGACAAATATGTTATCATTTCACAGTTAGGGAAAATAAGTCCCAGAAAAGATAAATGATTTTCCCAAAGGCACACAGAAAGTAAATAAGGGAGCAGAGCTGACACCAGAACTCATCCCTCATGACTCTATGTGCTCTTAGCAATTATCAAAGAAAGTTAGATGTTTCCAGCTAGCCTATTTAGGTAATTCTTAATCATTTCTCCTAAATTTTCCTAAACAAAAGTGTCCAGTCCCAAACCACTTATTAATTATATAAATTATATATAAATGCAGTTTCTTTGCTGTATATCCATAACCTCATGTTCATGCCCTTTTATCTGTCTCTTTAACCATTCTGTGATCTATATGGATGGAAGAGTGATGACTGAAATGAGTTAATGACATTCTCTTGGACTTATGTGTTTCTTCTCTCCTGATCTTCTGCCCCTCCCTCACCAAGCATTCTATAACTGACATGGAGAAACCACCTTAAAATAATGGCTTTTACCTTTGTCCATGCAACATGAGGTAAAAATGAAAACTAAGCAGGGTGTGGGTCTGAACAGAACAGCGCCCTTAGGCTTAAGAGTGACTTTGACCTATTCCTCGAGACTGGGATCATTGTCCTGCTGTCAAACAGTTCTTAGTGGAATAATTTTATTTAAATGATGTCAACAGCTAGGTGGTATTAGCCCTAAGACCAGCTTTGTATGCACTCTCTGAAAGACCGCCTAACTATACAGACAGATATGCCAGTTTGAAAGGAGAGCAGGGATCATAGGATCTTCCTGCCTCTCTCTTTTCTTGTTCTTGCCATAACTTGTCATGAAACCATGAAAGCTTGTTTTGAAAATGCTTGACAGCCCAAACAACCTGTTCTTGGACCCTTAACAAGTGGGCTTGTCATCCACAGCTATTTAGATTTGGCTGGAAAAAAAATAAATTTCTTTCTGTGCTCTGAAGAAACTGGGAGAATGTAGAGACAGTTGAACCTGGTATCAAAAAAAAAGACCTGGATTTGTCTCTTACTTTCAATATTTATTAGCTGTGTGACCCTGGTAAGTCAATGAACCCTCTCTGAGTGTCAGATTTCTCCAGTATAAAATGAGGAAAATATTTTAATAAATTATAAATTTAATCATTTTAATTAATAATTATAATACCTATATGATTGTTGTGAGAAAAGTGCTTTATATCACCTTATATCACCATAGAAATGAAAGGACTTGCTATTATATAATTTAGAGCAAGTGTCAATGATTTTCCAATTCATTATAGCACTATGTGATCAGGGACTAGTAATATGTACTTAATATACAGTTAATAGTTACATTTCTGCAAACCCAGCTTTATATTTAGGTCATGTTTCCTAATCCCATTTGAGCGATTTGTAACCTGTGATTTTCTGCCTGCTTTTCTTGCTACTCTAGGAATACATCAGCATGAGAAGTGAAGCATTTGTTCCTTTCACATGTAAAAAATTCAAACTTACCAATGCCCCAAGTTGTTATTTAGACCTTTTACCCTGGAAGCAGCAAATAATTACAGAAAATAACATGGAATTAGGGGCTGAATTCCTGAGTTTGAGCCTCAACACCACTTGGAAAGAGCAAAAGACCTGGATTCTAATTTTGACTGTGTTTCCTGCTACCTTTGTGATTTTGGGCAAGCTTCAATTTTTTTTCATCTCTAAATGTAAAATTAGACAATATGGCTTCTGTGGCACCATTTAGATCTAAATCATTTGTCTTCTGATCCTATCTATATAGTTTTAGAAAGTCATTTAAACTATTTGTTTCCTCATCTGTAAATGTTGATCAGTAATGAAATAATCTTCCCTCCTTTCTCTAAGGGTTATTGTAAGACTCAAATGAGATAATGAATATGTAATAGTACTGCATAGATTTACATTTTTGTCATCATCACCATATTGGATTTTCCAGATTACTTTGTTATGTTTATCCCTCGAACATAAAGAATTACCCAAATAGCTAATGATTTGCTTTGATTCTTTCATTGGTGCCAGAGTTAAACAGAAAATATGATGATGATACATTCTATACTATTGAAATCAAAAGAAGACATTTGTTTCCCATATCTTGTGTCTCATGTGATCACTTTTAAAAAACTGACAGCAAAACAGAAATGATCAGGATGGGGTAATCTCCATAATACCTTCCAGTTCTAAAATCCTATTGCTATTCAATGATATTTTCTATTATGACATAACTTTTCCTCATATGTAGAAATGGCCAAGGACAAATCACTTTCAAAGAAAGCCAACTGACCTGTTGAAATATAACACAACTTGCCAGGGTGAAGCGGGTGGGAAGGAAGGTAGCAAAGGGTGCATGTTAGAGCTTGTGGGGTATCATGTCTGAGTGCCTGCCTAGACTTTTGCATCTAAGAACTTTAATGAAATAGTCAGACAGGAAATAATTGGCTGCCATAGGTGCAGGAAAAGGCAGGAATTGGAGTATTTAGATTAGAAAATAAGGAAAGTAGAAAGAATGTTTGAAGAGCCATGGACTTTATTTGTTAAGGATCACATAGTTTCATTCTTCTGAATAAGTTGTCTCTTACCCAGTCCATTCCTTCTTACTCAGCTAATCATTTATGACCATATCTATACAGAAGACATCACAGGTAGTTAAAAGAAGCATGTTCAATGCTTTTTACATACTTATTCACTATCAGAAGTCTCTAAGGGCTTTCTTCCCAATTCCTTCTGCTCTCTGCCAGCAGGAAATTTAATAAGTGTATATCAGCCCAACTTGGCCCTAATTTTTAAGATCCCAAGAGAATTGAGTCAGTTTGGGGTCTTCTCATATGTACTTGAAATTGTCACTCAGCAGACTGGTAATGACTCCAGGAATGCCAGTCCAAATTGATTCTCAGTCACCCCAAACAATAAATAACTCCATACCTCTTTTTAGATTCAGAAAACACAATAGTGGCTCAGTGGAAAATAAGATGCCTTGTAGGCAGCTAAATTTGGGTATTTTTGGCATTATGTTCAGTAAAATATGTAGACTCTAATCCAGGTGCTTATTTTGGAGAGCTCAAACTTTTTTTTAGCCAACTTTGAGACTAAAAATGGCTTCATATAAAGAATGCACATGACTTTCCAAATAGCTAAATATCAGAGAACTGATGCCAGCAGTGTCTTTGCATAAAAAGAAATGAGTGAGAACCCAAGGAACCAAAGTTAGTGCAGAGTGACCTAATCAGTCTCAGGCTGTACTGTTACCCATATGTCTGGTGACATAATTATGCCAATGTAGGTTCAGAGCGCTTTTGCAAGGACTGTTGTCCTTTATGGATTGAATAATGTTATGGTGATTCCAACACCCATGTTCCTGTTAGGAGATTGTATTTGTTCCAGCCATATGGATAGTTTACAGAACTTCACAACCTGGCATTTTCTCTCTGAATCTACTAGCAATTCCCAGGAGTCTCAGAAGAAGAGAGTTGGAGGAGAGGGTAGAGAACCATGGAGAATGGGAGCCTCTTTGTCTCAGCCCATCATTAGTACTACACACTTTTTTATATATATACACATACACACACACACACACACACACACACACACACACACACACACACATATGTATATATCAAGAATATAAAGAAACAGAGAGAAAACCATTTAACCCATTTTTCCTCTCAATACATTTTTATCTATTTTGTTAAATATTTCTCACTTATGTGTAAAAATATTTCTAATGTTCATTTTTCAGCTTTAAGTTCAAAATTCTATCCCCTTTAATCTCTTTCCCCTTCTCCCATAGTAGCCATGTTACAAAAGAAAATGAACCCCCAAAATAAAGAAAATTTTAAAATTATTCTGCATTCAAATTTCATCAGTTCTTTCTCTGGAGGTAGATGTCATTTTTCATCAATAAGTCCTTTGAAATTGTTTTGGATAATTATCTTGGGCAGAATAGTTTAAGTCATTCACAGCTGTTTGTCACATAATATTGCTTTTATTGTGTACAATATTCTCCTGGTGCTGCTCACTTCACTTGCATGAGTTCATAGAAGTCTTTCTGTTTTTTTTTTTTCTGAAATCATCCTGTTAATCATTTTTTTGGTAGCACAATAGTATTCATTACAATTATATATCACATATATGAATGTTATGGAATATTATTGTTATGTAAGAAATGACCAGCAGGATGAATACAGAGAGTCTTGGAGAGACTTACATGAACTGATGCTAAGTGACATGAACAGAACCAAGAGATCATTATATACTTCAACAACGATACTGTATGAGGATGTATTCTGATGGAAGTGGATTTCTTCAATAAAGAGAAGATCTAACTCAGTTTCAATTGATCAGTGATGGACAGAAGCAACTACACCCAAAGAAAGAATACTGGGAAATGACTGTAAACTGTTTGCATTTTTGTTTTTCTTCCCGGGTTATTTTTACCTTCTGAATCCAATTCTTCCTGTGCAACAAGAGAACTTTGGTTCCGCACACATATATTGTATCTAGGATATACTGTAACATAATTAACATGTATAAAACTGCTTGCCATCACGGGGAGGGGATAGAAGGAGGGAGGGAAAAAGTCGGAACAGAAGTGAGTGCAAGGCATAATGTTGTAAAGAAATTTTTTTCAAAATTAAAAAAAATAGAAAAAAAATTATATACCAAAATTTGTTCAGCCATTCCATAAATTAATGGGCAGCCCTCAATTTCCAATTCTTTGCCACCACAAAAAGAACTGCTATAAATATTTTTGTACATGTAGGTCCTTTTCTTTTTTCTTTGAACTTTGGAATACAGATTTTTAAAAGGTATTGCTATATCAAAGGGTATACACATTTTTTATTATAGCTATTTATTGACAAAACATATGTATGGGTAATTTTTCAACATTGGCCCTTGCAAAAACTTCTGTTCTAGCTTTTCCTCTCCTTTCCTCCATCCCCTCCCCTAGATGTCAGGTAGTCCCATACATGTCAAATATGTCAAATGTTAAATTATATATATATATGTGTGTGTGTGTATGTATATGTATATATATGTATATGTGTTTATACAGTTATCTTGCTACACAAGAAAAATCGGATTTTGAAAGAAGATAAAAATAACCTGCGAAGAAAAACAAAAATGCAAACAATAACAGAGTGTAAATGCTATGTTGTGGTCCACACTCATTTCCCAGTGTTCTTTCGCTGGGTGTAACAGGTTCTGTTCATTACTGATAATTGGAACTGATTTGGATCCTCTCATTGTTGAAGATAGGCCTTCCATCAGAATTTATCCTCATATAGTATTGTTGAAGTATATAATAACCTCCTGGTTCTATTCATTTTACTTAGTATCAGTTCAAGTAAGTCTCTCCAGTCCTTTCTGAAATCATCCTGCTGGTCATTTCTTACAGAACAATAATATTCCATAACATTCATGTACCATAATTTACTTAGCCATTCTCCAGTTGATGGGCATTCATTCAATTTCCAGTTTCTAACCACTACGAAAAGGGCTACCACAAACATTTTGGCACATATAGGTCCCTTTACCTTCTTTAATATCTCTTTGGGATATAAGCCCAGTAGTAACACTGATGGGCCAAAGGGTATGCACAGTTTGACAGATTTTTGAGAATAGTTCCAAATTGCTCTCCAGAATGGCTGGATCTGTTCACAATTCTACCAACAATGTATCAGTGTCCCAGTTTCCCCACATCCCCTCCAACATTCGTCATTATCTTTTCCTGTCATCTTAGCCAATCTGAGAGCTGTGTAGCAGTATCTCAGAGTTGTCTTAATTTGCATTTCTCTGATCAATAATTATTTGGAACACCTTTTCATATGAGTAGAAATAGTTTCAAATTCATCATCTGATCCTTTGATCATTTATCAATTGGAGAATGGCTTGATTTCTTATAAATTTGAGTCAATTCTTTTTTTATTTTGCAAATGAGGTCTTTATCAGAACCTTTAACTGTAAAGATGTTTTCCTAGTTTATTAGGGTATGCACATTTTTATAGTTCTTTAGATATAATTCCAAATTGCTATCTAGTTTGGTTGGATTAGTTCACAACTCTACTAACAATGCATTAGTGTCATATTTTTTTCATACCCCCTCCAACATTTGTCATTTTCCTGTGTACCTTAGCATTTTAATTTTATTTCTCCAGTCAATAGTAAGCTAGAGGAATTTTTGTATATAATTATAGATAGCTTTGATTTCTTCTTTTGAAAACTCCCTGTTCATAGTCTTTGAGCTTTTATTTAAATTTGACTCCATTCTCTATATATTTGAGAAATGAGGTTTTTATCAGAGAAACTTGCTGTAAAAAATTTTCCCACTTTCCTGCTTTCCTTGTAATCTTGGCTGCATTGGTTTTGTTTGTGTGAAATCTTTTTTATTTAATATAAGTAAAATGTTCTATTTTAAATCCTATAACATACCCTATCTCTTGTTTAAACATAGATACTTCCCTTTCTCCATAAACCTGACAGGTAAAATTTTCCATGCTCCCCTAATTTGCTTACATTATCATCCATTATGTCTAAATCACATACCCTTTTTTACTTTATATTGGCATGTGGTGAGAGATGTTGATGCACACTTAGTTTCTGCCAAATTGCTTTCCAGTTTCCCTAGTGCTTTTTGTCAAGTATTAAGTTCTTGTCCCAAAAGCTTAAATTTTTGGTTTTATCAAGCATTAGATTACTATTGTTCATTTACTACAATGTGTTATGTGCTCAATCTATTCCACTGATCCAATACTCTATTTCTTAACCAGTATCAGATTGTTTCAATGATTACCACTTTATAATACAGTTTAAGATCTAGTACTGCTAAGCTACTTCCCTTCAGATTTTTTTTTCGTGTATTCTCTTGATATTCTTGAAGAAGATGGTAGAGTATGTTAAAAACAAAAAACTCCAGGCTCTCCAGATTTCCAAAACAAAATTGGCACTTCAGGGTTGAACATAAAGCAATTAAAAACAAATAGGAGCTGGGGCAAAACAGTAGTCCTGGGACAATAGGAGAAGATCTAAAAAAAAGTTGTCAGGACTGAGGTTGGCTGTGTAATGTATAAACTCTCCAGGCTAATTCTCCTGAAACAACAAGCCTTGCTAACTTGAGAGGTAGCCTCAGCCACAAGGAACTTTCACCTCCTGGACAGTGTCAGGAGTCTGAGTTGGGAAGAGTGAGGAAACTTCTTCTGATAAAGGGTGCTAGAACGAGATGAAACCCTAGTCAAGAAGGAACCAGAACAGTGAGTACAGAAGCAGTGGGGCACAGATCCTGCTGTCTGTGGGCACTTATAGGGGGATTGAGTTCTTAGTTTGGGGTTCCAGACCAGAGAGATAAACTGAAGAAGGACTGAGGCCAGAGACATCATCACCCTTCCAACTCCAGGACTAGAGATGATCATATTAACAAGCTCTTAATTTTAAAAAATGAGCAGGAAAAAGAGAAAGAATCTAACCATACAAAGTTACTATGGGAATAGAGAAGACTAGAGCTCATCTTTGGAGGAAGATACTGAAGTGAAAAAAGCCACCTCCAAAGTTTAGTGTTAAATAGTCACTTGCCCAAAAAGAATTCATAGAAAAACTCAAAAATAAAAAATGTAAGTGATAGAGATTAAGGGAAACTTAAAAATTAATAAAAACAATTCAAGAAAAACAAGATTATGAAAAGTCAACCAACTAGAAAAGGAAATCCAGAGTCTTAAGGAATAAAATGATTCTTTGAAAACTAGAATTGTGCTAGAGATAGCCAGCAAAATCATAAGAGACCAAGAAATAATAAAACAAAATATAAAGAATGGGAAGAATATAAGAGAACTTATGTTTTCATAAGATCTCATAAGAAAAACCACAATCTAGAAAACAAATCAAGAAAACATAAGAATAATTAGGCTACCAAAAAGCTATGATTTAAAAAAATGGAATCTTGATTCAATAATACAAGAAATAATTAAAGAAAATTGTCTAAAAGTGTTAAAACAAGATGGGAAAGTAGAAATAAAAAAAACCCACCAGTCACTACTGAAAAGAGACAGGTTTTGGAACACTATGTATCAAAGACTAAAAGAACGAGAACTGCAGCCAAAAATATCACACCTAGCAAAGTTAAACCTAATCTTGAATGGGGGAAATGGATGTTCAATGAGTTGCCAGACTTTCATGATTTTGTTGCAAAAAGACCTGAACCTAATAGAAAATTTAACATGTAAGATCCAAAGTAAACATCAAAAACTAATTTCAAAGGACTCAGTAAGGACAAAAATATGAAAATGAAGACATATATCTAAAACTGTAATTATTAATTGGGTAGTTTGACAGAAAGATTAGGGTAATGCTGAGTTTGCTGTGATGCTAAGAAGCAAAACCATGTAGGAAAAGATAAAAAAGTAATTGTGTTATATGAATGAAGTGTGAGTACAAGAACTGACACCGAAGAATTAGATGGAGAGGAAGGTTGGCAATTCTGCAATTACTCACAATTATAATGGATTAAAGAGAGAAAAATACTTGTGTGTATGCATATATGTAGATATGTATATGTTTGTATATATCCATATATAAATATGGATATAAAAGTTTTCTAAGTTTATAAAGAAATGAGGAGGGATTAGGATAAGGGTAGGGTATAGAAAGGTATGTAGATTTAATAGGAATGGGATAAGAGGGGGAGAAAAGATAGGGAGAAAAGGATAAGGGAAGGTTTCTGAGGGAGGGGTAAATTAATTTTTTAAAAAATATTCTCGACCTTTTGTTCTTCCAGATAAATTTTCTTATTTTTTTCTAGCTGTATAAAGTAATTTTGTGGTAGTTTGATTGTTATGGCATGAAATTAATTAATTTAGGTAGAATTGTCATTTTTATTATATTGTCTTGGACTACTCATGAATAATTAATGTTTTTGCAGTAGTTTAGATCTGATTTTATTTGTGTGAAAAGTGTTTTGTAATTGTGTTCACATAGTTTCTGCATTTGTCTTGATAGGTAATCTCCCAAATATTTTATATTGTCTATAATTATTTTAAGTGGAATTTCTTTTTCTATATCTTGCTTCTGGGCTTTTTGGTAACATAGAGAAATGCTGGTGATATATGTGAGTTTATTTTATGCAACTTTGTTGAAGTTGTTAATTATTTCAACTGGTTTTTAGTTGATTCTTTAGCATACTATCATAATATTTTCATAGAGTGACAGTCTTATTTTCTCATTGCCTATTGTCATTCCTTCAGTTTCTTTTTCTTCTCTTATTGCTATAACTAATATTTCTAGTATATATTGAAAATAGTATTGATAATGAGCTTTTTTAAGAAAAGGGTTATTTAAACATTTATTTACTTCACCCTTGATCTTATTGAGAAGACTTCTAGCTTATGTGCATTACAGATAATGCTTACTGTTGGTTTTAGATAGATACTACCTATCATTTTAAGTAAAACTCCATTTATTTTTATTTTTTCTAGTTCTATAATAGGAATTACTATTGTATTTTCTCAGTTTTTTTTCGTATCTAGTGAGAAAATCATTTGATTTTTGTAGTTTTTGTTATTGATATAGCCAATTACACTGATAGTTTTCTGAATATTGAACCATCCCTGCAATTCTTGGTACAAATCCCACTTGGAAATAATGTATGGTCTTTGTAATATGTTACTGTAATCTCCCTGCTAAGTTGTAGAGGAGCTGGGGTCTATAAATTAACTACTCACAGCAATCAAACTCTAAATTCTAAAGGTACTGATGACCTTTTCATTGTATAAAAGTTGGGGACAACAGAGAGAGTTTGCTTTATACTCAAAAGAGTTAAAAGAACCAAATTGCCAGTATCAAAAATAAAAAATATTAAATTCACACCAATAATGAGGAAAGTAAAACAATTATTAGGAACTGTTTTGCCCAATTATATGTCAATAAATCTAGCAATCTAATTGAAATGAAGAACTATTTACAAAGATATAAATTGTCCATATTAATAGAAAAGGAAATAGATGTTTAAATAACACTTTCAGAAAAAGAAATTGATGGCTAAGATGACAGGAAAAGTAATGATAAATGTTGGAGGGGATGTGGGAAAACTTTGTTGGTAAAATTGTGAACTGATCCAACCATTCTGGGGAGCGATTTGGAACCATGCCCAAAGGGATATCAAACTGTGCATATCCTTTGGTCCACAGTGTTTCTACTGGTTCTGTTTCCCAAAGAGATCATAAAAAAGGGAAAAGGACCTATGTGTGCAAAATGTTTGTAGCAGCCCTTTTTGTAGTGGCAAGGAACTGGAAACTGAGTGGATGCCCATCAGTTAGAGAATGGCTGAATAAGTTATGGCATATATGAATGTTATGGAATATTATTGTTCTATAAGAAATGATCACCAGGATGATGTTTTGAAAGTAAAAAGCTATTATTAAAAAAAAGAAAAAGAAATTGAATAAGATGAATTTATAAGTGAATTCTAATAATCATTTTAAACAACAATTATTCCTACTCCTCTATAAACTACAGACTAAATAGTTGTCATACCAGATTTTCTTATAACACAAATATGGTACAAGTATCTAAAGCAGGAAGAATAAAGACAGAGAAAGAAAACTATATACCAATTTTCTTAGTGAATATTGATCTAAAAATTTTATTTACTTTTTTTTCCCGAGACAATTGAGGTTAAGTGACTTGCCTAGGATCACACAAGCTGGGAAATGTTAAGTGTTTGAGGCCAAATTTGAACTCAGGTCCTCCTGACTCCAGGGCTGGTGCTTTATCCACTGTGCCACCTAGCTTCCCTGATGTAAAATTTTTAAATGAAATTTTAGTATCATTTAGTTCTTTCCTGTACTAACTACTGTGTTGTCAAAAGAAATATATCATCCATCAGTAATAATTTTTAAATTAAAAAAGTCTGCCCTACACCACTTTTATCATCACCTCACAGGGTTTTCAGCTTGTCTGCTTCCTCATTAATCAAGCACAAAAACCAGGACCAATACTGTCTGATAGGACTATTCTATCAAGCCTATACCCTTTGGTGGACTTTAGAAGCTTCCAAACCAAAATGCCAAAAACCTTTGATATATTTGGGGAAGTGAAAAGGTATGGCATTCAGGTGGCATTCTGGTAGCCTCTACAAAGAATTCAATTTTGCCCAAGGGCTAGAAAATAGTGAGTTTCCTCTCACTGGAGGTCTTCAGGCAGACATGGGATAACCACTTTTTGAAGGATGTAGAAATGATTCTTCATTTTTAAATTTTTTTTACAATAGACTTTTCAAAATATATGCAAAGATATTTTTCAACATTCACCCTTGCAGAACCTTGTGTTCCAAATTTTTCTCCCTTCCTTTCCCTTACTTACCTTCCCTGGATAGCAATCCAATATATGTTAAATATGTGCTATTCTTCTGTACATATTTCCAGTTTATCATGCTATACAAGAAAAATCACATGAAAAAGGGAAAAAATAAGAAAGAAAAAAATCAAACACACAATAAAAGTGGTAAAAAAAAAATACTATGTTGTGATCCACATTCAGTCCTTATAGTCGTTTTTCTGGATGCAGGTGGCTTTCTCCATTACAGATCTATTGGAATTGGCCTGAATCACTTCATTGTTGAAAAGAGCCATTTCCATCATAATTCATCATGGTGCATCATGTTGCTGTATACAATGATCTCCTGGTTCTGTTCAATTCACTCAGCATCAGTTCATCTAAGTCTCTCCAGGCCTCTACGAAATTATCCTGTTGATCATTTCTTATAGAACAATAATATTCCATAACATAATATTCTATAACTTAGTCATTCTCCAACTGATGCCTTGCCATTCAGTTTCCAGTTTCTTGCCACTACAAAGAGGGCTGTAACAAACATTTTTGCACATACGGGTTCCTTTTCCTCCTTTAAGATCTCTTTGGGATAAAAGCCCAATAGGAACATGGCTGGGTCAAAGGGTGTGTTTGGGCATAGTTCCAAATTGCTTAATCAGAACAGTTGGATTAGTTCACAATTCCACCAACAATGTATTAGTGTCCCAGTTTTTTTCTCTTTATTTCTTATATCATAATAGTATTTCATCACAATCATACATCACAACTTATTCAGCCATTCTTTAGGTGATGGGCATCCCCTGCATTTTCAGTTCTTTGGCACTACAAGGAGTGCTGCTACAAAAATTTTAGAACATTTAATTTTTTTCCTTTTCTCCAATCACTTTGGGAAATAAACCTGATAGTGATATTGCTAGGTCATAAATATGAGCATAATTTCAGATGGCTCTCAAGAATGGTTGGATCAGTTCACAATTCTACCAATAGAATGTCAGTGGCCCAATTTTTCTATATCCCCTCCAACATTTGTCATTTTTCCTTTCTATAGTTTTAGCCAATCTAATAGGTTTGCGATGATATGGTATTTCAGTGTGGTTTTAATTTGCATTTCTCTAATTATTTGGAGCAATTTTTTTTTTATTAAATAACTTTTTATTGACAGAACCCATGCCAGGGTAATTTTTTTACAACATTATCCCTTGCACTCACTTCTGTTCCGATTTTTCCCCTCCCTCCCTCCACCCTCTCCCCAAGATGGCAAGCAGTCCTATACATGTTAAATAGATTACAGTAGATCTTGGATACAATATATGTGTGCAGAACCGAACAGTTTTCTTGTTGCTCAGGGAGAATTGGATTTAGAAGGTATAAATAACCTGGGAAGAAGAACAAAAATGCAGGCAGTTTACATTCATTTCCTAGTGTTCTTTCTTTGGGTGTAGCTGCTTCTGTCCATCCTTGATCAATTGAAACTAAGTTAGATCTTGTCTTTGTTGAAGAAATCCACTTCCATCAGAATACATCCTCATACAGTATCGCTGTTGAGGTATATAATGATCTCCTGGTTCTGCTCATTTCACTCAGCATCAGTTCATGTAAGGCTCGCCAATCCTCTCTGTATTCATCCTGCTGGTCATTTCTTACAGAACAATAATATTCCATAACATTCATATACTACAATTTACTCAACCATTCTCCAGTTGATGGGCATCCATTCATTTTCCAGCTTCTGGCCACTACAAACAGGGCTACCACAAGCATTTTGGCACATACGGGTCCCTTTCCCTTTTTTAGTATCTCTTTGGGGTATAAGCCCAGTAGAAACACTGCTGGATCAAAGGGTATGCACAGTTTGATAACTTTTTGGGCAAATTGCTCTCCAGAATGGCTGGATGTATTTACAATTCCACCAACAATGTATCAGTGTCCCTGTTTTCCCACATCCCCTCCAATATTCTGCATTATCTTTCCCTGTCATTCTGGCCAATCTGACAGGTGTATAGTGGTATCTCAGAGTTGTCTTAATTTGCATTTCTCTGATCAATAGTGATTTGGAACACTCTTTTATATGAGTAGTAATAGTTTTAATTTCATCATCTGAAAATTGTCTGTTCATATCCTTTGACCATTTATCAATTGGAGAATGGCTTGATTTCTTATAAATTAGAGTCAATTCTCTATATATTTTGGAAATGAGTCCTTTATCAGAACCTTTGACTGTAAAAATGTTTTCCCAGTTTATTGTTTCCCTTCTAATCTTGCCTGTATTAGTTTTGTTTGTACAAAAACTTTTCAATTTAATATAATCAAAATTTTCAATTTTGTAGTCAATAGTGATCTTTAATTCTTCTTTGGTCATAAATTCCTTCCTCTTCCACAGGTCTGAGAGGTAAACTATCCTATGCTCTTCCAATTTATTTATGATCTCATTCTTTATGCCTAGATCATGAACCCATTTTGACCTTATCTTGGTGTACGGTGTTAAGTGTGGGTCAATGCCTAGTTTCTGCCATACTAATCTGGAGCAATTTTTAATGACTATGTGACTTTGATTCATGAGATTATATATAACTTTGATTTCTTCTTCCAAAAATTGCCTGTTTGTATCCTTTGACCATTGAGGAATGGCTCATATTTTCATAAATTTGACAATGTTCTCTATATATTTGATAAATGCTTTATCTGAGAAACTGTAATATTTTCCTAATTTTCTGCTTTACTTCAAATTTTGACTACATTGGTTTTATTTCTATAAAACCCCTTTAATATAATCAAAATTATCCATTTTATATCTCACAATATTATCTCACAGTATTGTATATATTTATAAATTCTTCTGTCTATAAATCTGGTGAGTAGTAATATGTTCTATGTTCTTCTAATTTACTTAAATCTTTTATATATCTAAGTCACATAAACATTCTGACCTTACCTTGGTAAACAGTGTAAGATCTATGCTTAGTTCTGCCTAATTGCTTTATAGTTCTCCCAATAATTTTTACCAAATAGTGAATTCTTATTCCAAAATCACAAATCTTTACATTTTATCAAACATAAGGTTACCATAATCATTTACTACTATGTGTTGTATGTCTATTCTAGTCCACTGATCCACTATTCTATTTCTTAAGCCATATTAGATAGTTTTTTTTTTAATAATTACTCCTTTATGATATAGATTAAGATCTAACACTGCTAGACTTCCATATACATTTTTTCCATTCTTTTGATGTTCCTGACCTTTTGGTCTTCCAAATAAATCTTGTTATTATTTTTCCTATCACACTAAAATAATTTTTTGGTAATTTAACTGAGATGGCACTGAATAATTAGATTAATTTAGGGGGACTTGTCATTTTTATTATATTTCTTTAGTCCATCTATAAACAATTATGATTTCTCTAATTCTTCAAATTTGAATATATTTATATATAAAATGTTTTATAATTACATTCATATAGTTCCTGGATTTGTCTTGAGAAGTATACTCCCAGGTATTTTATATTATCTGACTGTTTTAAATGAAATACATATTACTATCCTTTTTTGCAGGGCTTTGTTGATAATATATAGAAATTCTGATAATTGATGTGAATTTATTTTATATCCTGCTACTTTGCTAAAATTATTGTGTCAACTAGCTTTTTAGTTTAATCTCAAGGTATTCCGGCTATACCATCATATGGTCTGCAAAAAGAGATAGTTTTGTTACCTCATTACCCATTCTGATTCTTTCAATTTTTCTTCTCTTATAGCTATTGCTAGCATTTCTAGTAAAATATTGAATAGTATTGATGATAATAGGTATCCCTGTTTCATTTCTAGTCATATTGGAAGGTTTCTAGTTTATTTCCATTACAGTTAATGCTTGTTAATGATTCTGGGTAGATGTTTCTTGTCATTTTAAGGAAAAATCCAGTTATACTTTCAAGTGATTTTTTTAAGGTAAGATTTATTCTGTTTGGTCCCAGAGGAGTAGATTTATTTGTTTGTTTGTTTGTTTATTTATTTGTTGCAGAGGCAATTTGAAGTTAAGTGACTTGCCCAGAGTCACACAGTCAGGAAGTGTTGTGTCTGAGGCTAGATTTGAACTCCTAACTTGAACATCCTAACTTCAGGGCTGGTGCTCTGTCCTATACATCAACTAGTTGTCCCATCAAGTGTTTTGTTTTTTTTTTTAATAAGAATGAATGCTGTGTTTTGTCAAAAGTTTTTCTGAATCTTTTGATATAATCATTTGATTTTTGTGTTACTAATATAATCAGTTATGTCAGTAGTTTTCCTTGTATTGAACCAATCTTACATTTCTGGTACAAATTCTGTTGGATGCCATGTATAATCTTTGTATGATATATTGTTGTAGTCTCCTAGCTAGTATTTTATTTAGGATTTTTGCATCAATATTCATTAGGGAAATTAGTCTCTAATATTCTTTCTTGATTTTTGGTGGTGTGGGACCATCACCATATGGGATCTGTAAAAGGAGTTTGATAGGATTCTTTTTTTGCCTGTTATTCCAACTAATTTTTTTTCATATTGAAATTAGTTGATCTTTAAATGTTAGGTGGAATTTACTTGTAAATCCACCTGGTCTTGATGCTTTTTTCTTAGGAAACTCATTTATGTCCTGTTCAATTTCTTCTTCTAAAATTGATTTATTTATACATACTCAATATGGATATATAAATCTATCTTATCCCACAGGAATATAGGAAGGGATTGGGACATGAGAAGAGGGGAGGGGAATACAATTAGCAGTAGCATTTGTAAAAAGAATTTTAGAGCAAGTTTCTCTGAGAAGGCCTCATTTCTCAAACATAGAGGGAATTGAGTCAAATTTATAAAAAAAAAAAATAAGAACTATGCCCCAATTGATAAGTGATCAAAAGATATGATATATGTGCCCCAAACACTATAAATTCATGCATATCCTTTGACCTAACAACACCAATCCAAGGCATGAATACTAAAAAAAGATTCAAAAATAAAAAAAGGAAAGTGACCTATATATATATATATATATATATAAATACAAAAAAATAATACTCATAGCAGCTCTTTCTTCTCAGGGCAAAAAAAAAAAAAAAAAAAAAAAAAAAAAAAAAAAAAAAGGAAATTGAGGGGATGCCCATTAGTTGGGAAATGGCTCAATAAAGTGTGATATGTGTTTGTATTAGAATATTTTGTTCTATGGAAATGATGAGCAGGATGCTCTTAGGAAAAAACAAAAAAACAAACCCTGGAATATCCTCCATGAATTCAAGCAAAGTGAAATATACTGTATATAAAGGAATAACAATGTTCTAGGATGACCCACTGTAAATGACTTTGCTATTCACAGCAGTACAATGATCCACAACTACTCCAAAGGGTTTATCATGAAAAATTCTATCCATACCCAAAGAAAGAACCGATTGTGTCTGAATACAAATTAAAACATTGTCTCTTTTTCTCTCTCTCTCTTTTTAAGTTTTATTTTTCTTGAGGACTTTTATTCCATTAGGATGGGAGATCTGTGTTTTCTTTCACAACATGACTTTTATGGAAATGTTATGCATAACTTCATATGTGGTTACTTAAATGGGGGTGGGTATAAAGGAGATAATCTAGAACTCAAAATTTAAAAAATATTAATTGTTTTAAATATAACTGGGGGAAAATATTAAATAAATAAAGCAAATACTAAAATTGGTTTATTTAAATATTGTTTCCTTTTCTGTTAAATAGGGAAGTTTATATTTTTCCAAGCATTTTTCATTTTACTTAAGTTGTCAGATTTATTGGTATACAATTGGACAAAATAATTCCCAATAATTGCTTTAATTTCATCTTTATTCACCATTTTATTCTTGATACTCGTGATTTGTCTTTCTTTTTAAAAATTATATTGATCAGTGATTTATCTATTTTATTGGTTTTTTCATAAGACCAATTTCTAATTTTATTTATTCAATGGTTTTCTTGCAGTCAGTTTTATTAATTGCACTATCAGTTTTCAGGATTTCCAATTTGGTGTTTAATTGGGAATCTTTAATTTGTTCATTGTCTAGCTTTTAAAAATTGCTTGCCCAATTCATTGATCTGCTTTTTTCCCCTGTTTTATGGATGTTACATTTAGAGATATAAATTTTCTTCTGATTACTGATTTTGCTGCATCCCATAAGTTTTGATATGTTGTCTCATTATCATTCTCTTTAATAAAAGTATTTTTATGACTTTGAAATTAACCATTCTTTAAGATTAGGTTGAGTCTCTAATTAGTTTTTTCATCTTTATTTCCATAGTCCTTTATTAAATATAATTTTATTGCATTATGATCTAAAAATAATGCATTTAATATTTCTGCTGTTCTATATGTGATTTTTGTATAGTTTTTATGGCCAATTTCTGTAAAGATGCCATGTGTTTCCATTTCAGTTCTCTACAGATGTCTGTCATATTTAGTTTATCTAAGAGTCTATTCATCTCTTTAAATTTTTGTTATTTATTTTTTGGTTACCTGGTTCTGAGAGGGAAAGGTTGAAATTCACCAGTATTTTAGTTTTGCTAACTATTTCCACTTTCATTCATTTGGCTTTTTCTTTTAAAATGTGGATGCTATGACATTTTATGCATATATGTTTAGCATTGATATTAATTCATTATCTGTTACCTTTTAATAATATAATGCTGTTTCCCTGATTTATCTCTTTTAATTAAAGCTATTTTAGCTTTAAATTTGTCTGAGATCATGATTTCTACCTGTTTTTTTTAAACATCAATAATAAATTCTACCCCAGCTTCTTATTTTTACTTTGTGTCTCTCTCTTTTTTTTTTTACATGTGTTTCTTGTAAACAGCATATTGTCAGGTTCTGTTTTTTATGGTTTTTATATTATGTTGTCTCTTTCCATTTAATGGGTGAATTCATCCCATTCTCAGATATAATTACTAGTTGTATATTTCCTTCGCCCGTCCCCCATCCTATTTTTCCTCATTGTTCATCCTTCTCTCTCTTCCTCACAAGTCTGATTTACTTCTGGCTACTGCTTCCCTAATCCACATATCCTTTTAAGAGTCTTTTCCTTATCTTATCACTTCACCCTCTTGTTTCTCTGTAAATTAAAATGTTTATGCCCTACTAGATAGAAATGTTATTCCCTGATGAGAATAAAAGTTCTCACACTAGCCACCCTCCACTCTTGGCCTCACAGGACTGTCTTCAGGACTTGTTATTAGTTGAATCACTAGATACTGTCTACAGTGGCATCTATACTTCATTTTGCTCAGATCTCTGTTCTAGAAGTTCAGAGCTTTCCTCTGGAAGGTCAGAGTTTTCCTAGTGTCCTCCCAAGTTTTCTTAGGCTAAATGACAACTTTATTCAAGTTTTAATTTTTTCTGCCACTCTAAAATTCACTTTGAGGCATTATTTTAAATTATTGGGGGGAGAACTTGGGAGAGCCATATAATTTCCTGCTTTATTTAGCCATCATCCCAAAATTCCTTCTATTGATGACTTTTGAAAAATCTTGGAGAAGGGGACAGGAGGTGTATGACCAGAGAAGAGTAAATATCCTGGTTTTAATTTTGTTTTAAAAGTTAGAATCTATAAGCTGTAAACCAAAGAGCTTGGATTTGATTCCTTGAGTAATTCTATAGCACATTGTTACTATTAATTTTTAGAACACATTATTATTAAAGAGATAGTTTGGATATTATAAAATAAAAGGAGTAAACATTAAAAGACATCATGGCTCTGTTAACAACAAGACATGGCTAACCTCATTAACTTTTTTGACAAGGTAAGTAGACTGGAAGAATAGGGGAAGCTGTAAACACTGTTTTTCAGTAAAGCATTTAACAAAATCTCTGTGGACAAGATATAGAGATACTGGTGCAGAAGACAATGTATAGTCAAGTAGATTCAGAACTGTTTGAGTGACTGGATCCAAAAAATAATCTTTGTTCAGTATTAACTTGAAGAAAGGTCATTGGTCATGCAATCTAACTTGGCTTTGTCTAACAATGTGTTTTTTTTTTTTTTAATCAACATCTTGGATGAAGACAAAGAGACATAATTGTCAGATTTGCCAATGATGCAGAGGTGGTAAGGATAGCTAACATGTTGGATGAGAATTGAGGCCTTGACAGATAGAATAGGGAGTGGCAAATCATAGCAGATGGTTTCCCAGTTTTTTGTTCCACCTGTGAATTGAGAATAATTTTATATTTTTAAATAAATAAACCTTTATTTAAAATATAGAAATCATTATTAGTATTTACCAATCTCTAGACTAGAGCAGTGGGCTAAGTTTAATAAGATGAAATTTAATAGGGAAAACTATAAAACTTTATACTTAGATTTTTTAAAGTCTATTTCACAGATAGAAAGTGGAAGTTAGGGTGGATTATGAAAAAATAGTTCCATGGAAAAGATTTGGAGGTTTTGGTGGGCCACAAGCCCAAAAGGAACTAACAGAATTGTGTAATAATCAGAAAAGATAATACTGTCCTATAGTGCAATTTATAAGGCATAGTATCCAGGAAAAGGGAAGTAATTGAATTGTAATCCTTTTTCCTGGCCAGAACACATTTGGAATACTGTAGCCCAGTTCCCCATATTTGCATGGCTGTAGATAAATTGGTGATCAGAGTGACCTGGATGGTGAGAATATCAGATATGAACATAAAAGAATATGTTGAAAGAACTAGGCATTTTTACCCAAAAGATGACTTCTGGAGTGGGGAAGACATGAAGTAATGTTGATACTGATTACAGCTAATATTGACAGTGCCAGGTACTGTACTAAGCACCTTACAAAAATCTCATTTGATTCTTACAACTGTATGGGAGGTTGGTGCTATGATTATCCCCATTTTATAGATTAGGAAAATGAGGAAAACTGATCAAATAATTTGCTACATTAAGTAACATTTGGGCAATGTCTGAGATTTTATTGGAACTCAGGCTTTCCTAACTCCAGATCTAGTGCTCTATCCACCATAGTACCTAATGCTCTATCCACCATAGTACCTATGCTCTATCCACCATAGTATCTAATTGCCTGTGATTTTTTAGGTATCTGAATGATTTGGGCATTTGAAGGACTGTCGTGTAAACAAGAAATTAGACTTCTGTTTGGCTCCAGAACACAGTTAGTCTTAGGCTTGAAGTAAAGAACATACTTCTTAATCCCTACTTGTCCAAAAGTAGATGGGACTTTTGGAAAACTAATGGATTCCTCCTAATGCTGGGAGTGTTGTAGAGAAGATTCATGTTTTTAAATAAGTATTTCAGAGGTTCTTTCTAACTCTTGGATTCTGTGATCTTTGGTCTGGTAAGGGAGATTTCCCAGAGGAGCTAAGACTTGAGTGCCCACAGACTTTAAAGGGTAGATAAGAGTTCTATATCCGAGGTAGCTGTTGCATGCATGGCCTGAAGCTAGTTGATTTACTTCTTAAGTATAGATGTTAACACCTACCTGCCTTCATAGTGCTGCAAAGAATTAATTACTATTTGTGAAGCATTTTGAGATCCATGGATGAAAGGCCAGCTATAAATGCAGATTATAATTCTTATTATTGTTGTTATTTTTTATTAAAAGAACTAGGTGTCTGCCCATAAAATAATGCCTTAGGTTATGCCCTGAGTAGAAGCAAGTGCCAACTTCAGACACATGTTGTAATCACTGAGCAGAAAACTGTGAGGGCCAAGCCAGAGTGGGAGCTAAATTGGCTGGGAGTGGAGAGAAGCCCTGTAGACTATGGGAACTTGAGTGACTTATTTCATGACCATCTCAACCATGGTTGATAGAGTAGACAATTGCTAAGTGGAGTTTGGAAACACAAAAGACAACTTGAGTTCCAGAGATTCTAGTATTCCCAGTCTTATTTCTTGGAGGCAAGAACTGAAATTAACTTTTGTAACAATGTCTACTAAGAAACAAATTTCTGCCTCTGGTAAAAGTCAGCAGATTTGTAGGAGAAAAACCAGATACCTGTTTTTTTTCTTTTTCTTCCTTCCTTCCTCCCTCCTTTACCTTCCTTCCTCCTTTCCTCCCTCCCTCCTTTCTTTCTTCTCTTCCTCCCTCCCTCCCTCCCTCTCTTCCTTCCTTCCTTCCTTCCTTCCTTCCTTCCTTCCTTTCCTTTCCTTTCCTTTCCTTTCCTTTCCTTTCTTTCCTCCCTTCCTTCCTTCCTTCCTTTCCTGAGGCAATTGGGATTAAGTGACTTGCCCAGGTTCACACAGCTAGGAAGTGTTAAGTGTCTGAGGCCAGATTTGAACTCACATACATAGAGACATGGAACAGTCTTAAAAGACCTAGTTCAGCTTCTTCATTGAGCAGCCAACCTAGTACTAGAACCTAAGTTTCCCAACTAGACCTATAACACAGGTATCTCAAACTCAACATGATCAAAAACTGATCCTCTGTGTAGTTCACATTCTGGCAAATTGGATATTTAGGTAGTATTATATCAATTCTCTTATCCTAATCACCTTTATCTCTTCCTTCTGTTTCTAAGACAGTCCTTTGTATATACTAAATACTTATTAAATGGTTGTTGACTGAGTGGATAAGAGGAAATAATCATCATTGAGGCATCTTTCTAATGAATATGGTTCAACAGACATGGTTGTTACTAGAGGAACCACAGTAGTACAGACTCAGTCACCAAACCCACATGACAAGTAGCTTTCAGTATAAACATACTCTAGCCTATGAACTATAAAGATTTCAAATGAGATTACATTTAAAAACATTTTTACAAATTTTAAAGTTATTTTAAATAAATCTATAGATTGCTCTCATTGACTTATACAGCTGAGAAGCAGCCAAGATCCTTGACTCTGAATGTGAGGAGAAGGGACTTCAGCTTAGTCCAGGTTCTCCCACTTGTTACAGTCCTAGACTAAGACTAAGACTAAGACTAAGGCAAATGACTTCACTCCTCTTGACAAACCAAAGTTTGTAAAGTAAGGGTATTGGACCAAGTGGTCTCTGAGGTCCCATCCAAGTCTGAATCTGTATGCAATCTAAACAGAGATCTGCAGCAAGCAGTTGATGAAAAGAGATCAAAGTTCTAGAAAAAGATAAGGATTTGATATGTAGATGTGATAGTTTCCTATAAAGAGATGATAATTGAAACTATGGAAACAAATTACATCACTGTGAAAGAGTGTGGACATAAAAGAAGAATGATCCTGGGATCAGAATAGTTCTGAAGCAAATTCACATACAGAAAGCAATGCATGGATGACTATCCTGCAGGGGAAACTGCAGATTTAGAGCTGGAAGGAATCTCAGGGACTATTTAGTGCAACTCACTCATTTTAAAGTTGAGGAAACTTAGGCATGGATGAATTAGGTGATTTGCCCAATGTCACACAGGTATGTAGCAAAAGTAAGGTTGAACCCAGGTGCTTTAATGTCAAATTTTGAATGAATGCTGAATTAGGGTTGTGAGTTATACCAGGAGAGAACAGTACCCATACCACTAACATCATGTATTCATTAAAATAACGAAACATAATTGTTACCTCTAAGGACATGGAGAACCTGTCTCTAAAAGATAATAAGGAAGGGAGATAAAAGAGAGCAGTGGAAGAATAGAGAGAGCTGAAAGAGAAGAAGGAGCCAGAAATCAAAAGACAGGATCTATTCAAATATTCATTCACCATGGGCCAAATACCATGCATAGAGCACAGCAAGTCTCTCTACTAGATACCAGTGAGATCCAATGAAGAAAAAAAAAAAAGAAAGTGCCTGCAATGAGAGGATATAGATACCATAAGCAGGGTATAAGATATGAACATTTTAAGGAAAGAGAGATAATTCTTAGATTGGGGCTGTAAGTCAAAGATCATCTCCCTTATCAATACTTTCATTTGGAGAGTTGAAAACATAGACCAGAGAGCATGTTTAAAAGACTACCAAGAATAGATACAAAAGCACCAAAGGTACACTTCTTCATTCCATTATCCAGAGACCTATTGTGGTGGCTTAGAATCAGATGTGCACTCTGCTTTCCAAAAACATACTATGAATTTGAAGAGACCAAATATATACCCAAAGAATTGGGGACAACATATATCCCTTGGAGAATTACAACCAAATTGGCCTGCCTTCTATTTTTTACTCTAGCTTTTTGTATATCTATTTCAACTGTGACAGCTTTGCTTTCTGTCACTAGTGAACTGAAATTTTGAGAGGTCTTTAGACTATCTGAAGCCATTCCAAATAACAGAAGCATTCAGCATGCTTGTGATCCATGTTACTGCACACAAAGGACACTCATTCAACACACAATACCTGACAATCTCTAATACTCAGTAAAGTCATTTGGGCTGAGGCATAAGCACTTCCTCTTTGAAAGAATGTACTTTGAGTTCCTTTCCTAATGATATAAAAAGTAGTAGATAATCTGGGGCATCAGTGGTTAAATGAACAGTCTAGTCACAGAAAAGTCTCTGTAAGTTTGGCTAGTTTTTATTCTTGTTTTATTTTTTTTAACTTGTCTTTATGATGTCTGAAGGGTCCACAATGATTTAAATCTAACAGCTGCATTACCTTCACTCCATTCACAAAGTGCCAGACTTTGTGATGTTGTACAAAGCAAATTAAACACACACCCAAAAAGAATTCCCTGTTCAACCACTCAACAAGCATTTATTATTGCTTACTATGTCTGGCACTGGGCTAAGTGCTGGCATATAAAAAAAGGCAGAGGCAAAAACAAGGTCCCTACCCCCAAGGAGCTCACATGCTAATGAGGAACATAGCATGCAAACAGCTAAGTATATCCAAAATACATATAGTGTGAATGGGAGGTAATCTCCAAAGGAAATGGAGTTATGGAAATACAGACCTGCAAAAAGGGGAAAGAATTTACAGGGTGAAAGAGGTTCTAGTGATACAAACAACAATTTTTAAGATAGACACTGAATTAGGGCCCTTACTTTTTCTTCTTAAAACATTCCTTCCCCTTTTGTTTTTTTCTTGTCCAGCCCTAGACCTAGTTCCCCAGGTGACCTAGTTTTTGTCAAAGTTCACATTTTCTGCACCCCATAAAGTCCTGTATTAAATAAATATATACTTAGGAATAGAACTCCACATCCCCAAAGTACAGAGTAGGGAAGTAAGGAACAAGGTAAAAGATCCAAGTTTCACAGAAATAAGAACTCTAGACAGGAAACTAAAACCTGACAGTGAGGTAAAGAATCAGAATGGAGCTGAAATATATGAGGTAAGGGCTTAGCCGCAAGTAACAAGGCAAATCCCATTTACTAAAATTGAAGTGCAAAGCATGAACTTAACAGCAAAATTATCTTGATGCTGAGCCTCTAAACAATGGGTAGAGGCATTTTCCCTGTCCAAAGACTATATGAATCCTAAAGCTTAGAATGGACTAAGCCTTCAAGGAGAGTGTAAGTCATCAAGTGTGGAACTTGAAAATCTGCAGGGAAGGAAGCTAGGACCTTCATTTAGCTACTGAGGTCATCTTGATAATCTCCTAACAGCAGAAGCCACCTATAAGCATTACTTGAGAGCCCACAATTTCCTCCACAGATGGAGAGGCATAAGTCAGAATATAAAATTTAGAAATTATTTATCATTAACAGTAATTGGCATCTTGGATGTGTTAGTTTTGTTTGCTTATACATCCTTTGGTCTTTAAAAAACAAAATTGACTTTAAGGCATTTAATGGAATGGTGAATATTATTGTTTGGTTAGGTGTTTGTTTTCAAGTTGTATCTCACTCTATGTGACCCTATTGGAGATTTTCTTCACAAAGATACTGGAGTGGTTTGCCATTTCCCTCTCCAGTTCATTTTGTAATTGAGGAAACTGAGGTAAACAGGGTTAAGTGACTTTCCCAGATTTCTGAGGCCAGATTTGAACTCACATGAGTCCACATGACTCCACACCTGGCAGCCAACACAAAAACTCATTTGCCCCAAGAGCATGCCAGAGTCTAGACATAGCACGATTCTGGCAAAGATACTGCTCTGCCTACCAAATGTGATTACTTCCTAATGATAGTGTCAGATTTTTTGCTTTCCTAGGTACTTCAGGATCAGATAGTAAAATTCACAGAAACCCTCTTGAGAAAAAGATCAATTTAGCAGCAGTAATAGCAACTTTTATAGTTATAAAACACTGATGATACGATTTTATTTGATATTCATAGCAATTCTATGCACACATTATTTTCCCATTTTACTGATGAGGAAACTAAGCCTCAAGAAAGGTTAAGTGATTTGTACATAGCTTAAGGGAGGATCTAGAATTCAAACCCAGGTCTTATTATTTGTTCAGTGCTTTTTCCACTCTACTACCCTAGCTAACCGATTTCATTGTAATGTTCAATTTATTGCAAGGATGGCCTCTGAGCCATAAAGAGTAATTCAGAATAATTCAGTGTTTATACTGGAGCTAGAGAATAATGAAAAGAAGAGGAGACCATGAGAAGTGATTAGCTAGGTTCCTTTTGCACTATTTCTAGAACTACTTTGATTTTCAAGTCACAGTTGGTTTTCAGATGGCTGATTAAAAACATGTGCCAGAAACTGAAGAAAACAAAACCAAAAAGAAAAAATTGAGACCCAGATGTTTTGAAAATTAGCTCCATCTGCACAATGACTTCCATTGGCTTAGTGACACCTCAGCTGAGACCACTCTTCTCATTTGACCTTCCTTCTTGACTTCATATAGAGCCATCATCTAGACTTTATTCCTACCCAAAGAAAATCTTTTGGTAAAAGATATCTCCAAGAGCCTTTGTGTATACTCAGAAGACATTGTATAGCAATCTGCCTTCAGTCAAGATGTTTAAAGTTGTAACACTAAAGGGAATAAATATAAGGAACCTCTTTGAATGTGATCTTTCTTACCTCATCTCTTCCCATTTCTAAATTTCCCCCAGTTGAAACTGGATTGCCTCAGTTTCTTCATGTGTTGTGAAGAAATGTTTTATAAATAAGTAGGGGCAGCTGTGTGGTGCAGTGTATACAGCACCAGCCCTAAAGTCAGGAGGACCTGAGTTCAAATCTGGCCTCAGATTTAATACTTCCTAGCTGTGTAATCCTGGGCAAGTCACTTAACCCCAATTGCCTCAGCAAATAAAGATAGATAGATAGATAGATAGATGTAAATGTCATTGAATCTAGAAACATGGGATATATTAGAAGAACAATGTAAGTAGTTCTATTTAGCTATGGTATTAGATATATAAAATGGAATAATATGGGTAAATCTGGCAAAGTAGATTGAAGGTCCTTGGACTTTTTACTAAAATTCAACGAATCTTTGATAGTGATTTCTCTGGGGAGAGGAACCTTCTTAAGAATTGTCTCAGCTTCCTACTCTCCTAAGGAATTTGCATTTCACTGGCCTTGGTTTCTTCCCCAAGTGCTTCTAGGGGACAGAACTGGCCCCAGTGAGATGGTGGTTCCCTCTAAGCCTAGTGAAATATACTCAGGCATCTGACCCTAGTCCTCTCTGCTCATTATGCTCTTGCCTGAGCACTATTGCAAGTCAAAGCACTGTTTAAAACAGAGCCACTTTTGCCTTTTGGTTTTCTATGATGCTGGAGGAAGGCGGAGTAGGGCACAGAGAATGGTAGGGAGGGAAAGGAGGCAAGACAAGGAAATAAGTGAATACATTAGGATTTAGCCTGCAGTGATGATGATGATGATGATGATGATGATGATGATGGACACCTACCATTTATGTAGCTTAAAGGTTTGCAAAGTATTTTACAAATATTATTTCATTTGTTCCTCACAACAACTTTTTGAGATGGGACTACCACTATTGTTGTTATTTTTATTATAATTATCATCATCATCCCCATTTTATAGATGAGGAAACTATAGCAGATAGAGGTTAAATGACTTTCTCAGAGTCACATAGGCAATCAATGTCCGAGGCCAGATATGAATTGAGGTCTTCCTGTCTCCAGATCCAAAGCTTCTCTACTATGCCATCTAGCTGTTAATTTATCAGATTTTCATGTTGTTAGCATTTTTCATGTCTTGGACCATGGCTACAGCTAAAAAAATTTTTATGCATCATTACTGTGTGCATACCATGGTGGGGCTCTAAGCACATTCATACATCTCTAGTTGCTGCAATACCCATAGACAGTTTACTCCCAAATCTTACTGGGACAATATGGAACATTTCACAGTATGAGGTGAGCAATGCTAGAAGCACAGAGCACTGTCAAGGCTTCCCTTCCCTACTCTGTGTCATTCTTCCCTACTGCAGCAAGGTTATTCCAATCTAGATTAAGACCTTAGAACTTTACCATACATTTCCAAAACACACAAACACACACACACACACGCCCTAAATTTAAACATCATTTGTTAACTTTTTAATTACATTTTTTCAAAAACATTACCTTCCCCTTCCCTTTCTATGCTAACCTTTCCACCCAAGTGAAAACAAAATGAAAAACAAAATCCTTGTTACAAATATGTATAGTCAAGCAAAACCCTTCACTGGCCATGCCATTACACATATACATATATACACATACACATATGCATACTGGTTCTAAGATACTTGGACAGTTTTTTTAAAATGATTTCTTGAAATACAGTGCCTACTTTCCTTAATTTGATCATGACTTTCCTGATCAAAAGTTAGGCGATGAATTACTTTTTTTTTTTTTGCTCTTAAGAATTGAAAAATGAATGGATGTCCATCGTTGAGGAATGGATAAGGAAGTTAAAGTATATGAAAATAATGTAATATAATTGTTCTATAAAAAATGATAAGCAGGCTGATTTTAGAAAAACCTGGAAAGACTTACTTGAACTGATGCTGAGTAAAGCAAGCAAAACCAGGAAACCATTGTACAAAGGAGCAACAAGATTGTGTGATCAACTATGATAGAATTGCCTTTTCTCAGCAATTCAGTGATCCAGGACAATTCCAATAAATTTTGGGTGGAAAGTGCCATCTACCTCCAGAGGAAAACTATGGAGACAATATAGATTGAAGCATATTATTTTCACCTTTTTTTCTTCTGTTTTTTTTTCTTGTGGTTTTTCCTTTTTGTTCTGATTTTTTCCTCCTTATATGGACTCATATGGAAATATGTTAAAAAATAAATGTACATGTATAGCCTAAAAAAATTAAAATAAATAAATGCAAAAAAAATCTTTTTGCTCTTATCCATAAACTGTGCTTGATAGCTATTTGTCATTTTTGTTAGCAATTAGTAGTTTTAGCTAAGTATACATATAAGCACGCATGTGCACATAGTACTAAGAAAGTTAATTAAATAGGCCAAACTACTAACAGTTTAGTAGTATAGTAAGTTAGTAAAAGCTTAAATTAGTTTCCATGACTTTCTGTAAGCTGGGTACTCAGGGAGCTCCTGTGTAAAGCTCCTGTTCCTTAGAGCCCCTTGGGCTCTGCTGGGTGAATTTTCATCTTACTTTGCTGAAATGAAAACCGTGACCTCATTTTATGTACATCTTCAGACCATGCTTCCATATATCTATCTTCTTCCCTTTCTCCCTCCCACAAGCTCTCCACAATATGCTGGCATCCTTCATTAGAATGCACACTTTTTGATGACAAGGATATTTGACTGGCTTGTATTTATATCTCCAACTACTTGGACAATCCTTGGCTATAGTAAATAGTTGTAAATTATCTATCTATCCTCTAAATTAAAAGATTGAGATTAAAATGACCTCAAAAGTGCCTTCCATTTCTAAAGTCATATGCTTCTATGATATTAGATATTATTCTTATGATATTAAGAATGCTCCCCAACAAAATATCACTGTGCAAATACAAATAGATGAGTTAAGCTCATGCATTCATTATCAAACCTTACATTTTTCTGTATAGCACATGATCACATACAAAACAGTTTTGCTGCATCACCCTATACAATGCTTACCATGCCCTGAGGACATGAGATCTTAAAGGAGGGAAAGGGACCCACATGTGCAAAAATGTTTGTGGCAGCCCTTTTTGTAGTGGCTAGAAACTGGAAACTGAGTGGATGCCCATCATTTTGAGAGTGGCTGAATAAATTATGGTATATGAATATTATGGAATATTATTGTTCTGTAAGAAATGATGAGCAGGAAGAATACAGAGAGGCCTGGAGAGACTTATGTGAACTAATGCTAAGTGAAATGAGCAGAACCAGGAGATCATGATATACTTCAACAACAATATAAATAATATAAACAATATAAATATGATGATCAGTTCTGATGGACATGGCTCTCTTCAACAATGAGATGATTTAAACCAGTTCTACTTTTGCAGTGATGAAGAGAGCCATCTATATCCAGAGAGAGAACCTTGGGAATAGAGTGTGGAACACAACATAGCATTCTCACTCTGTTTATTATTATTTGTTTGCATTTTGTTTTCTTTCTCAGTTTTTCTTCCTTCTTGATCTGATTTTTCTTGTGCAACAAGATAGCTATATATATATGTATGCATATATTGGATTTAATATGTATTTCAACATATTTAACATTTAACCTGCCAGCTGGGGATGAGGTGGGGGGAAGAAGAAGAAAATATGGAACAAAAGATTATGCAAGGGTTGGGAAAATTATCCATGCATATGCTTTGTAAATGAAAAGCTTTAATAATAAAAAAAAGTAAAATTTAAAAAAGTAAAATAGAATCATAAGAATATCCAATTCAGAATTAGAGGACATGGATTCAAAATCCTGCCCTACAATTTTAGCCTTGAATAAAATATTTTATTTCTCTGGGCCTACATTTCTTTAGCTATAGAGTTTGGATTAGATGACTTCTAAGGCCCCATCTGCATCATCTGTCAAAAGGTTAAACGTGAGTAGTTATTATGTAAAAGTATTAATATGTAAGAATTTGGAGAGGTAATGGGATAAGTCTATATTCCAAGATTATTGTAACAATATTTGTACAGCAACTTTCTTCTCATAAAAACAATGGTTCAGAGTCTTTTTCTCATTCTCATTCAGTAGAACGTAATTACAAAAGGGTTTCATTTTTTTTCACTTTTTGATAGGGAATCAGCTATTCTGTTTAAGTAAATTTCTTTGATAATTGAATTTTATCTCCTTTAAATTACACAAATTTTTCTAATCAAACCATATTTAGTAATTATGTTTTATTGTAACTTTCCTACTTCCTTAAACAGAGCATATATCAGTTCTTCAAAGGTCTGAAATTTTGTCTTGAGTGGGTAATCCTACCTGCATGGATTGTAACCCCTATGTCACTCAGCTGATGATCTCTGAAAACCATTATTACTGAAAAATTCATCTGTCTGCAAATAGTCTGTTGATGCTCCTCTTCAAACATGACTGTGTTAATCTTTGGACAGTGACATATACTCCACCATCAGGTTTCATATGAAAAGTCTTTCTAAAAGCCTGATAGGACATAACAGAGCTGGTTCCATTAGTGTCATGTTCAATAACTCAGTCGTTTCCATATGAGGCATTGGAGTGGGAGTTTAGTAAAGATTTTGATATTAATCAAATAATAATGATGATAGCTAACAGCAAGCATGTATAGAGTGCTTACTTCATATCAAGCACTGTCCTAAACAGTTTACAAAAATCTATCTCTCACTTGATCGCAATACCCCTGGGAGGAAGGTATTATTATTACCATCTCCATTTTTACAGTTGAAGAAACTACAACAAACAGATTAAATGATTTGCCCATAATTACATAGCTAATAAGTGTCTGAAGTCAGATTTGAACTCAAGTCTTTCTGGCTGCAGGCCCAGTGCTCTTGACCACTGTGCCATCTCTCTGCTCCATTCTCTCAGTTTTTTCACCTGAGTAGAACTTTGGCATCTCCTTTTTTTCAGAGTCACTGTCTGAACATGATTTACTGAATGAAGCTATATTTTAGCAGTCCGTGAAGAGTGCTACAGAGTATTCCCAAAGCCTAGAGAAAAAAATTAATCTGTTCTAGTGAAGACTTGCTTCATGGGAGACATAGCCTTTGACCTGAGCCTTGAGGGACAAGTATGATTCAGAGAAGCTTAGGTAGGGGTTAGGTAGGGGCTAAAAGATAGGATAAGTTCTAGGCAGTTATTGGAGGCAAGATTGAGGGGAAGGGAGGTCAGATGTAGAATGTCCTAAATTTTAGTCTGAGGAATCTAGGTTTTATTTGCTAAGCAATCATGGAGGATGGGGTATAGTCATTAAAAGTTTTTGAGCAAGGGAATGACTTATCAGAACTATGATTTAAGGAGATTAATTTGTCACATTTTGCAGGACGAAATGGAGATGGGAAGAAACTGTAGAGGCAAGAAGACCAATTACAATGATATTGCTGTTTTTTAGGCAAGAGATATAGGATCTGAATTGGTGGATGTGAGAATAGAAAGAAATGCCACATATGAGATGCTGCAGAAGAAAGAACTTGCAGGTCTTAGCCACTTCCCTGGTAAGAAGGTGAGGTAGAGGAACAAGTCAACAGCTCATGTTTCAGTAGTCCTTTCAGATTTACAAAGCATTTCCCTCACAATACAAAATCTCTGTTAAGTCATGCAAGTATTAACAGAGTCAAAAGTAAGTCTGAGGTTTCAAGCCAATGTGAGCGATTGTAGCAGAATTAAATTATTCAGGAAGAGGAGGCACTTTGGAAGGCAAAACTCATTGTGTTTGAACCAGGTGGAATTATAAGTATCTATGGCACTTCTGGTGTGAGATGTTCACAAGGCTGTTGAAAAGATGAGTCGAGTGCTGAGGGGAGACATTTAGATTGGGAATCATCTGCATAGAAATAAGGACTAGAGAAAATATAGATTCCAGACAAAAAAAAAAAAAAAGAGGTCTAAAGACATAACCAGGAAGCAGTCATATTTAAAAGGTATAAGAGAAGAGCAATCAGAATCACAGGGCAAACAGGACAGTTTGCTGGTTAACAATAAGCCAAGGCAGGAGTGAATTTCAAGGAGAAAAATTGTCCAACAGCATGAAAGAGAATTGAGAAAAGGCCATTAGATTTTGATTTCAGAGTTCATTGTTGACAATGGCTAGAGCAGTGAACATAATCATGTTTTAATTTAGCCTTCTCTTAAAGGGGTTTTGATATATAGATTTCATATGATTTGCTTCTTCTGATCTTCTGTAGACTGAGAAATTATATCAACACATTTGTTCCAATCATGTCTAAAATAAGATTAAAGAAGCCCTGGATGAAGATCTCTGCGAATCTATTTTTTAAAAACTTCATATATTTGAATTTACATTTTTGGGGACACATTGGGCTTTTTTCCTTATTTCCTGTTTCTCGGTTGTGTTTCCTTTAGGTGAAATTAATCAGATCATAGAATACAACTGGAAAACACATTAGAGAGTATCTCATCCAACACCCTCATTTTATAGTTGGAAATTGAGACTCAGAGAAATTAAGTCCAGTCCAAGATTTAGAGAAAAATTTTTTTCTCTAAAAAATGGGCTTTTTGCTTTTAAATCTAGTGTTCTTTCTGTAATATATAATGATGATATCTAGATAAGTGAAATTTTGCTATATTATTATCCTCTTCTTAACATCAGAAAACTATGGAGAGAAAATGATATAACCTGTTCAAGTCTTACGTTTGTTCAAGTCTTATCTTTGACTAGAAAAGTTTGTGTGCCCAGCCCCCTTTCTTTCCAACAAATTAGACTACTTATGTATGCAGATATTACTTTGAGATCTTAGGCCATTTGAAATCTTTTTTCAGCTCTTATTTTCTCCTCAAAGTGAAACACCCAATTGGAAAAATTAAAAATTCCTTTATATAAAAATTCCTTCATGTAAATGAAACATCTGTATGATTGCCTGAATTCTTCATATTTTACCTATGTGCTTGACTTTCTATAAAAACAGAAGGCAGGCTGCAGCCTTGTACTCAGATAAACCCCTCTGGGTTCCTTCTGGCTCCTTCTGGGTTCCTTCTATAAAGCCTTATTAAATACAAAATCCTAAGAGAGGGCTACCCATATACACCATCCTTCTATGTGACCCAGAGAATGAACTGATTGTTTAATTATGCCTCAGTTGAACAAATAGAAAGAGATTTGTGCCAGCAAAGAAAGAAAACAGTTTTAAAATGCACATATGATGAGTAACAACTGTTCTGAGTTAGGTCTGAAGCTCAGAATTGCTAGGTCTTCATACTGGTTTGTGCTAACCACGATTTCATTTCTCTCCCTCTTTTCCCACCAGGGCTTATTTCAAAACGTTTGTCCCTCAGTTCCAAGAGGCTGCCTTTGCCAATGGAAAGCTCTAGGAAACACCAATCTTAAGAGGACGTCAGCCAGACTTCTCTGTCCACATGCATGTCAGCACATAAGACAACTTCCTGGAAGCCACTTGGAACATCTTCATGGGAGCATTTTGCTTTATCAGCAGCTCAGATCACCACAGACAACAATGACTCTGTGGAAAAATCAAGATTGAGTTTTAATTTGAATGTTTTAACTCCTTTGTTTGTTCCCCGTTTCTTTGTCTATATTTTTTTTTTTTGGTCAGTCATAAAAAGTTAAACCACAATATTAAAATGCAGTATTTTTCCAGGGCAGGTAATATGTCACAAATTCATATATTCTCCTGAGGTGTCAATAAAAATTAAAATTTTCTCTCATACTAGTGTTTTGAATGTGTTTCTTTAACAAACAACAACTAAAACCCCAACCTTTTTAGTTTAGAGCTATTTTTCCATTAGAAACAGAAACTGGATGGGTGTGGTGCACATACTTGTCATCCCTGCCATTGTAGAGGGAGGTTGAGGCTGACCAATCACTTAAGCTTAGGAATTTTGAGCTACAGTAAAGCTAAAGCCAATTCGGTGTTTGCACTAAATCTGGCATCAATGGGTTAAGCCTTTTAGAGGAGGGATGTCAGCCTCTGGCAGCCTGAGTAGGGACAAACCTGTCCAGGCCAGAAACATAGCAAGTCAAAGTTTCTGTGCCCATCAGCAGTGAGGTTGGTTTAAGGATGGCCACTACCCTTCTAGCTTGAGTAAGACAGAAGAAAGAAAAAGAGAAAAAGGAAAGTAAACTACTTGTCTTAAACTGACTATCTGGAGAACACTGATATTGTCAAACATGGATGAAGCTGGAGATCTTAGGTTATAATTACAATCCCTCCCTCCTTGGGCTATTAAGAGAATTAGGCAACATTCATAAAGTGCCAAAGATCTGTGAGTAAAAGGTAAAGGTCCAATGGCATATCTAATTAAGATTAATTTTGGCTTCAGCTCAGACCAAGTGGCTTCATGGCTTTTTGTCTAATAATGATAGAGAGACTTCAAGCAAGATCCATTTTTCTTAGAGCCATAAGTTGGATGAGCCATTAGAATCAGCACTGAGCACAATGCCTGATATTGTAGATGACTAATAAAGTGTTTGTTGACTGATCGATTGATAATCTAGTCCAACTCTTTATTTTATGGGGAAACTGAACACTAAAAAAAAGACATATCAGATATTTGTAACGAACTTACACTAGTGTGTCTGGCACAAAATCGGTGCTTAATAAATGATTGTTCTCTTCCCCTTGCCCAAGATGACAGAGAAGAGTTAAAAGCCAGATCCTGATTTCTAGTCCTAGTGTTTTTTCTCTTTCTTTGAAAAAGCTTTTTGTCCATTGTAGAGATCCAACATCATCTAACGCTTTTCATGGGATCACAGATTTACAACTTGAAGGAAGTTTAGAAACCATCAAGTCCACCCCTCTTATTTTACTGATGAGAAAATAGGAACAGAGAAGTTAAATGTGGCTGGTCCATAGTCACACAGGTAGTAAGGTCCAAGATGGGATTCTAACCCAAGACTTCACAAATCCCAAGCCAATTCCCTAACCACTGTACCATATTGCCTAACCAAAAGCAGTAGCACCTACCATGGAGGGGTGTTTGAGGAGGACCAGCACCTCTGGTGTGAGGACTCGCTGAGCCCTCTGCTCATTCACCTTCGGCATCCACCGAGCACTCACCGCTCACCTGGGACTCCAAGTAGCAATAGCATACACAGCATGACGCCTGGTAACACCCTCACAGCAGTCAGGCTAAATCAGGTTGAAGGTAACTGATGAACCTCAAACGCCAAGGTGGGTTGAGGGGTATCTGTCCCAGGATGGATGAGAACAGTCCGTTCCAGCAGCCATAAAGGCAGCTACAGCAGGCGGCGTGGAATGCTCGAGAGCTTGGTCAGAGACAGCAAGGCCATCCGCCATATCCGGAGTCATCATTTCCCACCTTGATTTTGTCTTGTCGCCCGACCCTAGAAGAGAGAACAAGGATGATGACTTGGTGCAACTCTGCTTCCCTTAAATCCAGTTCACACAGGAGTCAAGACATCAGTCTGGGATGTCATGGGTCTTCTTCAAAAATAAAGATGAGCAGCGACAGAACCTACGAGGGAGCATGAATCCGCAGCTCGTGCTATGCCTGCAGCCCTAGCATTTCATCTCTTCAGGGATTTAAAGTGACTAGATCCATGCCATTCTTTGGATACTAGTTGTGTTCTGCTAAAGATGATTGCACATTTAAGTCCCAACATACCGTTGCAACTCTTCATAAGTCACTTGCTTCAGTGACAAAGGAGAGAATGATCATAGATAGCATGGGAACTTCAGCAAATAGCAACCCATTTTCTAAATCATTCTTATCTACATCCTCCCCCAAAATCTTCCCCGGTAATTGATCTAACATGAAGAAGTTATACTGGATCTTTTGAAATTGTATGAGCATAAGTGCAATTTAATCCAACCAATACTTAATAAGTTCCTATTGTGTGGCAGGCCCTAGAGATTACTGGTGAGGAGAACAGTTCATCTGGTTCATCGCAGCCAACCCCTCTGCTAACCCACCGACAAGTGTTGTGCAGGTCAGGCCCTATGGAAATGATCTGGATAATTGAAAGGATAAATGACTTGCCCTTAGTTACAGGCCAGCATTTGTCAGAGGCAGGACTTGATCCCCAGGCCTTGACTCTGAATCCAGCTCCCTATCTCCTAAACCACACTATTCCCATCTCACTGAAGACAAAAATGAAGTCTCTGCCCTCAAAGATCTTGCTTTGGGGAAATAAAACATATAATGAGATGAATAAGTAAATAGAAAATTATTTGAGGAAGGAGAGAGCACTTTTAATAAGGGGATCAGAAAGTGGGACCTAAGCCAATTTTCTAAGGAAGCAGAGGAATCTAAGGGAAGAAGGGATTGCATTCCAAGCATGGAGAACAGCCGATACAACCCAAGTTTTCCTGACTCCAAGTCCAGGCAGGGAGGCGTGAGAATATCCAATTCGGAGAATAACAAGGAACTCAAGTTTGGCTGGAACATAGATGTGTGAAGGAAGGCATTAGAAAAGGACACATGAAATGTGGCTCACACACAAAGTGCAGCATTGACCATCTTCTTTACATGACGTATTCAAGCTATATTCTGACAACATATCTTCTATGCAGTTTCTGGCATGCAATTTACCTTATTTACCTTAAGCTATGTACAGCACAGATAGTGCAATGGATAGAGAGCTGAATCTGAGCTCAAAGCCAGCCTCACACACTGGCTGTGTGACTCTGTGCTAGTCACTTAACCCTGCTTGCCTCAGTTTCCTCAACTGTAAAATGAGCTGGAGAAGGAAATGGCAAATTACTCCAGTGTCTGTGCCAAGAAAACCTCACGACTGAAAGTACTAAACAACATGTAGTCCACTATATAGGATCATAGATTTAGAGCTGGAATAGACCTTAAAAGATTATTGAGTCTAAAATCCTCATGTTAAATGACAAAACAGAAACCCAGAGAGATGATATGACAAGTCACTTAACTTGTAACTGAGCAAGTATACAGTAGTAAGGGTCTAAAGCAGGATTCATACTTAGTGAAGAGAAGCATTCTGCATTCTATTCATTAAGCCAACTTGTATTTTAAAAATTCTGGTTCTTTGGAGATTTCAGTATTTCCTAAGTCAAAGGCATAGAATTTGGGATCATTCAAAGTACTTTATAGTTGCCCCAAAATTATCCAGAATCTTCGATTCTGAGCTCAGCTTATTATTCATCTGTCTTGTCTGTTCAAGGAACTAATGGACCAAATCAATAAACTCTCAGTTCAATTGTGTATCACAATCTAAACAATGAGCATTCTTCATTTGATTTTTCTTGAGTGAATTGTTAGACCAAATTGTTTTGAGTAGTTATGCATCAAATTAAAGAAGCTGCATAGAGTTCCATTCTATTTCTTGATATAATCGAGGTATAATCAATGGCATAATCAGTTTGTCACATGCAAACAAGAATCCTAAAGGACCTCGTTATCTGAGATCCCTCTTTGACTTGGACTCTACATTAGACAATCTCTATAAACACCTTTCTTTTTGCCTCAATTGAGACCGAAAACCAGTAAGTAGCATTAAACAAAGTCATCTCTGTGATATTTATCAAAGAATCTTGTGTGATTTGTCATTCTTGGGGTTCCTGGTTGAAGGAGAGTTGTTAAGGCACCATATCAAATGCCTTTTTAAAAAAATGAACAATCGGTAAATATAAGACAAATGGGCTCTTATATTCTCTATGCCTTTTCATCATTTGTGTGACTGAAGTTATGGGCTACTATAGAAAATTATCTGTGAAAGCTTATCTTTTCCCTTTCCATACTTCTATCAAGAATATCTTTAATAAACCTACAGCTCATTTTCATAAAGATTTTATAAAAGAATGAAGTCAAAATCTTACCATGCCAAATAAATAAATAAAGCAAAAACCCTCCAAACACGTAGAAAAGGCACTAAACTGAATGTGGATGAGGGTGGGGTGGGGAGGAAGAGGGAGTGTCTGGCCCTGATTTTTATGTTCTGCTTCTTTCAAAGCTAGGTCTGGGATCCTGCAAGTCCTCAAAGCTTCCAAGATGTGATCTGAGAGAGTTCTGGTCACCACCCTCCTGGTCTGTGCTCTGCTCCTTAACTAGGTAGGGGCCCCTGCTCCCTCACAACCACAACCAGTCCTCCCCACCCTGGGGATTGTAGCCTGGAACTCAGTAATGGTGATGGAGCTGCTAACGATGCCTGATTTGGCACCCCAGGCTAATGTGAGGATTCTTTGGAATTTCCTTCTGACTAGGTCTTCCGTCCCCTTACTGCCTCAGAGTACTGGGCTCTCCTATCACCACTGCCACTATTGCCACTCTCCCAAGCCCACAATTAGGGCCACTTCTGGCACACTGGCCAACTCCTACCCCACATAACTTTTTTTTAGTTTAATTTTTTTTTGTTATTACATTACAATAATTTATAGAAATATACCATCTCCCTCTATTCATCACCTCCCCCTTCCCGAAGAAAAGATTTAGGCAATAAACCCAATAGAGTGAATTAACATACATAATATTTCCAACAAAACATTTGAGAAAATTTCTGATATTATCCTCAGTCCACATATCTTTTTTTCTGTCCTCCAAAGCTGCCCTAGGATTGGGGGGAATGACTCACTGTGACTTCTTGTTGTTTTTTTTTCTGCTTGGAATTCATTTTTGACGCACTTTAAAGTTGCTAGTAGAATTCAGCAGAAAGGTTCGCTCCACCATCTTGGTTTTGTCCCTGAGTGCCCCACTATCCAGTTCTGTATCACACTCCAGAGTGGACTGAGGAGGGGACCTGTGCTCAGGGATGGCAGTCAGTAAGGAGCAGTTGTGGGTACTGTACCAAAAGGAGCACGTTCCAAAGCAAATAGTGGCAGTGAGGTTCAGACCTCAGGAGGGTAGCTTCCAGTGCAGTCTTAAGTCTGCAGAGAAATATGGAAGGCAGAATTCCTGAGTCAAAAGGAAATCTAACACACACCCACTATGAGCCAGCAGAGTTTTCCACTTGGCTGATAGTGGCTAAGTCCAGGAAGAGTCTGCTTTTGCTCGGTTCTAAACTTGGGTCAGAAACTTGAAGGCCCTGGTGGGGGTGGGGGTAAAAGGGTGGTGGAGGTTGCTGATTAGTCTAAGCCTTGGAACAGGACACTGAGAGAGTACTGGAATGACAGAAAATTCAATAATCCCAAAAAAGCAACAACAGGACCAGACCAGACTTTTCCTCCAGAAGTGCAAAGAACGTGCTCCTAACATAGAACCTGAAGTCAGAAAGTAGGCTGGGAGGATGAGCAAAGAAGAAAATAATCCTACCAAAAATAGTTATGGTTGTGACAGAAAGACCCAAACCCAAAACATCTCCTAGTAAAGCTTCAAAGAAAAACAGTGCACACAAATTCAATTAGGATTCCTGAAAAAGATGAAACAAGTGTTGTTGATTTTTTATTTGCATTTTTATATAAATTAATAAGAGGAAGTTAATTAACAGATTGGCACAAAAAGTACAAAACTTAACCCAAGGAGCAAACTCCCTAAAAATTAGAATGAACTAGATAGAAATTAATGAGACCACAAGACAACAATAAATTTTTTTAAGTCAAAAGAATGAAAAAATAGAAGAAAACATAAGCTATCTCACAGTAAAAACAACCAACCTCAAAATTGAAGAGAGATCATTTAAGAATTACTGAAGTACCTAGAAACTGTGGAGAGGGGAGGTATTAAACATCAGATTTCAAGAAATTATAAAAGGCAACTACCCAGATTTCTTAGAACCCAGAAATCCTTCAGCCACCCCTTGTGAAAGAAACCCCAAAGTGAAAATCCAGAGCTTCTAGATCAAAGTACCACTACAATCAAGCAGAAAAAAAGAATTCAAGAACTGAGATCACATAAGATTTATTAGGCACCACTATAAAGACACAGAAAGCTTGAAATATGATCTTTCAGAACACAAAACACAAAATTTACAGGCAAGGATAAGATCCATCAAAACTGAGTTGTTCTCCAAATGATAGCCAATCCACTCAGATTCCCATTCTTTGCCACCTCAAAGAGATATATAGATACATAGATAGATATAAACATAGATATAGATAAATATTTACAGTATGTCCTCTGAATTTATTTTTCTTAGAATCAATCCTTCCTTTAATCTATCCTTCCTCTAATTGTTCCTCCTCCCTTTTTTCTTTCCCTTCTATTTCTTCCATAAGAGAAATTCCATAAGAGAAAAAAATGGATCTTTAATGAATTAGAGGCTATCCAATCATTTCTGATTAAAAGTCCAGAGCCATGTCTGAGTTTTGAAATTCAAAGAAAGGATTTAACAATAACAACAACAACAACAACATATATATATATATATATATATATATATATATATATATATACTTATATTCTAATATGGAGAACTAATGCAGATATCCTTTCTGAATTTTATCATCATCAGAGGTCATAGAATCTAACTAGGCAAGACCTGATTGTAATTATGTTAGGTCTCGATAATCTTAAAAGAATGGAACAAGAGAGAAAGAGGAATACACTAGCAGAGAAGGAAGGGAAAGGAAGGTTAGGGAAAATTATTTCGTATAACCAGTATGCACAAGTAGACATATATACAAACAAAGAGAAGGGATTGGAGGGAGCAGCTAATATGTCATATGATCTAATCAAAGGGGGAGGAATATACACATGCAGCTGAGTACAGAAATATATTTCACTCATCATAGAAATAGAAGGGAAAGAAAAAAGGGAGGAGGAACAATTAGAGGAAGGATAGATTAAAGGAAGGATTGATCCTAAGAAAAATAAATTCAGAGGACATACTGTAAATATTTATCTATATCTATGTTTATATCTATCTATGTATCTATATATCTCTTTGAGGTGGCAAAGAATGGGAATCTGAGTGGATTGGCTATCATTTGAAGAACAACTGAACAAGTTATGGTATATTACTGTAAAAGAATGATATTGTGTAATAAGAAATGATGAAGTAGATCGTTTCAGAAAAACTTGCAAAGACTTGTATGAACTAGTGGAGAATGAAGTAAACAGAACCAGGAGAACAGTTTAAACAATGATAACAATATACTAAAGACAAATAACTTGGAAAGACTTAAGAACTCTAATCACTATAGTCATCAATCGCAATTCCAGAGAATTCATGATGAAATATATGCTGAAATCCATGATGCCTCTTGACAGAGAAATGAAAGACTCAGAGTGCAGAAGACATGTGTATATATATATCAAAAAATTGTGAATTTAATGTGTGTATATATATACATACACAACATGATCAATACAGAATTTTTTTTGATAACAACTATACATGTTTGTAACAATGATCTTGTTTTTGTTTTCAGTTGGGGTAAGGGCAAGGAGAAAGTGGATTTTTCCTAGTTGGAAAAAAAGTAATTTAAAAATGTTTTCATAGAGATAAAAAAGTAAGCACACAACACAGTTACTAATTTCCTTTTAGATGGACCCTCTCAAATCAGGGAGGGAGTGTTAAACCTTTGAGGTAAAGATAGAAAGTTGAAAATACAGACTTTGCCTTCACTAAGCCCTAGCAATATAATGAGCACCATTGGAACCAGGACAAGGTCTTGATCCTGTACAGAAGACTTTGACTTAAAATCTCAGGATTGGCAGTGACCTTAGAGTTAATCTAGTCCAACCTTCTCATTTCACCATTGGAGAAGCTCAGGAACAGAGAGATGGAGTGACTTTCCCAAATTAACAAAGGTAATTAGGGGGAAAGCCTGGATGAGAATCCAAATCCATTGATCCACCATGCTCACCTTATATTCTAACTGAGATTAAATGCCATGATTAAAACCACCATTATTATTGCCCTCCACTGCCACCAAGATCACCCATCATCCTTGTCACTTATTACTGTTCTCATCATTCCCATCATTACCAAAAGGCACCATTACTATCATCACTGCCAAGATAACTGTCAATATTACTACCACCACCATCACTATAGCAAATGCCATCATTACACAAGTTATCTCTATTAATATTGCCAAATTTTTGTGAAGTCTGAATAGGGTATATAGCACCACAGAAGTCAATGTCTATAATTTGGATTAAATTCAATCCTTTCCCTTGAAGAATTTTAAATCTTGTAGAGAAATAAGGTAAATAAACATTAATAAAATAATGATAATGCTTTTAATTTCTTAAATGAGAATAGACCTTCACAATTTAAAATCCTTTATCTTATACTAGGAAAGTTTTGCCAAAGAGAAATAAATGAAAGTACATCTGCAAAATCAATTAGCTGTGTGTGTGTGTAGGCAACTAGCCCTTAAATACCCTTCCATTCATTGTCATATTCATAGGATTATAAATGAGCAGCTGTGTTACACATTTGGATTACAAATCTTTTTCAAAGATTTTGCTCTTTTGGAATCATAAACTGAGCACTGGTAGGCACCTCAGAGGCTGCCAAGCCCAATCTCTTCCTTGTGTAAGTGAGAGAAATGGGAACCAGAGAAATTGTGTGTGGTATAGGATAACACTGCTAAGGAGGGTCCATAGACAATGCAGGTCCGAACCTGGTTGTCCCTGATTGTACCTGGCACTTGATCCAGTGAATCACCTAATTGCCTTCTCTCCCTTCACCCTGCTGAGCATCTTGTGCACTCCGTGGAATGCATAAACCCCACTTTGGAGACTACTATTTGGTCTCTAACAGTCTGTGGATCTAAATGAAGCCCCTGTGCTGCCGATGCATGTGACACTTCTCACCATCTGTACAGGATCAGCCCACCACCTTTTCCGATCAGACACATCCTTGCTAATATCTATGATCCCACAAATCACCAAGGAGGAGCGGGTAGGAGAGGATAGATCGTCCCTTAGACAATCTGAGGTCTGTGGGGTTTGGGGTTGAGATCTGTGATTTCATCAAAAAAGAAAACCCTCAGACATTCCTTCCTCTCCTCCCCTCTCCCCCACTGATTCAGACTGACCACTCTTTGGCCACTAAGAGAGTTGCTTGGGGTACTGAGGACTTAAGGGCCTTGAACCCAGTCAACACAGCTAGTAAGTGCCAGAGGTACATTCAAGTCTCTCTCTCTCCACCTCCCTTCTCCGGTGTTCACATTAGCTGGCTACAGAATAAAAAAAAGCTTGAGGTCCCCACATCATAGTCATCCCTTTGGATGATTATATAATTATAATAATTATGTTTGATTCTTAAGAGTGGAAATATACCTCCTCCTCTCTTCCTTGCAGAGGTGGAACATGTATTATAAGCCACGATATGTTGGCTAATTTTCCTGATCTGCTTTTGTCCCCTTGCTGTTTTCTATTTGTTGGTGAAAGGAATGATTTGGGGGAAGAGAGAAAGAGAGAGACACATGTTTGGAAATGAAGGTGACATAAAAAAAAAGTATTTTGGTTTTGTTTCTAATTTTTCTAATGTTTATTTAAAACATTTTTAAAGTTTTTTTTTTTAATAATGACATATATGATAGCAAAGTAGGACTGGGCTCTACGCTGTCATCTTGATGAGGATGACCCTGGATTCTTGCAGGCTATGTTAGTTATTCAAAGCCACTGGTAAATACACATGTGCTGTCTAAGGACCAGCAGAGTTAGTTTAGGACATTCATCTCCTAATGGGTTTCCAGTGGATAGAGCTTTCCACCGCAGCTACTCTCAAAGACCATCCGCTGAGCCCTAGAGAAGTTTGTGACCCATCTCAGCACAGGGACCATCCACACAGATGGAATCACAGACTACTGAAGCTGTAGATGATTTTCTTAATAGGAATTAAAGCAAAACAGGATTGGGAATGCCAGCAACCTCACTTTGGAAAAGCTGGTGGTGCAGTGACTGAGTAGTTTATGGGATTTATCCGTACATCTACCAGAAAGACGCCTTGAGAGGGGAGTAGGTGCCGGATGAGCAAAGGTCTCCCAGGCATTTTTGTCCTGTGTCTTTGTACCCACATGCGGATTACATCTCAGGATCAATTAGTTAGTGTTTGTAAAAACATTTATGAGATGAAAGATTCAGGATATAAAGACACATTATTATAACCTTATAAATCCTGACTCTGGCCACCACTCCACTCCTTTCCCCTACACACCTCTTATAATTTAAATTATGTATCTTAAGAGCTATATAAACAGGCCAAAAAGGTTCAAATGTATTTACTCATAATATATTGATAAGGTTAGAACAATGTAACTCCCCAGAAAGCAGGTACTCCTGAGAATGTAGACTCCAAAGCCAGTTGCCCAACTTAGCTGTATTTTTAGGATTTTTGTGGGACTGATTGACAGACAAAAAATCCAGGGCTTCCCCTCCACCTCCTTCTCACACACATGCACACAATTCTTTTTTTCTTTGAAACTTCCTGTGTGACAAATATGGAAATATGTTTAGAAGAATTATACATATTTAACCTATATTGGATTACATGCTGTTTTGGGGAGGGAGGGAGGTAAAGTATGGAAGGAGAAAAAATTGGAACACAAAGTCTCATAGAGATGGATATTGAAAATTGTCTTTACATATAGTTGGAAAAATAAAATAATATTAAAAAATTTTAAAAACTTCATGTGTAGTTATGGATGGTTTCAGTCATCAGGTAACAGGTTTCCTTCTATCTTCTTTGTATAATTTTTGTTTATGTCATATATGTATATCCTATCTCTCTATTAGAACATAAGTTCCCTGAAGTTGGGGACTGATTCTGTCTTTGTCTTTGTATCTCCAGTGACCAGCACAGTACTTGGAACATAATAGATGCTTAATAAATGATACCGATTGGTGGATAAATATATTAGAGGGAGCTCTCAGGGGTCTTATCTCAAGTGCTCATCTGTGTCGTGCTGTAAGACATAGCCAAACCTTTGCATTTTCATCTGTCTTGTATCTCTAAGACCTGGAGGGATGTCCCAGACACTTGGAGAACATATCTGCAACACTGGGGAATCAGATCCATGGTCTACCTTTTGGTGGAGGGTGAACTAAGCAGACCACTGGCAAACATGAAGGCTCTACCATTCAGTGGGGCACAAGGGGGAGGGATAAAGAGAAAAGCAAACTGGGGGGTATAGAAGCCAGTTTTCTAATATGGATTTTGGTTGGATTCTCATCTGAATGGCTGTGAGATATCCCACTGAAAAACACAGCTTTCAGAAGAACTCAGGAGGAGCACATTGCACCATTTACCTGCGAGAGAAAAACTTCTGAAATTCTGGAGAAAAAAAAGATCCCACACACTTGGGGATTTTCTCTCAAAAAATATTTTTATGCTCTCATGTTCATCCCCACAATGGGCACTGACCAGAATTGGAAAAAAAAAAAAAAAAGGCTTCTAGTCTGTCTGCTTACTCTGGCATTTCTTTCAGCAGGATGGGGAAGTTGGATGGGGTGGGTGTGATTGTGCCTCAACGCCCTCTCAGTTCCTGATAGCCACAAACCCTTGCTTTGAGCTCCATAGCCTTGCAAGGAAAAAAAATTCCATGTGTTTTGCATCTGAGGCCCATTAACTTTTAAATATAGTAGAATGGTCCCAAGAGGCCCAAGGACATGTTTTCCTTTCACTGGTCTCTTGACTGGCTCCTTTCCATTTCTTGGTCTCTCTGGAAGAAGGCACTTGGCAGTTCTGAGAGACAGCACTGGGCGCAAGGATGAAGTCCTTAGGAATGATGGCAGTAAAAAGAATACCAATAGTAAGCCGAACAATCCTTAATGTTTCTTCATTTTATAACCATTTGTTCAAGTTTTTTAAAATTAATTTTCATTGACATATTTTGTTTTTATATAGTCAAATTTTTCCCCCATCTCACTACTCTTTTCTCTTCCAGAGTCATTCCCTATTAAAAAAAAAAAAAGATTTTTTTTAAAGAAGAAAAAAGAATAAAGAAAATGAAAATCAACAAAACTAATCAATCCACCTAAAAACAATCTGACAATATGTTTAGTATTCCCCATGGACCTTTGACCTCTGCAAAGACATCAGGGAGAGATATCTTATCATATCTCTTCTTTTAGGATAAATTCATTCTTTTTAAGTTTTATAATGTTCATTTTTGATTGTTTTATATTTTATTTTCTTTCTATTTAAATTGTTACAGTTACTGTATATCGTATATTGTTCTCTTGGGTCTGCTTACTTTCCTCAAAATCAGTTCATGTTAAGTCTTTTCTTGATTCTCTATATATTCATTATGTCTTTAAAGTCCAGTACTATTCCATTCCATTCAGGTATCACTGCTTATTTAGATACTCCTCCAACTGCTGGGAATCCACTTTGTTACCTGTTCTTTGCTACCACAAATAATAATACTATAAATACTGTGATGGATATGAACCTTTTCTTTTTATCAATGACCCCCTTTGGGGTAGCTATATGTCTAGCAAGAGAATCTCTTGGTCAAAAGGTATGGACTCCATCAGTTTTAATATGTTTGCTGTAGAAATGAGCGATGTTTAAACAACAAGCATTCAGCATGTACCCACTATGTGTGCTGAGCTGTGCAAGGAACTGAGAATACAAAGGCCCTGCTAATAAGAATTTCATTTTTTGGGGAGGATTGATCAGCTATGATTGACTTAGCTCTTCTCAGCAATACAATGACCCAAGACAATACCAACAGCCACATGATGGAAAGTGCTAGCCACCTCCTGAGGAAGAACATGCAGATCGAAATACACGATTTATCCTTTTTTTCTGTATTTACACTACAACAAGTAGTGGTGGTGTCTGCAGCCTCAGTCTGTTGCTCAGCCTCCACCTTGGTTCTCACAGGGCTGGAGCTAGCAAAGTTGAGCTACCGAAGGTGAGAGGGCAGCCTTGGTGAGCCCGAACTCTAGGACTGGGAGTACCTCTGCTGTGTGGACAATGGGAGAAGGTAGAGGAGTAGATCAACCTTCCTCAGCCCACAGCTCCAACTGCACCAGATCATACACAGTAAGTAAGATACTTTACCTTGAAAAGAAAAAACAAAGTTTACTTGTGAAGGTGGTCATGGGGAAAGTTGTAGCCTGCGAGTTATTGTGAAATGGTATAGTTCTCTTGTGTTCTCTCGATGTTTCTAGCTGATGAAATCACATGTTAAACAAAAAAAAATTCAAGTTTTGCTCAAATCATTCTCTAAATATCAGTTTAATTAGAACAAATATACATTTTCAAAAAAGTATAATAGCAAAATTAGCTATATAAACATTTCACCCCAACATCTCTGGGGTACACTCTGCCTTTCTACCTCTTCTGGCTAGAGTGGGTTCACTAGTGAATTCTTCTTGTCCTGGGTTCTCATCATCCCTTTGATAAAGTCCCTTTTTTAAAAAAAAAAAAGCTTTATCTAGGGGCAGCTAGTTGGTGTGATAGATAGAGCACCAGCCCTGAAGTCAGCAGGACCTGAGAACATAATGAACTTTCTATATAACATTAATTCCTTCCAAGTTAATGTCTGAATGCACCATTGCTGCTAGATGAGCCCTTATTTCAGCTACTGTTGGGCTGGATCCCAAAGTTTGCTGAATCAACTGGCTACAGATCCTAACATACAAACTATCTCAAGACATCTTAGTGGCTCACTCTCCTAACGTTTTGAAACTCAGGAGGTTGTAAGCCACAAATCTCCTTCTCCTAATAAGAAAGAACAAACACCAAGGAAGAGCTGAGGTCCATATTCATAGTCCATGTATTAACTTTTGATGGGAAGTGTCCAAGATGTCTCTCCTTAATATCATTACCTTTTTTCTCATTGGAACTCTGCCTGACAGAAAGCAATAAGATAACAATATTGGGGGGGGAGACTAAGTTGTTTTTTTAAAGAAAGAACAAGTTCTTTTTGACTAGTACCTTTTGAATATACTCCACTTCTAACTACTCAGTCACAGCCACTCAAACTCCTTTTTATCATGTTGAACCATTTACAACTGCAAAATTTCTGTGCTTTGACACTAAGTCCTTGTGGAGATTATATAGAGGCATTCTGTACATGCTCATTAGTACTTCCCTCATTGATCGGTCACTTTTACAGTTCGATTTACTTATGTGTGTGTCTATTGTTTCCCTTTCAATTACACATTAATTTTACTCCACAGACATTCCTTTTTTCTTCTAGAAAGAAAATCAGTCTTTACGGCACTCAATGCTCACACTCATGTGTGAAATCCCTCATGTACTCTCCACAAGCCAGCTAAGTATTCTAAGAGTGGGACTTGCTAGGGCTAGTCATTTTCAAGACAAAAAGCTGCTATTTCCAAGCAAGAAGCAACTGTGTCTGTATTTCTATGGTAATTTCTATGGTTATAAAGTTAGTAAGCTCAGGAGCATCCCAAGAAGAGTCTCCTTTGCCTTTTAAACAATACCTGGCACATAGTAGGTGCTTTAAAAATGCTTATTGATTGTTTTTTTCTCTTTCATAAAAAGTATGAATTCTTCTTGTCCTAGGTTCTCATTATTCCTTTGATAAAGTCCCTTTAAAAAAAACAGCTTTATCTAGGGGCAGCTAGTTGGTGCAGTGGATAGAGCACCAGCTCTGAAGTCAGGAGGATCTGAGTTTCAAATTTGGCTTCAGACACTTAACACTTCCTAGCTGTGTGACACTGGGCAAGTCACTTAATCCCAATTGCCTTGGAAGAAAGAAAGAGAGAGAGAGAGAGAGAGAGAGAGAGAGAGAGAGAGAGAGAGAGAGGAGAGAAGAAGGAAGGAAGGAAGGAAGGAAGGAAGGAAGGAAGGAAGGAAGGAAGGAAGGAAGGAAGGAAAGAAGGAAGGAAGGAAGGAAGGAAGGAAGGAAGGGAGAGAGAGAAAGAAAGAGAGAGAGAGAGAACACAGACAGAGAGAAAGAAAGAGAGAAGACAGAGAGAGAGAGAAAGAAAGAAAGAGAGAGAGAGAGAGAGAAGACAGAGAGAGAGAAAGAGAGAAGACAGAGAGAAAGAGAGAGAAAGAAAGAAAGAAAAGAAGAAAGAAAGAAAGAGAAAGAAAGAAAGAAAGAAAGAAAGAAAGAAAGAAAGAAAGAAAGAAAGAAAGCAAGCTTTATCTAGTTCATGGCTAGTGAGCTCTTCCAAGGCCCTCTTCAGTTTAGCCTTTCAGAGAGAACTACACATAGACTCCAAGAGAGCTAAAGCAAGACAAAACCAAGAAGAGAAGCTCTACATACAGATTTAGCCTGAGTTCCCTGAAGAGAAAGAAGCCTGCACATCCATGTAGCCGCTCCAGAGAAAAGGGTGTGCTGAGGAACTGGTACCATGTGGGGAACTGGCAGGATGTTAGAAACAGTAGGAAAGAAGAAGCTATCTCTAAGTGGAGACAAGAAGAGAAGGAAAGATCATCCTAGGAAGGAATGAGAACATGGAAGACCAACATGAATTTTAAGTAACTTTCCCAGGGTCACACAGCTAGGAGGTATTAAGTATCTGAGGCCAGATTTAAACTCAGGTCCTCCTGACTTCAGGTCTGGTGCTCTATCCACTGTGCTACCTAGCTGTCCCTTCTTTTTAAAAAATAATAATAATATTTTAGTGGATATACTAACAAAACACCAATTTTAGTATTCTCAAATTAGATCCTTCCCTCTCCCCATCCCTATCCCAGAAAATTTGAGCTAAATTTTAATGTTCCCCAGGGGAATCTGGGTGGTGAAAATGACATAGGAACACATGTGGTCAATAAGAGTAACAGATAACATTTACGTGGTGTTTGACGTACAACGACCTTTTGCAAGCATTGACCTCACTTAGATCTCACATCTTCTGTAGGTCTGATGCTATAAGTTTTATTATCTTCATATTACAGATGGGAAAAGAAAAATGGCCAAGTTCACATTGTTAGCAAGTGGGAGAGGTAGTGCTTGAATCCAGGACTTCCGACTCCAGGTCCCATACTCTTTATACTTTATACTAGATTACAAATGAAATATCCAGTAAAACAATGAATTGTGATGGGGCACCCAGATGGTGCAGTGGATAGAGCACCAGCCCTGAAGTCAGGAGGACCTGAGTTCAAATCCAGCCTCAGACTCCTGGCTGGGTGACCCTGGGCAAGTCACTTAACCTCAATTACAAGGGAGGGGGAAAGGAGGGAGGGAAGGAAACAATAAATCCTGAGCCAAATGTGAAACAGTTGTCTCCCTTTTAGGTCTCCAGGCATTTGGGGGATAGAGGACAGGTCAAATGTATAACTGGCAGGGTTGAGTAATCATGAAAGGATCAACTAGGGAAGTAGAAAAGTGAAGAGGAAGGGGAATCTTTCCTTCCTTGTCACTGTATACAGGACACAGTTCTTCTCTATGAACTTGGGAGGGAGAAGGCAGTAACCTTCCCTCTATCCCCATGCCTGAAGCATAGAGAAGGGCAAAAGCTCTGCTTGAGCTAGGAAGACTTCTTTGCGGAACTGAAATATAGGGGCTACCTGGCCCTCTGGATCCACAAAGGATGGAACTGAGACTGGAACTCTCAGAACTGAAGGAAAAGTTAAAGGTCATTTCAACCAAAGGCCAGAGATTCTCTATTGCCTGAGAGAGGAAGGTGTCTGCTCTGCCATTCCCCATTTCCCACTCCCCAGGATAAGCTGGGAAACTGTTTTCTCTTCCTTCCTCCCGCTGCTACCTCCTCTCCCTTACAATTTCCTTTTGGGAATCCTTTCCTCCATTAAAATGTAAGCTCCTTAAGATCAGGGACTATCTTCCTTTAAGCTTGTGTTCGTATCCCCAGTAATTAGCACAGTGCTTTCCAAATAATAAATATTTAATAAAAGCTTTTGCCCCTAATAAATATTTGTTGCATATATTTCGACCATGTTTAACATATATTGGAATATTTGCCATCTAGGGGAGGGGGTGGGAGAAGGGGGGAATTGGAATACAAGATTCTGCAAGGGTTAATGTTGAAAAATTATCCATGCACATGTTTTGAAAATAAGAAGCTTTAAAAAAACAAAAATTGAAACTCTCCCCCCAAAAAAAGAAAATTTAAACTGAAAAAATAAATGAATAAATAAATATTTGTTGCTTTGTCTTGCCTTCCCCAGTGGAGACACAGAAAAAGTCAAAGATCTCCCATGATTTTCTGTACACCAACTCTTGCTGGGGATTGTGTTTACCCACCAGAATCTGATCCAATGTAGAGAGCACATATTAGGCCTTTTTCTCCAAGAAAAGGATGAGCTTTCTGGGCCATCTAAGTAAGGAGAGATGGGACCTTGCAAGTTGCTGTGAAAATACCAAGAAGTGCAAAGGAAATGAGATCTGACGTCCATCCTGTCACCTCAAGAGACCACAAGACAGCCCCAGTGCCACAACCCTGGGGTAAACCAGCAGACAGCCTTTTGTTTCTGAGATAAAGAATTAAGGCAAGAACTAGGAGAACAATTTATGTGATAACAATCATATTGTAAAGATAATCCAATGTAAAGACAGACTCAGTAACTCAGATCGACCACGGTGCTCGATCATGATTCCAAGGACTCATAAAAAAACATATAACCTACCTTGAGGAAGAGAATCAGGGGTCTCAGAATGCAGATTGAAGTGTACTTTCATCCATTTCTTCTTCTGACTTTTTTTTATGGCTAATGAAAAAATATGTTTGCAGAGCTATAGAGTTATCTCTTCCCCATCGCCCCAGTTAGGGGAAAAGAACTCCTGCAATCTGGAAGATTCATGTAAATTTTTTTGATCCTCCATTCATAGCAGAGAAGAAGTTGGAATTTTTTCTTTTTCTTTTAAGGGATGTTTGCAGTACTTTATTGTAAAATTTGGAATACTATTATACATATATTTTATACATTTCTGAGTTTCTAAATTTTTTCTTTGTTGTCTGCTGGCTTCTGCAAAACCCCCCCAAAATTTACATTTAATTTCTTAATTTCTTTTAATTTCATTTTTTATTTATTTTCTTATTTTATTTATTTAATTTCTTAGGCTGACCTTTGATATATTGAAACTGTGGTGGGGAAAGTCGCAATGTATTTTTCTTGCCTTCTTGGTGGAAGGGGATGAGAAGATTGGGGACTGATCTCCCCATCTCCCTGCCCTGCAGTGAATGTATTTTTGTTCTCAGCTTTCCAAGCTCTTACACCAACTTCTACGAGTCAATAACTACTGTCTAATTTATTCTTTTCAAAGGCATGTATTAAAAGGAAATTTTGGTTCAGGCCTTACTCTGGTCAAGGAGGCAAACTCAGGGGAAAAGGGCAAAAGTATTTTATTAGTACACCAAGGCAGAAAGCAGTTTGAGTGTAGCCAGGCCAATTTCAAACCAGGCACAACTTTTATAGACAGGAGTAAACAACTTCCATATAAGCGCAAGGCAGCGCTGATTGGTCTGTGGATGATGAAGCATCCTCCTCTTACGCCACCTCGGCTTTTCCCCATGTCTAGATAGCATGTGAAAGGGTATCTCTCTCCAGACCTCCACTCTCCGGAGGATGGTTGTATATGTACCCCCAAGGTCAGACAAGGTTAAAACATGAGTCACTTCATGCTAGCATTGCACAATACCCCCTTGGCAACCATAGTCATGGCACAGCACCATAATTGGACCTATATTATAGCTCCTCTACCCTCAATTGGATCTTCTTAATCTTGGCTGCTTGTAATTTTGGGGTAGGCCTTGGGAGTAGGTCTTTACACCAAGAAAGATACTGTAAACACACATAGAAAATGATTCCTCTAAGAGGACTGACAGAAAGCTTATAAACAAATACTTCAGCCATGAAAAATTGGTCAGCTATTATGTTATCCACTCCCATGGAGACCAAGGCTCCTTCCTAACTGCCTGGAACTCATTCCAGGTTTTCTAAGGTCTGAATGTTGTGGAAGCTGTCAGGAACCCAGGTGCAGCACTCCTTACCTATGGGGGTACACACCCTCCTGTCTCTGCCAGGGGGAAATCTAGAGCTAATCTATTTTTTAGGCCACAGCACTGAGGGCATGCACCTCAGTTCTAAGCTCCTCCACAGTCCCTATGATCTCACTGTCAAAGATTTCCAAAAATCTGTTCATTCTGTTTAGGACGTTAAGGCTACAGGCAATGCCATACATAGAAAATATAGTTGTGAGGGTGCCCTCCCCATCGGTATGGCAAGCACTTATTTTGCAAGCCAAGAACTCGAAGGTAAGGTGAGTTGACTAGAAGGTTAAAAAAAATCAATCCATCTCACAGTGTGTCTGCCAATTTGGAGGAAGCCAATAATATGCAGAAGGAAGGAAGGAAGGAAGGAAGGAAGGAAGGAAGGAAGGAAGGAAGGAAGGAAGGAAAGAAGAAAAAAGGGAGGGAGAGAAGAAAGGAAAAAAGGAATTAAAAGAAAAATTTTAAATTAAATAAATAAACAAACAAAGGTCTTGAAGGGCTATCCTAAAGAATCCCTCAGTGAATGACAAATCTCTGAGGCAGTAAACATTATCTAAAATTCCCTTGTCTCTTTGAATAGTCACAGTTTTATGTAGCGCCATGATATAGTTACATCCTTTTACCACCTCATTTCCCTGGCTGCTTGTCCCATTTTGCTGATAACATAGCAGAATTGGTCTTATAGTACAGAGCAATTGAAGTGGGGGTTAGGAGTGGTAAATGTTGAGATATGTTTGAAAATCCTCTTTCAATCATAAGGGAAAGGCTGAGAAGACTCATTTTTCCAACCTAGGACAATACAGTTAGGTATATTATTTTTGTTTTCAGGACTGACCCACAATCACAATTGTCCTATATATCATGGCCCTCACCCACCAGGAGTATCTCTTCCTCCAAAGTTAAAAGGGCAGGAGTATATATCCAACAATCAGCGTCTGGCATTTTAGATCAAGTTCACATAAATATTGGGTTTCTCTGTTCTTCTAATCCAAAGTGTACAAAACAGGCCAGAAAGCATGGAAAACAAATATGTAAAAGATTACAGGTGAAATGTAAGGTTCTAGTTATCAAAAACAAACAAACATCTAGATAAGGACCACTGATTGGCATCGGGGTCTCTTTTCAGCTTAACTGGGTCTGTTTCCATAGTTTTCTTCCATGGTTGGGCTGAGATCAATCACTGCCTGGAAGTCTTGGAAGTAACATTTCCAGGTTGTACTTCTGCAATCTTGATGGCAAGATGATTGGTCAGAAACATCTGGAAAAGTTCATTCCAGGAGAAATGTCTAAAGATCTTTCTGCAGACCCTCCTTAGTCACCTGGCTCAAATGAATGCTCCGACTCTTCCAAGGCTGCTTTCCCAAAGACTTCCTCCTTCTGAATCTGGGAGAGACCCAAAGAGATTATTATCATCTCATCAGGTGCTACAAGGCAATAATAGGTGGCCTATCAAATAGAATTTCAAAATCTATAACTTCAATCCACAGTCCTGCCTCTTACCATTTCTAAGTTGGAACAACACAGGTACGACCTGAGGCCATTTTACCTGTTTCCTGGAGTTTTCCTTGGGAAAACTCTTGGGAGTTTTCCCAAGAGCCTTAACTTCCTTCTTTAGCCATTCAGCTTCCTCCACCAATTATGATTATGATTGCAAAAGGGTGTACAGGCCCAGACCTATCCCCAAAACATTTGGAGACTTATCTGGTGATTTCTGAGGCTCCTGGTTGCAGTCAATAATACATGGAAGGCCAAATCTTGGTATTTAGTCCTTGATGAGACACTTTGCTCCTAGATTTGCTGCGGTATGTGTTATTGGAAAAGTCTCTACCCCAATGGCTCGGTTGGTCTTGGTGCACCAAAACGTATCTGCAACCCAAAGAAATTGGCAATCGAATAAAGTCAATCAGTGGGGTTCAAATGGTAGCCCTGCCCACTTTCTTCCACTTTTGGCAGTTTTCTTCCATGAGGAATTAAATTGTTGTGAAGAAAGACAGCTAAAGGCCATAAGATGGGGCTCAGCATAAACACCAGGAGCAAACCATGACTGGAAAATTTGTACAGACATCAGTTATTCCATGTCCCTGGACATGGAGTTACTGGCACAGCTGGCACAGTAATCATTTAGGCGCAATGGGACGGCCATCTGGCACAGCCTGCAGATTGTCTCAAAGAAAAATGTATAGAAGAATTGCACATGTTTGACTTATATTAATCACTTGCTATCTAGGGGAGCGGGTTGGGGAAAGGGAGGGAAAAATTAGAATGCAAGGTTTTGTAAGGGTGAATGCTGAAAATTATCTATGTATGTATTTTGAAAATAAAAAGTTTTATTAAAAAAATATTCATACCCAGTACCAAAATAAGGAATAAAGTGTTTGGTGTCCATGGCAGTTGTGGAAGACATTAAGGTAATGGTGAGGGTTGCAATCCACATGGCAGCTGGTTCTTCATGGGGCCCCCCCTTTGCCCTCTGTCAGAGGTCTTGCATTTCCTTTGATCTCTCTTCTAGGGGTTTTTACAATAAATGTTTACAATATAAACATATCAGTCCTTCCTCCTGCTTTTGAAATCTCCTTTTCTGGTCCTTAGTCCTTTCTCCTCTATCTTCCTGTGTCATCTCCTTCATGACAGCCACCAGTATCTTCACTTCCTTAATCTCATCTTCTCTTTCTCAAGTTCCTTCTTCTTCCGTCTTTCAAACAAGTTCAACACAATTCTTCTGAGTTCACTATTAATAGTTTTTCCACTAGCCGGGACAGAATCTATGAAAGTCGTTGTAGATATTTGCTGTTCATTTATTAAAATAAACTGAAGCAATTGCTTTTAGATCACGCTCCTTTTCTGGATCCAACTGAGCAAATATGGCTGTACACAAACAAACATAGAAAGTTTCAGGATGTTCCTCTAAATTTTGAATAGCGTGGAATATTTCCCAATTTACCAGTTGTTGTGTTGCCTGCCAGTCTGGAGCATCAGAGAGGGTCATTTCTGTATCAGTGAACATTCCCCACTCCCAATCATTATAATTACAATTAGGAACCATTTGGGGTTGTGTGAAACAAGATAGGACAGAGTCTTTGTTTTCTCATCCTTTGTGTGAAGAGCATTTGATAATTTCTCACTATCTTCCCAAGTAGGATTATGGCCCCTTTTAATGGTCTTGATTTTCTTAATGATGGTGGCTGAATCTATCCAAAAGGATGAAGTGAATTGCTGCCATAGTACAGTGTCTCCTGATGGAAAGGGACTTGTACATTCCTCTGATTGTTCCCTACAGAAATGGTTCTTAAGGGTGCCATGGCTGTTGATTATGAGAAATCCAGATTGCTTGGTGGTAGCCCAGTGGTTTAGACCAGTGCCTCCAACGGACATGTAATGATGCAGTTTGAAAGTTCTGCCTAACAGCACCAATAATCCGCTGCTGAGAGAGACTCTAGATCATCAAATCTTATTTCTAGCATGCACAGCTGACCATAATCAAAGGTCCCTTATTTGTCTGCCCAAATTTGTTTCCCACAATTCTCTAAATACCGAGTCCAGTCCTAACAGCTTTACGATTTGAGTCTCAGGCATTTCCTGTAGATCTGGCATTTTACTCTTGTCTCAAGTTTTTAACAAATAGCTTGTCCAATGGAAAATTGGGAAGAAGTTTACTCTATCCTGCTCCCATAATGATACCAGTATTTTTTGATAGTTCTGCCCCTTGGAGACCTAATGTTGGGTCCAATTGGACTCACCATTGCTTTTTTCTTCACCCAGGACCATTTTTGTATCGTTGTACACAATGAGAGAATTAAATTTGTATTCAGGACCAGTTTCTCCTTATACTTTCTAAGCCTGGAGAATTTAATTCTCTGACCACCTCATAGCTGATTGATCACAGTGGGGAAGTCCACTCCTGACTCATGATCAGACAAAGGTCTAAGTGCTGGCTGCAGAATCAGACAATAGGTTCACCTAGCCATAATTATATGAGCAAAAGGTGCCTTTGTAGTCTCCAAATATTGTTAAAAAGGAAATCTCGGTTCAGGGTTTTATTAGCACACCAAGGCAGAAAAGGTTAGAATACGGCTGTTACCAGTTTCAAACAATGCACAGCTTTTTTAGACACAAATAAACAACTTCCATATAAAAGCAAGGAAATACTATTTGTCCATGTATGATGAGGAAATAGGTTTTATGCCACCTTCACTTTCCCTCATGTCTAATTATGCATGCAAAAGAGCATCTCCAGATTGCCGTTCTCCACAGGATCGTTGCACATGTATCCAAAGATCAAGGAAAGTTAAAAACATGAGTCCTTTGGGCTAGCTCTGTACACACTCATTCGTTCGGTTAGTGCTTGCACTATTCTAGATACTGTCGGGAAAATCTGAAGAATAAGGATCTTGCTGTCACACAGTGGATGAAGAAGGTAAGAAATAACATGGAGGCTTAGATCTAAGAATCCTCCATGAGCATTTCAGCTAACCAATAAATGTGTCCTCACCTTTTCAGGCAATCAGGTATTTAATGAGCATTATCTAAGCTCTGTATGGGAAGGGCCTAGCTTACAGTTTACAATCCATTCTTACCTTTCAGTCTCAATTAAAACCTCACTTTCCATAAGTTGCTTTCCCTAACCCTTCTTAATTCCAGGACCTTCCCTATTTTAATTATTCCTATTTAATCTATATCTAAAACTTGGTTTTGACATATTTATTTGCATGTTGTTTCCTTCATTAGATTGTAAGCTCCTTGAGGGCAGAGATGGTCTTTTGCCTCTTTTGAATCATCATTGCTTAGCAGAGTGCCTGGCAAGGAGGAGGCACCTAATTAATCTGTATTGATTGAGTGATTCAAAATCCTAGTGAAAAGAACAGTGAACTCTAAAGTCAGGGTTTGGGTTAAGAAGCTACTTTTGAGAATACATATTGAACTTTTGGGGGAGGGGAGATGTGGTCAAGGCAGGAATTTGCCAATTATACATGTTTGAAATGGAGATTTTAATTTTCTTACTTTTTATGTTGGGAGTGGGGATTTGGGAAAGAAAGAGAACTCAGATCTGAAAATAAAATAAAATTTAATTAAAAATCAAAATCAGGCAGCTAGGTGGTGCAGTGGATAGAGCACCAGCCCTGAAGTGAGGAGGACCTGAGTACAGATCTGACCACAGACACTTAACGCTTCCTAGCTGTGTAACCCTAGGCAAGTCCCTTAACCCCAATTGCCTCAGCAAAAAAATAAACAAATAAATAAATAAAATAATAATAATAATAATAATAAAAATCCTACCTTTACCATGAATTACTTGTGTGATCGTGGGCAAGTTACATTATCATGACAGTTCCCAGTTTTTTCATCTGTAAAGTGACAGAGTTGAACTCGATTTCTAAGGTCCTTCCAAGCATCAGATTTTTTTTTAATTGAAGTTTTTTTTTTTTTATTTTCAAAACATATGCAAGGATAATTTTTTCAACCATTGATCCTTGAAAAACCTTGTGTTCCAATTCCACCCCCCCTTTTCTCTACCTCCTCCCCTAGATGGTATGTAATTCAGTATATGTTAATCATGGTAAAATATGTGTTAAATCCAAAATAGGCATACATATTTATACAATTATCTTGCTGCACAAAAAAAAAATCATATCAAAAAATGGGAAAGAAAATAAAATTCAAGCAAACCACAATAAAAAGAGTGAAAATGCTATGTTGTGATCCACACTCAGTTCCTACAGTCCTCTCTCTGAGAGTGTAGATGGCTCTCTTCATCACAAGATACATTGGAAATGGTCTGAATCACCTCATTGTTGAAAAGAATCACATCTATCAGAATTGATCATTGTATAATCTTGTTGTTGCCATGTATAATGATCTCCTGGTTCTGCTCATTTCACTCAGCATCAATTCATGTAGGTCTCTCCAGATCTTTCTGAAATCCTCCCACTGTTTGTTTTTTACAGAACAATAATATTCCATAACATTCATGTACTAAAGCTTGTTCAGCCATTCTCTGATTGATGGGCATCCACTCAGTTTCCAGTTCCTTGCCACTACAGAAAGGGCTGCTGCATGTCGGTCCTTTTCCCTTCTTTTTGATCTCTTTGGGATATAAGCCCAGTAGTAACACTGCTGGGTCAAAGGGTATGCACAGTTTGATAGCCCTTTGGGCATAGTTCCAAATTCAAGCATCAGATCTTCTGAAGAAGACTAAAACTTCTGAATTTTATTTTATAGCCAACATGGAGCCTGTAAGTTTTTTGAGCTCGATAATTCAAGAAAAAGAAAATGACATAATATAAACAATGTCTACGACAATGTAAATGAAAAAATAATCACAAACATAAAACAATTAAAAGCTGCAAAATTATAAAAAAATAATAAGCATGGGGCAGCTAGATGGCACAGTGGGTAGAGAACTGGCCCTGAAGTCAGGAGGACCTGAGTTCAAATTCAGCCTCAGACACTTACTAGCTGTGTGACCTTGGGCAAGTCACTTATTCCTGTTTGTCTCAGTTTCCTCATCTGTAAGATGAACCAAAAAAAAGGAAATGGGAAACCCTCCTGTCTCTCTTGAGAGAAGAGTTGGATGTGACAAAACAATAATAAGGAGAAGTCAGGTTAAGATCATGGAATATAAGTAGCTAGTTTGAGAGGAGCATAGTTTGTGTGAAGGGGTATGGCATGAGATAAGGTTTGGAAGATTTGATGAGCCAAATCACTGAGAGTCTATAGGAGAGTCTGTGCTTTTGAGCAAAGGAATAACCTGATCAGAGAAGAGCATTAAAAAACAATCAAACAATTTTGATGACTTCCTGAAGCATAATTTGGGAAAAACAAGGAGATCATAATGGTACAAAGGAAATAGCATTAGATTTGGAGTCAGAAGCTGTAGATTCACATCTCAACTTTTTTACTACCTATGTGACTTCAGACAAATGACTTCCTCTTCTTGGAAAATAATTTCCTTAACTATAAAACACTGGACTCAATGACTTCTAAGATCCTTTCCAGCTCTAAAGCTATAGTTCTATGATCAGTTTGGAGGCTCAGGCCTGAATTAGGTTGCCTACAGTGGGAGTGGAAGGGAGGGGGTGGATGGGAGAGATATCACAGGCATAGAATCCAGAGGATTTAGCAACTGATTGGATGTGTGGGATGAGGTGTTGAACTTCTAGAAGAGGGAAAGATGATAGAGGGAGTGAGTCAGGGATGAATCAAAGACCAGTCCTGCACGACTAGGAAAATGGTGACGCCATCCATTGACAGAGGCAGGGAAGTTGGGGGTGGGAAGCTGGTTTGGGAAGTGGGGGAGGGATGAGGAAGAAGATGAGTTTGCTTTTTTGCCTCTAGTCCCAGAATTTTCCCAAGGGGTGTAGAGACAAGACTTGTTTTTTCAGAGATAAATTTGGGCTTTCAAAAGTCACATAAACATACTAAATTCCACACTCACCAAGAAGAATACTGGATCTTAAGGATGAAAAAATAAAAAATTTACTGTTCCTATCTCTTCCAGTTAACAGAGATGCCTGCTTCCCCAACCTTTTTCCATTCTACACAGCAATCAGTCAAGAGGCGGAATTGAATAGTAGAGAAACCCAGTTACTAACTTGATCTGGAAGCTCACACTGAGTCCTGGTGGCAACTGAGTCTAAGGGAAAAGGATGAGGTGGAAGAGAGGTCCTAGATTTGCTGTAAAATTTGTCTTCAAATCCTGGCCCTGCTGCTCACTACTTTTTGTGATTGGGGACAAACAAGTCCATTAATCTCTTTGGGTCTCAGTTTTCTCAAGTTAAAAAGAAGGAATTGAACTGTATGACTTTGGAAGTCCCATCCCCCTATAAATCTATAATCCTGTGATCCCTCAGAATAATAACCACGCCCTTAGCTCTTTGGGATGGAGAATTTAAGCTAATGAGGTTAGCAGAAATGCCCACTGGGCTACTAGAAATAGAGCTCACAGGGATAGATAGATAGATAGATAGATGATAGATAGATAGATAGATAGATAGATGGATGGATAGGTAGGTAGGTAGATTAGGTAGGTAGGTATAAGTCAGCAAGTATTTATTATTAAGTGTTTACTAGGTGTTAGGTACTGTGCTAAGCACTAGGAATACAAATAGAAGTCAATGAGACAATCCTTGCCCCTTACGTTTACTTTCTGATGGAAAAAGACAACACATAAAAGGGATAGAAGAAAAAAGATTTACCTGTCAGAGTAGATGTCAGCAACAGAGTCAAAATTGTTGAAAATTAGATTTGAATCAATTCAATTTGAATTAAGTTCCTACTGTATACAGAAACCTCTGTCACAGCTACTGGTAGAGATATAAAACTTCAATAAAATCTGGCCCCTGACTTCCTGAAGCTGATGTACACCCCACTATTCCCAAGAAAAGAACCAAGTTGTTAGGGCTCCAAAATAAAACTAAATTGTTCTTGTGTTTAATTAGTCCATCACTAAGCATTTATTAACTGCTAAGCATTTGGTGCAAATAAAAAGTATACTATATTATACTATATTATATATAATAATATGTAATATAAAATATAATATAAAAGAATGAAATACCCCCCCCTTTTTTTTGCTGAGGCAATTCAGGTTAAGTGACTTGCCCAAATCACACAGTTAAGAAGTGCTAAATGTCTGAAATCACATTTGAACGCAGGTCCTCCTGACTTCAGGGCTGGTACTCTATCCACTGCTGCCGCAAATAATCCCTATTTTCAATGAGCTTGTTGTTCAGTCATTTCATTGAATTTGAACTCGACATTCATATCACTGCACTAGCTGACTCAGAGGCTGTTTACTTTGATTCTATGAATCCAGGCTTTTAACAGATGAGGAAATGAATCACATGATCAACATTTAGAGTTGAAAGGAACCTTCCTTACCTATGTCCCTCTTTTTACAGATGACTTAAGAGAATTTAAGTGATTTGCCCACAGTCCCGCAGGTACTAAATTCCCAAGGAGAAATTTGAATACAGGTCTTTGGGATTTAAAGTCAGCACTTTCTCTCCTTCATCATACTGTCCTTCAAATCCAAAGAAGGCAAGAATCTTGACCAAGATCAGAGCTAAAACCAGAATGTAGTCCTGAACCTTTTCTGTCACACCATCTGATTTAAATCATTTTAAAAAACATTTATTTAGTGCTTACTGTAGGCAAAGTCAAGAGAAAGGCACAGAGTTTAAATAGAACGTCTGAATAATGAATAAATAAAGTTTTTAACTCAGAGCTCAGCCTTATACTAATTGCTGAGGAGAAAAAAGTAGACAGTCTCTTCCCTCATAGAGGTTATATTCTAATTGGGTAAGATAGCATATATAGGAGCATTAATTTGCAGTCAATGAAAAGACCTAGAATCACTGAAGATTGATGGGGTTTCATAGTTCCACGTCTTACTGGAAGGATTATAATTATGATAATCCTGTTTTTCTGTTTTTCTTAAACTGTGTGAGCACCCATGTCAATTCTGCAGGACAATGGGGCTAGGGATGGCACACCTTAGGGCCACTGTTAGGAAGTAGGAAGAAGGTCTGAATGCTTGAATGGAGAGGGGACCTTAGGATTCCTTCCACAAATATGGGAATAGTGGAGTCTGTGTCCGCCCAGAACAAGAGAAAGGAGATTGCCAAAAAATGGCTTCTCCCATTTACTGTGCAGATGGGTTTTATGTGACTGGTAAAAAGGAAAGGAAAAGGGGAAAGAGCTCCTCAAGGAGTGTTCAATCTCTTTAGGGAGATAGATAATTCACAAACAGAATTGTGAATGTTTCGTATCACATGATAAATATGTAGCCCCTTACAATCGAGGGAGTAGTGAGAACTATGGTTTTTTGTTTTGTTTTCACATGGAACAAAGGATTGAGGGATTGTCGGAGGTTGAAGCCAAAGAACTTTGGAATTTTGGGAGGAGGACATGTGCCAGGCCAATTGTGAAGAAAGGATCTTATTATCTCAAACCTAAAATAATCATGAGTAGCTAGAGACTTAACTGGCTTACTGAACCACTGAAGGAGTGATCTGCTTGGACAAAATTTTTACCATATTGCGACCTAATAAATTTATCCCCTCTTCACTTCCTCCTTTTCTGCTTCACAAATGACTAGCAAACTAGCAATAGGAGTTTCCTCTTCTCTTGAAATCTTGCTTTTTTTTACTCTCTGTTTGTTTACAATAGATTTAGCTTTCAGATAAAGGTAAGACGATTTTTTATTGCCTTCTGTTCATATACATATTGACATAAATAAATGGATCACATCATGAGGAACGACAACAGGGAACCTCTCAATCAGTAGCCTTAACTCTAACTTTATAATGAAGCTTTGTCTATCTATCTATCTGCAGGTGTCTGTGTGTGTCTCTCTTTGTTTCTCTGTCTTTCTATTTCTCTGTGTCTCTTTTTGTAATTCTTTTTCTGTGTCCATGTCTGTTTCTTTCTGTCTCTGTTCCTATCTTTCTTTCTCTATATGTGTGTCTGTGTCTATCTTTCTTTCTCTATTTCATTCTCTCTGTCTCTGTCTCTTTCTCCTCTCTATTTCTCTGTGTGTCTGTCTCTTCCTATCTATCTAGCTGTCTCTCTCTTTCTATATGTCTCATTCTTTGTCTCTCTCTGTGTGTCCATGTCTGTTTTGTTCTGTTTCTCTCTCTGTGACTATGTCTCTCTCTTTCTATTTCAGTCTCTCTGTCTCTCTTTCTCCTCTCTATTTCTGTCTGTCTGTCTGTCTGTCTCTCTGTCTTTCTATATGTCTCATTCTCTGTCTCTCTCTGTGTGTCCATGTCTGCTGCTTTGTTCTGTTTGTTGTTCTATGACTCTCTCTCTCTCTCTCTGTCTCTATGTCTCTCTTTCTCCCCTCTATTTCTCTTTCTCTCTCTCTCTCTCTCTCTCTCTATATATATATATATATATATATATATATATATATATATATCTGTCTCTCTCTGTGCCCATGTCTGTTTTGTTCTGTTTCTCTCTCTGTGACTATGTCTCTCTCTCTCTCTCTCTTTCACTTTCTCTGTCTCTGTCTCTTTCTCCTCTCTATTTCTCTGTGTCTGTCTCTCTCTATTTCAGTCTCTCTGTCTCTCTCTGTCTCCCCCTCACCTCCCTCTCTTTTCCTCTCTCCCCATAAAGAGATCTCATCTAAGAAGAATAGTGTTCTGAAGGGTCCATGGGAGAAGGAGGGAAGTCATTAGTAACATTGCCATCAGGAAAGACTTTGGGAAGGAGGTGACGTCTGAGTTGGACCTTAACTGGGAGGTAGGAATTCGACAAGCAGGGAGGACATTCCTAGCATACTTGTCCCATGTGGCTGAAGTCAGGACAGCATGGGGTGTATCCCTGGAACAGCTAGTCTGGCTGGATCATAGAGCAGTGGGGTTTTGGAATTAATGACACTTCCTCTCATCTCTTGGAGTGCAAATACATGAGACACTCTCAGGGACTCCTCACTCCCAGGATGACCAGCCTCACTTCTCTACGCCTCAGGCCTCTCATTGTAGACTTCTCTCTAGTGATTACAGCATATTCAAAGACTCCTGATTTGAATAAGGATATAATAAGGGAGCAGATATGATTGTGATTGTGTAAGAGACTCCCCCACCCAATGACTTTTTAAATCCTTTCAAATAGATATTTATAGAGGCCGTGATGATGCTCTCTCTTATTTGTTCTACACTTAGTGATATAGGGGAATTCTCTTCCAACTAAGAGAGTCAGAGAAAGGCTCAGGGCAATTTGGCAAGAATTTCTCCCCCTTATCCCTCCTTAGAAAAATCAGTGGCTAAGACTGAGTGAAGATGCCCAGCTTGCTTGGGACCCTCAGCTTTTAATTTGAAGGGGTTAAATGGAGGCATTCTCTGGAGACAGACTGTCAATCCTGGTTGTAAGTCAGACAGAGAAAGTCAAGGGGATTATGGATCCTTAGACAGAAAGGATCTTAGAGAACATCAAGTCCACCTATTCCTTCTATTTTACAGATGAGGAAACTGAGGCAGTGAAGTGACTGTCCTTTCAAAACTGCATGAGCCCTGCCTGAACCAGGAGAGCCTGGGCTAGGGCAGCAGAACTGTAGTAATCATGGTGTCTCCAGATTGATCAAGTGAAGGGCTCATGCAGTTTTGAAAGGACAGTTTCTTGCTAATGGAGTCATCTGGGCTACACATGGATATTTCCACCCAGGAGGGTACTCTGTAATTACACAGTGGGCAGTGGCGTGTCTGAATCTAATAGCACACCGGACTCTCTTTGTGGATGACTCACCTGGCACTAGGCCAGGGGTGGGTGAGTCACCCTGAGCAGCAGCAGCTTGATTGACTGACCACTCCACCCCATCTCCCTCTCACTGAGGCACTGACAGCTTGGGGAGACCAGAAATGGGGGGCTCCAGTAGCAAAAGTAAAGGGCCCCAATGCCTCCAAGCATGGATTCCCAGGGATGGTCTGGATGGGAAGCAGCAAAGCTGAGTCTGAGCCCAGGTCCTCAATCTAGAGACCGCATGATTTATTTCTACGGTTCTACTGCCCGAGCCCAGGCTCACCTGGGCAGAGGGGACTCCATGCAGTCTCAGAGTTCAAAGGATCTAGGTTTTTGCATCTAAGGGCCAGTGTGAGCTCTCTTCCAACTTTCATGTGCAGCTGTACAACTTGTTATTTTTGTTGTTGTTCGGTTGTGTCTAACTCTTCATGATCCCAGTTGGGATTTTCTGGCAGAGATACAGGAGCGATTTACTGTTTCCTTCTCTTTTTTTACGGATGAGGAAACTGAGGCAAATAGCATTCAGCGACTTGCCCAGGAGCTCACTGATAGTAGGTATCTGAGGCTGAATTTGAGTTCACGCCTGACTCCAGGCTCAGCACTCTATCCATCTCTTTGTTCGCTGTATGAGTTAAACAAGTTATTTCCTTTCCCTGGGCCTCAGCCCCCGCATTTCTAAAATGAGGGGCCAGACTCGATGATGTCTCAGATTCACACCAACTTTTGAGTCCAGAGCATCCCTCTGCACCTTCCCCGCTCGCCTCTCCTGGGCACCTGAGCTCTGTTTTCTTCATCTCCCCAACTAGACAGAAAGCTCCTTCAGGATGGGACCTGCTGACTCTGGGCTCTGGCTCAGGTAGAAGTCATTTTCCTCATTCACAACAGAAGGGTGACAATGTCTGCTTTATTTCCCTTGTGAATGGGGATCACACGAGACAGATAAAATGCAAAGTCTTGTCTAGATGAGGGGGGTCTTGTCGTTCTTGAGTGGTTCTCTCTCCGGCCTCGCTGGTACTTCCCCTTGGGCTTACACATGGATGTGTCCCAGCACAGGGGCAGCATCTGTTAGCAAACCCATCAGCCTCGGGGGTAGCCAAGGATCTTACTCCTGCTACAATCTGGAGAAAAGTTCAGTGCTGTCTGCACAAGAGGGACGGCTCCACAAGGTCCCCCATGTTCTGAACACTAATCGTTTCTTCAGGTTAAACTCCAGAAAACCACTATGAGAACCAGAAGCAACTCATGTTTATATGAACCTGTTTTACAGCATAGAATAATGGTAAAAATACTAGATTTGGAGTCAGAGGTTCCAGGGTTAGATTCTCCCACTCTGCTCTTAAGTCATTTAATCTAACTGGGTTCAGTTTCTCCTTGGTAACATAACGATCCCCCTCTGAACCACATGATATCTGAAGTCCCTTCCCAGATAAATCTGCTTCTGCAAGAGGAAGGAAGGAGGGTGTTGGGAATGGAGAAGTACCTTCAAGTTCTTTTCCATGATCATATTCCTTGGGATTTGGTGGTTAATTAGTCGACAGTCATTTAGACGGCAGAAAAAAGGCCAGGTGATTTTCCGCAGGGCGGTGAGGGAGCGTTACAACCAGAGCTGTGCTGGAATAGAAATTGCTAAATTTATTGGGATCATTTATTCACCTTGGGAAACTGACAAATGTTACAAATCAGGACTTGATTTACTGTTTTGTTGACTGTCTAGACTTAAGAAATTGATAGAGAAAATGTTAAATACAGATTACATTTAAAAGTGATTGGTGCAGCTGGTTATTAAGCATTTGCCAGCAAACTCCTGGTTACAAGCCCTGACTGTAGAGGGCACACCCAATTACCCAAGAGTCAGGAGGGCCAATATGGAGGTGCCAGATGAAGGGGACAGAGACCCAGACAGTGAAGCCCCCAGAACAAGTGTCTGCCAAGGAGGGAGCTTCAGCCTAAGCTGAGGGTGGGGTGTGTGTGGGTGCTGAGGCAGGGGTTGACACACCAAAAACAAACCTTTCAGCCTTCACAATTATGCTGTGGGTAGCCCTGATCCTTCCTCCTTTTGTTAAGGTTTAATACTTGGGCTTTAAGAGGAATGTGCCTGACACCTTTTTCCAGCCCACATTTTGCCTAGGGCAGGGAAGAGATGACTCAGAGCTGATGAGGATCCTAGGGATTCCTTCCTGGCCCCCCAAAGCACCCTTAGTCTGGACTCAGAGAGACTTCAGGGGTAGGATGTACATCCCAATGAATTTTATTTCTACAACGTTTGAAGGTTAGGCTTGCTCACAATACTGTGAAGTATCTCAGGCAGATAAGGCTCCCCACATTTTATAGATAAGGAGACTTAGACCCAAAAAGTAAAGTCACTCATCCAAGATGTCACAGCTCTATACCTTGCTCCCAGTTCTCCTCTAGGCTCAATGTTCTTTCTTGCTTTTAATCAGGTCTATGCCTTCAGCAAGCTGCCATATAAACTGTCCTCTGCCTATATCTTATATGTAAATAGTTGTGTGTAAGTGCTTCCATTGGAATGGAAGCCCTGTGAGGGCCAGGAATGTCTTTTTGCCTTTCTTTGTATTCCCAACTTTTAGCACAGTCCCTAGCACACAGTAAGCACTTGATAAATGCTTGGTAACTGACTGACTGTACCAAAATGATGGCTCTGCAATGGATTTAGGGCCCTGGTGAGACCCCAAGAATGTCACAGATCAAGGATTTAGGGAACCTTTGGTGCTTGCTTGTGCTCTTGCTTAGGTTAGGGGACCTCTGGGAGACAAGGGACCACTGCCCCAACTCCCCAAGCTCCAGCTCTAGAGTAAAAAGAAAAACATTTTACTGATGTATTTTGTTTATACATCATCTTCATTTCTAAATAGCTTCTTCCCCCTTCGCCTACCCACTGAGCCATCCTTTGGAATAAAGTTTTCAAAAGAAGTGGGAAGCATTTAATGAAACTAGGCAACACACAAATTGAGTAATAATAACTATCATTACAACTTACATTTATATAGCTCTTCTATGTGCCAGGCATGGGGCAGTTGGGTGGTGCAGTGGGCAGAACAATGGGTCTGGAGTCAGGAAGATCTGAACTAAATTCCATCCTCAGACACTTACTATCTGTGGGATCTGGACCAGTCAATTAATCCTTATTTGCCTCACTTCTCATCTGTAAAAATGAAGACACACTGGAGAAGGAAGTGGCAAACTACTCAAGTATCTGCCAAGAAAAACCCATAGGCAGAAGAAGTTGGGCAAGACTGAACAACAAATATCCCAGGCTAGATGCTTTACAATTATCACCTTGTCCGAGCCTCACAGCAGCCCCAAGAGGTAGGTTTTATTATTGCCTCTGTTTTTATAGTTGATCAGATTCAGTGACTTGCCCAAGGTCACAGAGCTAGCAGTGTCCCAGGCCAGAGTGGAATTGGACCTCCAGAGCCAGCACTTATTCCCTGTCCCACCTACCTGCCGCCCGTCTTCCTTCCCCTCGGCAAAGGCCCCTCACGGTTTTAAATGTGACCCTGGAAAGGTTTGCAGGATCATGCACGAAGGTTTCTCCACCCATGCTGACCTTCACAGTTCAGACTCTTTCCTGAGCTTGGGATTTTCCCTTGGCCGTGTTTCATCCCATGGAACAGGGCCCAGGTTGGCTCAGGGCATGGGGAAGGGCCTGGTAAATCCTGCCCTTCATTGTCTTGCAAGTCAGGTGGGAGCTGAGCAGAGAACCCTTGATGCCCTCCACTCCCTTGGCACCTCCCATGCCCTCCCCACATTCTCCCCTGATGCCTCGGCTTCTCACGTGATCCTGAAACACTGTACAGAGTGATTCATTGTGGGAAAAGCTACCAGGGCTGCCCTACCCCAGAGGCCACTGGGCATTTTCCCAATGGCTCCTGAATAACTTATCCTCTTCCAACCCAAGGAGAAAAAAAAGTAAAGACCTCGTGGACCCAGAACCCTGGACTCATGGGAACTGTTTGGTCCAGTTTGCGGTCACTGACCACCCGCAGAAGGGTGCCCCTCAGCCTCATTCATCCCACGGAGCCAGTCTGATGTCAACTCTCGCATTTCTGCCGTTACATCTCTGGTATAAGTCTACTTCTCTTCACAGCCATAATCCTTGTGCAGGCCCTCCTCACCTCTCTTCTGGATGGCTGAACTAGCCTTCTAACTGTTCTCCCCACGTCGTCTCTCTTCCTTCTAATCCATCCTCCACTCGGCTATCAATATGATTCTTCTCATCTTATGCCTGATCACACCATTCCTCATGAGTTCACGAGCTCAAGTAGCTTCTATTCTCTCCAGGATCCAACATGAACTCTCTCCTTTTAGGGGAGTTTATAGTGTATTTTTTATTTTATTTTTAAAAATAATAATGAAAAGATAGTTCTCAACATTCACTCTTGCAAAACCTTGTTGAACTCTCTTTTTGGACATTTAAAGCTTGTTTTTGCACTTTACTCCCCTTTATATATCTACATTTCATTGACACTGGAGTTCCTCCAACATAAAACTCCTTCTCCTATGGCTTATCCTAGCACTGGCAGTGTCCCATAATTGCCCCCTCACCTTCACCTCTTAGTTTTCCTGGTATTCAAGAATAAGTTTAAATTGTATTTCAAATAAGAAGCATCTCTTGATTCTACCAGCTACTAATGCCTTCTCCTTTCAAAGAACTTCCATATACTAGACATTTTATATTGTTTCCTTCCTCCCATTAGCATGTACCTTCCTTGAGAGTAAGGACTGTATATATATTTCTGTGTGTGGCTTTTTTTCTTTTTGGTATCCCCATCACCTCATACAATGACTGGTACATATTATTGTTAAGCCTTCATTTTTGAAGAGGACCAATGACATCAAGGGACGATGTCTTTTAAAATCTTACAAAAATGAATGTTGAAATGAGATGATTCAGGCCAGTTCCAAGATCTTATGATGAAAAGAACCATTTGTACTCAGCGAAAGGATTGTGGGAACTGACCATAGTATTTTCACTTTTTGTTGTTGTTTGCTTGCACTTTATTTTCTTTATCATTTTTTCCCTTTTTGATCTGATAGTTCTTGTGCAGCATGATATTTGTGGAAATATGTATAGAAAAATTGCACATGTTTAATTTATATATTAAATTACATGCCATCTAGGAGATGAGGTGGGGGGAACGGAGGGAAAAATTTTGGAACACAATGTTTTACAAGGGTGAATGTAAAAAATTATCCATGCATATGTTTTGAAAATAAAAGCTTTAATTTAAAAAAATCAAACAAAAGAATGAATGTTGAAAACTATCTTTACATGTCATTGGAAAAATAAAATGCTATTGAATTTTTAAAAGGAGTGATGTTTTAACTTGCACATGAATTAGCTTTGGGGGGAGACAGAATTGTAATGAGAACTCAGTTTCACTCTCTCTTCCAGAATCATGGAAGTCCACTGGCTGGTCAAAGTCAGGACAATTGGTGACCTTTGTGTCTTTGAAGAACTCCACAGTGCCTGCTCCTGCCACCTTTGTGACTTTTGGGGACAAATAGCCCTCATTCACCCATCTCTATCCTGGGAAGTCTCCACATGCTTAGGGCAGGCATCCCCCTAACTCACCAACGGGTTGGAGGCATTTCAGTTACCTTTAACCTGGTTTGGCTTGTCTGCCAAGATGGTTTTACTGGGGTGTGGCTACTGTGCATACTATAGCTTCTTGGAGGCACAGGAGAGAGTGAAGGCACAGGTAGACACCAAGGGTGGATGAGCAGCCCTGAAAAGGGCTCAACAAGTCCTTACACCAGGGACTTTAGTCTTCCCTGCACACCCCATCCACCTTGGCACATAGAAGTACTTTAATGAATGTTTGTTGACTGAATGACTAATTGATATACCATGTCCCTTAAAAAAAATCTCTCTATTACAATTAGCAAGTCAATCACAAAATTGCCATTTTGGGAGTTCTTTTGAATATCTTATCCTTTACTTTGTAGATTTAAAAAAATATATTTTATTGATGAATGAATGAAAAAGGATTTATAAAGGGCTGAACTTTGGGAGACTTTAGGAAGTTGATTAATGCCGTGAACAGTCATGATTTTAGAATACCGATGATAAAGTGTACTGAGGACAGGCTAGAGTTATATATTGAGTCATATATCTTTAAACATAAATAATTTGTTCATTTGTTTTGCTTTGACTATGCTTATTTTTTTATTTCAAGAGAGGGTTTTTGGGGGGAGTGAGTTTAAGGCAAATGACAAATATGCAACACAAAAAAACCTCGCTCCAAATCAGGACCCACACCACTTCCTAGATATTTCTGAACCAGTTTTCACTCCACTTCCAACTGTCGCTTCCCTTTGTGTTGTCTTCTTTTATTAGGATGTAAACTCTTTACAGCAGACTGTCTTGTGTACTTGCACAGTGCCCAGCACAAAGTGATTAACCCATGCTTTAATCAGGGTTAATCAGGGTTTAATCAGGAGATGTGGTGGGAAATGCTGGAGCCTTTCATTTGCAGGTGTGTGGTCTCCTAAAAAGGTCTATGTCCTGAGAAAGAAGGAGGATCTTTAGCACCAAGGACAGGGGATCTCCCACCAAATCCATATGCCAGGACTCTTCATCTCAGTCCTGCTGCTGGTGCCTGGGACTTCAGCCCACCCAAGGTTTCCCACTTCATCCACTTCTCTCCTCTCAGTGTGTTCTGCCTCCTGGTGCCTGGTAAGAGGAAACAGAAAATTCTAATTGGTTTCAGCATTTAATATCTTCATTTGACAGGTGAGAAGCTTGAAGTTCAGAAACATGAATGACCTGCCCAATTTTACACATCTCATTAACATTAGAGCCTAAACCAGAAGGACACTTTTTGCCTCGTGGCTCTTCAAACCAGGGCTTCCCCTTTTCTCCCCCTTTATTAAGGTTTGTTGGGGTGGTGCCCCATAATGGATAGAGTGCTGCTGTATATCCAAGATATTGTATGTCATTTTCAGTCGTGTCTCACTCTTTGTGACCCCATTTGGGTTTTCTTGGCAGAAATACTAAAATGGTTTGCCATTGTCTTCTCCAGCTCATTTTATAGTTGAGGAAATTGAGACAAACTGGGTTAAGTAACTTGTCACACAGATAGTAAATGTCTGAGGCCAGAGTTGAACTCGGAAAGAATGTGATGATGCAGGTTCAAATCCCAATAGAATGTAAGTTCTTGAATTTCTATTTCTTTGTATTCTGAGTGCCTAGTACTAGTGCCTAGTACTACCTAATAAGTGCTTACCATATGCTATTTGGTGATCTGATCGCTCTCAAAGAGCTATTAAAATAGCTACACAACCATAGGGAAATAATTTAACCTCTTTGGGTCTCCATTTCCTCACAAATCAAATGGGGATAATTATACCTCCCAGAACAAAACAAAAAAAACCTATTTTGTTAACTAAAAAGTGCTTTCTGGGTGTCAACAACAGGTACTAGTGAATCAGTCTCAAGCATTTAAAAAATGCTTGCTATGTGCAGACTCTAAGGGAAGTACTGGAATGCCAAGAAAGACAAAAGCATCGTCTCTGACTTCAAAGAGCTCACATTCGAATGAGGAAGACAACATACAAGCAGCCATATACGAACAAGATACATGCATTGTCAGTGGGAATGAATCTCAGAGGGAAGGGATTGCAGGGTTGGAGAACAAAACCTCCAGCAGAAAGTAGGTTTTAAGCTGAGTTTTGAAGGAAGCCTGGGAAGCCAGAAGTTTAAAGTGAGGAGAGAGGATATTTCCAGGAATTGGGGACATTTTGCATACAATTACAGAGTATAATTGTATAGTCAGGGGATGGAAAGTTATGTGGGAGGAACAGCAAGAAGAGCACTAGAGCTGGATTGTAGACTAAATGAAGGGGAGTCAAGTGTGAGAAGACTGGGAAAGTGTAAAGGAATGGACTAGGATGTGAAGGGCTCTAGATAAATTGTGATCTGGGAAGCCCTGGATAAGGAAACCGACCAGACTCAGGAAGTTCCAAAGAATCTTAAGGCTGGAAGGGAGTTAATGGAAATCTAATTCAATTTCTCCCTTCCCTCCAGGAAGCACCATGAAGAGGTGCTCCATCTTCTATTTCAACACATTCAGAAACTGGCAACCCTGGCTGCCACTGGACATCTTGAACTCTTAGAAAATCCTAGTTTATATTGAGCCAACGTCTACTTCTCTATATCTTCCGTGCATCTCACCTAATTCTGCCCTATAATGAAGAACAGAGAACACATTTCTGCATACTACCTCTGATGCTTTAAGGGCAGGAATCATGGGGATATCACGACCTCAGAAGAATCAAAATTGCTGGTGACCCAAAAGGTAACAGTGGTGTAAACAGGCATCAGCATGTAGACAGAGAGGACATGATTGAGGGGCGATGTAAAAGACACTGGCTAGGACATGATTGGAAAATGTGGTGCGCTGGTCATATGTGAGGATGGAGAGATGATCCATCATCGGCCTGGTGTCCATATGAAATCATAAAAGAATACAAGTAGAATTTTCATTGGAGGTGGGAATGGGGAGGAGAGAGAGCTGGACCCACTGGAGGACAAAATGGAATAGCCTGGATTGGTTGCGATCTGTACCTTGGGTATGTGCCCACATTAGGGATATTGCTAATTAACCGAAGCATTTTACTTAGAAAGCCTGTACTTTCTGCACTCTGCCTGCTCTCCCTCCCCCTCCCATTGACCCCACTGGCACATCCCTTTTACTGTTTCCCCATTTTTCTCAGGCCGAGATTATTTTTTTCTTTTGCTGTTGTTCTGTTTTTATTTCCCAAAGGCTGTGTCTGGCCCTTTCAGCTCATTTCCTTACATTGTGCTGATTCCTGTATCCAGCTGCCTGCACCTGAACTTGGCTCCAGCCTCTTCCCTTAGCTTTTTGGCAAACATAAAACTAGACTGAAGTGCCCACCCCCTCTACCCTCCGACCCGAGAATCCCAGAATTTGAGATTCAGAAGAGACCTGAGTTGTTAGATCATCTGAGCCATCGCCTAAAGAAATCCTCACTATAACATACTCAACAGAAGGTCATCCAGCCTTTGCATGAAGTCTTTAGGCCAGAGAGAACTCACTTCCTGAGGTGTTTATTCTACTTTTGGACAGCTCATTTTTAGTAAGTTTTTCTTGACTATGGAGAATAGGAAAATTACCACAGGATCACGGAAGAATAAATGTCCCAGTTTTCCAAAAAAAGGAAGAGAATATATCCCCCCAAAATACAGGCCAGTGTACTTGACTTGGACAACATTCTAGAAGGTATCAGTAAAGGGATGGTTTGTAAATATCTCCAAAAGGAAGCAATGATGAAAGTTTCAAGGACAAACCGTGCTACATCATCTCTTTTTCTCTTCTGTCAGTTTTACAAGGCTAATCCAGAAAATGGCATAGATACACTTTAACCTAAATTTTAACAAGATATTTGACAAAGTAGCTGATGTATATTTGTAAATGAGACAGAGAAATGGGAGCTAAGAGAACATCAGTCAGATGGTTTGGGAACAGCTGGCTGGATCCAAAGAGTAATAATGGATGATTCAATGTGTCTGGGGGAAAAGATGTGTCTGGGGGACTCCCCTAGGGATGTGTGGCTGGCCCTGGGCCATTTTAACTTATCCATGGTGTGGATAGAGGCAGAGACAGCATGCTTATCAAATCTGCCATTTGTGCAGAGGTAGCTAATTTGTTGGACTATAGACCTCCGGGACAGAGTCCCTCACAGGAGAGGAGATCCTGGGGAAAGTGCTTCCCTTCCCTTCTATCCCAGCTTCAGAAAATAGAGTGGACACACACTATTGAGCCTTACCAGGACAGCAATAGGCAGCAGTAGTCTCTTCCATCTCCCAGCTGCCTGAAGGACCAGAAAAGGATGGACCTGGTCGGACTGGCAGCTGCCCAGACCCTGAAGAGGTGTTTGTTACAGCTGGCACTTTGCAAAAGATTTGTATAAAACAGGTCCCAGAGAATGAGTAACACACATACAGTGGTGTTGACGGGGACAGATTACTATAGGTCCCTGATTGAGGGGGGATTACTTCAGGGCCTAAGATTCATCCCCTCTTCACATCTGAGTGGCAGAATCCCTAGTTCTCTTCCAAAGTACAGCTCATATGTCACCTCCCACTTGAAATCTTTTTTGGATCCCCTTCCATTATTAGTACATAACCACCCACTTGCTTTCTATTTTGGATATTTATATTTTGCATTTCCTTATTGGTGTACTTACTGTTTGTTCCCAGAAGAATATAAGCATCTTGAGGGCAAAGACTAGTATACTCCAAGATTAGCAGTTTTTGGCAAATAGTAGGTGCTCAATAAATGCTTGTTGAATTGAAGACAGTGAAGAAAAAAATCCTCTTGGACATTGAGATGGACTCAGACTTTACAGAATCCTTGATTGTTAAAGCCTTAAGGGACCTTAGAAATCACCTCATAGAACCTTGTTCCATCATGCCCCATCCCATTTTACAGCTGAGGAACTAAGGATCAGAGAAAGGAAGAGTTTGCCTCAGGTCACACAGAATTAGAGGCAGAGTGAAGATGAGTAGACCTTGTCTCCTGCCTTTTAGTCTAGTATTTTTTTATTAAAGCTTTTTATTTTCAAAATATATGCATGGATAATTTTTCAACATCAACCCTTGCAAAACCTTGTATTCCAATTTCCCCTCCTTTCCCCAATCCCTGGACTGGCAAGTAATCAATATATGTTAAACATGATAGAAATATATTTAAAACCCAATATATGCATACATATTTATACAATTATCCTGCTGCACAAGAAAAATTAAATCAAACAGGGAAAAAATAAGAAAGAAAATAAAATGCAAGCAAATAACAACAAAAAAGAGTGAAAACTCTATGTTGTGTTCCACACTCAGTTCTCAAACTCCTCCTTTGGGTGTAGATGGCTCTCTCTGAATCATCTCATTGTTGAGAACCACATCTATCAGAACTGATCATTGTATAATATTGATGTTGCCACGTACAGTGATCTCCTAGTTCTGCTCACTTCACTCAGCATCAGTTCATGAAAGTCTCTTCAGGCCTTTCTGAAATCATCCTGCTGGTTGTTTCTCACAGAACAATAATATTCCATAACATTTATATACCATAACTTTTTCAGCCATTCTCCGATTGATGGGCATTCACTCAGTTTCCAGTTTCTTGCCACTTCAAAGAGGGCTACCACAAACATTTTTGCACATGTGGGTCCCTTTTCCTCCTTTAAGATCTCTTTGGGGAGGAGGCAGATAGATGTCACAGTGGATAGAACACCCAGAAAGACCTGAGTTCAAATCTGATTTCAGATAACACTTCCTAGCTCTGTGATCCTGGGCAAGTCACTTAACCCCAATTATCTCAGCAAAAAATAAATTAATTAAAAATTTTTTTAAAAATCTCTTTGGGATACAGGTCCAGTAGTAACACTGCTGGATCAAAAGATAACTCTTTGAGTATAGTTCCAAATTGCTCTCCAGAATAGTTGGACCTGATCACAATTCCACCAACAGTGTATTGGTGTCCCAGTTTTCCCACGTCTTCCAACATTTGTCATTATATTTTCCTGTCATCTTAGCCAACCTGAGAGGTGTGTAGCAGTATCTTAGAGTTGTCTTAATTTGCATTTCTCTGATCAGTAGTGATTTAGAACATTTTTCATATGTTAGTCTAGCATTTTTGCTCACTATATCCTACTGGCTCCCAGTCACTTCAGATACAGTCCTTCTATCCCTTACTTTCTCTCTTACTTTCTCCTTGTTATGAAGGTCAGGTGTCCAAGAGTTAACAGTTTGCCAAAGGAATCCTAGGGAAAAGCCATCTGGGAACTGAGTAGGGCATACAATGAACTTTGGGAGGCCACAGTTCTCAAGCTATTTATAAAAGAGGCTTCTTCCAGACTTCCCTGTAGGCTCAGAACCCCATTTCTCTTGCATTATAATACAACAGTCCTGTTAATTCAATACCCTCCCTACTGAAGGAAAAAGAAGAGTAAGGAACCAAAGAATAGAGAGTAAGGAGGGTTCTGTTGCTTCCCTCTTGAATTCTCTGTGAAATCTTGGGAGAAGAGAGGAATTCTGGAAGCAACAATGTAGTGTTAGGGATTGTTTAGAGTCTCCCCTCCTTCTGGGCCTTGGTTTTCTCCCCTAAAGATCCAAGCTTTCTTCTTCCATCCCACCAGCCTGAGAGATGAGCTAATAATGGGGGAACACAGTTTTTTTTTTTTTAAAGAGCTGTCTCTGTCCTCCCCAATAATGATACCTGGTGTTTGGAAGGCAACTCCATTTCACAGGGCTCAAAGCACTTTTATTAGCATTAATCTCATTCATCCTCCCAGGATTGTTGTCTTGTTTTAAATTTTATTATGGACTGGTGAGTTATACTTAAGCCTCCGGGCAAGCCAGAGAGGGAGGAAAGGAGGAAAGGAGAGGCCCGGGGAATTTCCACTCTTTGCAAGGTAAGGAAGAAGAAGTGGTCAACTAACAAACCTAGGGAGAGGTCCCAGGGGTCCCAGACACTGAATGCCAACCCACCCTCTCCTTTCCCAGCCTCTCTTTGAGCTTGAAAATCTCCAGGGCTGGTGTGGGAGCTCTGAATTGTAGGAGTGAAGGTTTTTGAGTTGAAAGAGATTGGATATCCAGGCTACTCATTTTCTAAACGAGTTAACATCTGTATTTAGTAGAGTGCCTGGCACATAGTAGACACTATGTAAATGTTTTTTCCCTTCCCTTTCTTGGGAAGGAAATTGAGGCCCTAAGAGGAGAACTGATTTATCCAAAGTTCCACTTTGAGTCGGGGGAACTCAAAAGAAGCATAGATCAGTGGCAAATACACTACATTTAGAGTTAGAAGAATTCTGTTGGCTCACTATTTATTACCCATGTTTCCCTGGGCAACTTGACCCTATTGCCTTTAGTTCCTTCAAATGGGAAATGATGGCATTGGACTAGGTGGCTTTCAGATATCTCATACAGGAAGACATCTTAAACTCAACATGTCCCAAACGGAACTCATTCCCTCTAACATCATCTACCCCCTTCCAAACTTCCCTATTATTTAGAGGGCAATACCATCCTCCCAGTCCCTCTGGCTAAAAAATGATCCTGGATTCCTCACTATCTCTCATCCTCTATATCTAATCTAGTCTAATACCAAAGCCTGTTGATTTCATCTTTGCAACATCTCCCCTTTTGGGATTATTTTGATAATATGCTGGTGGGTCTATCCAACTCAAGTCTTTTTCCACTCCAGTCCATCTTCCATTCAGCCAGTGACATGATTTTCCTAAAGTGCAAGTCTGTCTGTATCATCTCTTACTCAATAAATTTCAGTGGCTCCCTATTGCCTCCAGGATGAAATATAAAATCTTAACCCATCACCCTACCCTACACACACACATACTCTTCCAATCTCCTTGCACCTTATTCCCCACCATGTATTCTTCAATGACCATGGCCCCAGCTGTTCCTTGAACAAGACACTCCATCTCCAGACTCCCACCATTTTTCACTGGTTGTCTTCCTCTCTGGGAATTCTCTCCCTGGCTCTCCTGGCTTCCTTCAAATCCAAACTAAAATCTCACCTCCCTCAAGAAGTCTTTCCCAATCATTCTGAATTCTAGTGCCTTTTCCTCTGTTGATCATTTCCTATTTGTTCTGTACACAGCTTGTTTGTACACATTTGTTGGTATATTGTCTCCCCATAATGTTGTAAGCCCCATGAGAATAGAGACTGTCTTTGTCTCTTTTTTTTAAATCACACTCAGCACAATGCGAGGTTTTGTATAGACACTTAATAAACACTTAGTGACTGGTTGACAGAATGATCTCTGAAGTATTTCCTAGCTCTAAATTCATGATCCTATGAGCCCAGTGGTAGCAGTGGGATTTGACCTTGGGTTATCTTATTCTAATTCATTCTGACTTTTATTTGGACCTAATGAAAAGGTGCTTTGGAGTCAAATGAATGCTGTTCTGGAAGAGACATAATAGCAGCCTGAGGATTCTCCTACTGCTGTTCTGCTTAAAGTGATCACATTTCTGACCTGGAAACTTGGGAAAGAACCTAGTTCTTCCTTTTTTTTCCCCAGCCCTTGGACTGAGCACCAGGACAGGAATAGGAGAACTGTTCCCCTCTGCTGGATATCCCAGGATTGTCCTACTCTATTTTGAGATAAGTAGAATATTGTGGTGGAAAGAAGTCTACATTTCTATCTGGAATTTGCCATTTAGTAGCTGTATGAACTATTTGGGAGGTCTTATAAATGGCCAATTTCCCAGGCCTCCTACATCTCCGTCTGGGACCCGATTAGTTCCTAGATGGCTTCTCACCAGGGTCCACTATAACATGGCACTCAGAATAAAAGAACGGTAAGTAAAAAGAGCGGGACGGAGCTAGGGTGGGAGCAAAGAGAGGCTGTATCTGGAGGCAGCAGAGTATTCTGGGAAGAGCACTAGCTCTTGTGAACTGACACATTCCCTTCCTCAAAGTTGCCTACAACAATTCACAGAGGCACAAAAGGCACTTCACACTTTGTATACATCTGGCACGGGGTCGTCTGGACTCCAAGCTAGATAATTTACCCATTTCATCCAGTTGAGTTTTGCTGATATGTTCTTCTTCAATACTTTTCTCTCAACTAGACCAAATTGATTATCAAAAGCCAGGTCTGTCTGGACAAACCAAGTTTCCTTCATGTTGCTGCCGACTGATAATGATGAATGTGAGAATAGAATATCCCTCTCCTCCGGGCCATGGCTTTAGTTTTTACTTCTCCTTATTCTTCTATGTATTCCTTCCCTTTCTGGCCCACAACCTTCACTGTCCTCAGGATCAGTTAATCCCAAATACCAGATCAGTTAAAGAAGAGTGGAATTCTTTGACCTGGAACAAATGCAACTGGGTCACTGAAGAACAAAGGATATTGGGGGGGGGCAGACAAAAGAGAGCTGACTCCTATCAGGAGAGGGACTGCCCCAGTCCTACAGAGTGCAGCTCCCCTCCTTACTGCCCTAAGACCCTAGAGAAAAAGTGGGCTGGACAGGAGTGCTAGGACAATGAAACTCACCCTGAAAGCACTGGGCAATTGTGATATGGATCCATGGGCCTGAAGATGGTGGGGAAAAGTATAAGCCAGTAATTGCCGCTGAGAAAAAGTACATTCATCCATGGAAACAGCCCCTTTGGATGTCGGTGTTTAGGGCCAAAGCCCCATTTGTCCCAAGTTCACTCTGACCCTGACAGTGAAGGGGCTTAGGAAAATTAATCTTGCTTCTTGAAAGACAGAAAAACCTCCATGACCCAGTAATAGGCAGGCTAATATTTTGTAGCAACTTGGCCCTAGGGACAATTTAGACTGATGTGCAAGAATCTGGGAATAAACGCTGCCTGTGCCTGTCTTTTCTGAGCCTGGCTCCACAGCTTGCACCAGGGTCTCATGAAATAAAATAGATCACAGTCATTAACAAGCTGGGGCAAGGATGCTGGTGAGTCAGAATCAAATACCTAGAATATAAGACCTGGTCAGGGGGACAGGACCTTAGAGATCATCTGAGGTTCATTTCATTGATAAGAAAACTGAGGCTCAGGGAATTGAGCTGCTCCCAAATTAGTGGTCAAACTGGGACAAGAAGGTCATTTCTCTGAAGCTTTTGCTAGTATACTGTGACTTCCTCCAGTGCTTCATGCAGGAAGGCGCCTGGCTCCAGGGAACCAAAAGGGCTTTCTTCATTGGACTTTCTTAGGGGCTTGGGATGCCTGGTCTCAGTGAGATATCTCTGGAGATAGAGGGCTTCTCACAGTTTGGGTCCCTAAAGAACACAGAGTCAGCTAGCCCTCATCTTGCCCAACCCATCTGGGAGGAGCTTAAAAATAGATGTTCCTTCCCAGGGACATTTTTTAAATTTCACAGGATTAAAACCAGATGAGCCCTGTCCAAAAACAAAAAAAAAAATCCAAGTGTCACCCAGGAGTTTGGGGCCTTCTTGGTGTAATCCTCCCTTTCCACGCCTCTTCCCAGAATGTTTGGAGGAAACCTGGAATGGTAACAGGCCTTCCAGAAGATCAAAGACAACCCCTCCCAGAGTTGCCTGGAGAGGGATATGATCCTAGAACATACCACACAAGCCTGGAAGCAACTATCTCGGGGGAGGGAGGGACACTTTTCTAGAGAGAGTTCCTTCTCAGGCATGAGTTAGACTAGAATCAATTCATTCAGTTCTGGACAAATAAACGAACATAGATTAGGCATCTACTATATGCTAGGCTCCATGCCCAGCTTCTGAGAAAACAAAGAAAAAACCAAAATTGTCCTTGTTCTCAAGAAATTGTTTACATTTTTCTGGGGTGAAGAAGGGAGAAGTGTAAGGCAAGAGGAGTATTGCCTGTACGTGCATATATACAAAGTCATATAAAGTATTTGAAGTCATACAAAATAAATTCAACAGAATTTGAAGCCGTATAAAGTAAATATATATGAAGTCATATAAAGTAAATTCAACAGAGAGAGAGAGAGAGTACGAACCCTTTGAGTGAAGGCAGGGGCCAAACTGTGCTGTTGAAAGAAGCTAGGAAATTTATGAGACAGAGGTGAGGATTACTGCATTCTAGGCAGGGGATGCTGCACTTAGGCAAACTCTCAGAGGCAGGAAATAGAATGTGTGTTCAAGTTAAGAGCTCACAGGCCAGTTTGACTGGAATGGAGGAGAGACCCCTCTGAAGTCCCTTCCAGATCTGATATTCTGCAATTCTATGTTTCTTTCCATTTAGAAGGGAGGATTCCATTCAGGCTTATTTCTTGCCCTCACTGGAGATGTTTTCTCAGTTCTGAAGAAATCTGCCAGTGTTTGAGGTCCTCTTATGACGTTGAAATCACTTCACTGTTATTATTTATAAGGATCTTGTGAATTTCTAGAGCATGGCCCTCCTGGGAACTCCAAGCACTTTCCAGACATTATCTCACTTATTTCCATGCTCAGGAGCAGACAGAAGCAGAGATCATTTCTTCACTTTTGGAGTTGAAGGAACATACCCCCAGAGGCAAAAATATTTACCCAAAAGACAGAGGCAATCAGTAAAAGCAAGATGGAGCTCAGAAGGCTTGATTCCTGTGGACTGACCCAGCCTTGCAGGCATTTGAACAGGGACCCCGTGGCTGCAGGGATTAGATTGGGGTAAACTAAGTAGAGGGGCTTCCCCTCTTTCTTCTGGGACCAAGTTGAGGATAATCAGTTCACATCTCTATAAAGTTTACAAAGCATTTCCTCCAAATCAGTCCTATGAGATAAGTAGTGTGTGTGTGTGTGTGTGTGTGTCTGTGAATTCTCATTTTACAAATAAGGAAACTGAGGCTCGGTGTCATTGAAGTAACTTACTCAAGTCACATAACTAGTAAGTGACAGAGCTAGGACCTCAAACATAGTTCTCCTAAAACACCGTGTCTCCCCATATACATCTGGATTATCATTCATGGCTATTTGGAGGGAGGGGGAGGGAACATCCACAGAATCATAGTCTTATAGTTAAAATAGACACTGGTTGGGATGGAGGTATGGTGGGATGGGAGGTGGGATGGGATGAGATGGGATGCTAACGCTCAAATGCTCTGTGTGACGTTCCCAACAGGAGGTCATTACTGTGAGAGAAAGTTATAGCTACTCCTGGTCCTCTACAAAAAGAGCACATTAAATATTTGTCTAATGTCCAACAACCTTCCAGGGGAGACATTCCCCTCAGCTGCCCCAATATTAGTCTCCAAGAGAAGGATAAAAGATTCAACCAGACCCTCGAGATCTAAGAGTAAGGGTTCTCCAAAGATTAGTAGGAGCTTTAATATCACTCCAGTCAAAAAGAATCATCCATCATTCCCTGACCTTGTCTTCCTATTCTCCCACCTCTGTGCCTTTGCACAGTGTTCCCTGTGCCTGAGAGTTCTTCCCTCCTTTCCTTCTTTCTAGCCCTGTTGTCTCATTATTCTATGCCCAATCCAGACACTACCTTCTCAATAAAGCTTTCACTCATCCCATTAAGATGGAATTAGAATCATAGATTTAGTTTTAAAAAGGCCTTCTAGTTTTTTTATAGATCATTTTATAGATGAGGAAATTGAGGTCCCAAGATATTAAGTGACTTGCCTAAGATCATACAGGGAGTAAATGGCAGAACTAAGATTAAAACATGACCCTTGGATTCCAAAACCAGCCAATCTACTAAAACATAACTGATGTCTTTCTCTCCTCAACTCTCAGACTTTGGATAAACAACAAAAAAAATCTTATTTTCTGCCTCTAGGTAGAGATGATTAACTGGGTGTACTTATGTCAACAAAAATTGATTGAGCATGTTCCCTGGACAAGGCCCTCCGCCAAGACCGTACTCTAAAACCTTGTCATGAAATGGAAGTGGCCTTGGCTTATGACAGGTTAAGCATAAGATCTGCCAAGTTCTGTCAATAGGGAAGGTTTCAAGGAGAGGCCCCTCTGATGGACTACATAATTAGAGTTGAAGGTCCTCACAGTCCAGTCACAAAGACTCATGCAAGAAGAAAAGAAAGAGTCAAATGTCGCATGTTGATGAGTTTGTTAGTGGTCTGAAAACAAATAGGAAAAGTGAAGAGATCTATGCTATCTTAATTAACATCCATGATCACCAAGGACACACCATGGAGCTTGTCTGGTACATTTCTACTTTCTAAAACAATGGATGGAGCCCAAAGTTGACCATTAGCCTTATTCCAAACAGCTGCTAAATTGCTAAAGTACAAGTCCAATCATTTCATTCCCTTGCTCATAGCTCATACCTAGGTCCCTATTACTTTAATGATAACAACAAATAATTTAAATTTGTATTAAAAGTCCTCACAATCTGGCTCCAATTTATCTTTCTAGGCTTTTTTCATTTCACATTCAAATACTACTTTTCAGCCATCTGGTCTCCTTGTTAGTCTCCCTACACAACATGCTATCACCCACTCTACCTTTGCATGGGCTATTCTTATACCTAAGAAGCTCTTCATCTTTGCTTTCATCTCTTGCAATTCCCAAAGCTCTTGGGTGTTACTTTGACATGAGACTCTGAGTGATCTTTCTAATGGCCCTCTCTCATCTGCAATGCCCAATACCCTGATCCTTGCTTTGTATTGATTCTGCATATATTTTATTTCTATTTACTTAACTGTGTACATATTGGTTTTCCCCCTAGTAGAATTCAAGTTCCTTGAAGGTAGGAACTATTTTATTTTGTTTTTGTATTTTTAGCACCTAGGGGATTATATTTTATTATGTTATATTAAATTATGTTCATTGTTATATGCTCTATTATAAGTGTAGAGCTTATAAAAAGTGCTAATTGATTCTTCCTATCTGAGATAGTCAAGGATAGCTTCTTAAAGGAGAGTGGACTTGATGGAATAAAAGGATTTCAGGAGACAAAGAAATGGGAGGGGGTTCTTTTAAGCATGGAGGCAGAAGGAAGAGAAACAGTCTATGGATATAAAATACTGAGGCAAGAAATAATAGGATGAAAGTGAAGAATGGACAGTAGGGCAGAGGGACCTACTGGAAACAGACAAAGTTTGTTAGGGCCAAGTGATAAAGTGCCTTGAAGGCCAGGTTGAGGAGTTTGCATTTTGTTCAATAAACTGTAGGAAGCCGATAAAATTGGTGGGTTTTTGTTTTTGTGTTTTTGCATAGAAGCAACCTGATCAAATTTGGGAACTGGGAAACTTATTTTGACAGTTGTATGGAAGAACAGATTAGAGAAGGAAGAAACTGGAAGTTAAGGAGACTAGTGGGGAAGCTATTATTTATAGTCCAGGAAAGAGATGATAAGAGCTCAAAAATATTTTCAACTTCTCGATGGTTGATATGCCATTTTATTTCAATTCAGTCCAATCGAATTCAACAAGCATTTATTACCCTCTGCTATATGCAAACCCAAATACTGAACTAAAGCTTAAATACTTTGGCCACATAATAAAAAAGATAGAACTCATTGGAAAAGACTGATGGTGGAAAAAATTAAAGGCAAAAGAAAATGGGGGTGGCAGAAGATGAGATGGATAGATATTGTCATAAAAGCCACAAATATGAACTGGGACAGACTTTGGGAGATTGTGGAGGATAGAAGGGTCTGGTGTGCATGGTCTCTGGCAGGGATGGAGAATCTTTTTTTCTGCCAAAGACTATTTGGATATTAATAACATCATTTGTGTTCCATACAAAATTATCAACTTAAAAAGTAGCCTGCTATATTTGGTCCAACATTTAATTAACTCACCCCTAATGTGATGGCTAGAACTGCTTCTCTTGGTTGAGACATGTGATGTTAGCTGGTAGAGTTGCAACTCACAACTCTTTTTCCAGGTTTGTGTCAGTCTGGAGAGCAGTCAACTCTTGTGATGTTAAGTTTTGAGGAGAATTGCACACAGCAGTAAGCTGTTCCGAACACAGATGCATATTTCTATGCATGTCTCCTCAGAGTGGGAAATTCATTATTGCTTAGGTAACATTAATAGAACTCAAGCAGTGGGAGAGTGTTGTCCCTAACTTTCAGGTCATCATCACTTAGCAGCTGAATGATTTCGGGTTATAGGTTATCAGATACATCGGCTGCTTCTACATTGAATGGTGTTGCAAAAATGTTCAATTTCACTTATTTACTTTCCATACCCTTGAATCTTTCATTAAATGCCTCATTCAACAACACATTCAAGTGTCATAGAAGGGGTTTTTCCTTCCAGAGGGGGGAAATGCATGGTGTTATTCCTTTCAAGTTGTGCTTTCCACAGCCTTAATTTAGCTTAAATGATTTCACATGAAAGCAGGGAGCTGAGAAGTTGGTTGGAGTCCTGCAGCTTGACGTTCAGCTCTGAGGGGTCCTTGGTAATGTCCCACCGTGAACTCTAAATCACATAGCCACTTGCTGTCATTGAGTTCCCTGAAAGGTTTTTCCTTTATCTCCATGAACAGCTTGATTTCATCCTGTAGATTGTAAAACCTCATGAGCCTCGACCCAGCCTATGTACTTCACATGATAAACAAGATCACCATACCCAGAGTCAAGCGCACTCAGTAATTCCTTAAACTGGTGGCTGTTAAACCTGCTTTTGACAAAATTTATATGTGACACTACTGATGACATCACATTATTGAACCACAATGATTATGCAGAGAGACTTTCTTGGTATATGATGCACTGACATATAATTAAATCACTTGGATCAAGACTGAGACGATTCAATTCTTTCTTGTCTCATCATCACCGGATCCCTGTAGTTTCGCCACAGTGTGTTAACGCTTTCACAACATGTGCACTCCCAGCCCTCCTGGTGCTGATGGTCCTGAGTCACCATTACATCGGCAGACTGGCCCCAGGAGGCCCGATGAGAAGCAGACACGTCTGCACTGCCATGTACCTGTATGTGTCCTGTCTGTCCCATAATGGACATTCTTGCTTGTTCCCAAAATTTGCATTATTATTATGCTTCACTTAATATAAATCTATGTTGCTATGAAAAAAGCTCCTGGATTTATTGAATTTCAAGCTCTGCCTGTGGTTGCCTTGGCAGAGCCAGACCAAATGATTTTGCAGGCCTTATATGGCCCACAGACCAAATGTTCCCCAACCCCGGTTTATGGGGCCATGCAGAGTGGGACACAATTGGATAACATGATATTTAAGGCATTTTGCTAGGTACTAAGAAGACAAAGACAAAGCAAAAAACAGTCCTTACCCTGAAACTGTTTGCATTCTAGATGTGTGTTGTAAGAGGAGATGCAACAAGTGGAAGGCTCTTGAGCATGGGACCAGGCCTGTGCTTCTGGGAGAACATTTTGTCAGCTTAGTGGACAACTGATTGGAGAGGGCAAAGACTAGAAGGTAGGAGTCTCGTTATGAGCTTTTTTTTCGGGAAAAAGACACTGAGAATCTGAACCAAAGCGGTGACCTTGTAGAAAAAGGAGAAAGAGACAGATAGAGACAGAAAAAGAGAGAGACAGAGACACAGAGACAGGGTAGGGGAGAAAGAGAGAGTGAGAGAAAAAAAGAGGAGGGAGGGAGGGAGAGAGAGAGAGAGAGAGAGAGAGAGAGACAGAGAGAGACAGAGACAGAGAGAAGGACAGCCAGAGACAGAGAGGGAAAGGAGGCACACAGCAAGAGACAGAGATAGAGACAGACAGGCACAGACAGACAGAGACAGAGAAGACACATAGAAAGAGAGAGACAGAGACAGATAGAGACAGAAACAGGCAAAGAAAGAGACAGAGACAGCGACAAAGGGGGGAGGGAGGGAGTGGGAGAAGATGTAAGAAATGTTATGGAGGGAGAATTAACAAGACAGCAGTTGACTGGATGAAAGGAAAGGAAGAGTGAAGGATGTCTCAAAGATCTTGAACTTGAAAAAATGGAGGTATTATCTACAGTAAGAGTGAAATTTGGAAGAAGAAATGGTTTTTAAAATGGATTTCATTTTGAATGTTTTAAATCGGAGATGCTGCTAAGACAACTAATCAGAGATGTCCTTGAGATAGGATTGGAGCTGAGGAGAAAGATCAGGGTTGGATCAATAGATTTGGAAACCATTGCACAGGTGACCCACTAAAGCAGATAATATCAGAGAAAGAGAAGCAGATGTGAGAGAAGGAGGAGGAAGAGAAGCAAGAAAAAGAGACGTTGGATACCTCATATTGAGGCCCTAGTGCCTGGAAGAGAGGTAGCACTTAATAGTAATAAGTAGGAAAAGCATTGGATTTGAAGAAAAGATTCCATGTTAAAATCCTACCTCTGCCCTTCCTACCTTGGTGACCCTGGGAAATACAAAGCCTTTATTTCACAGATGAGGAATCAGAGGCTCAGAATGGGTCTTATTTCCACCTGTTAGAATCTCGACTTTTCTTCAAAGCTCAGCTCCTACCCAAGGCCTTTTCCCTCCAACAGCTGCTCCCTTTATCCCAGTCACCTGAATTTGCTTTGCATATAGTCTTCACACACTTATATAGAACATATTGTTACCTGTGATAGAATGGAAATTCCATGAGGGTAGGGATTATTCCATTTTATCTTTTTGTTCAGAGTACTTCTTACACAGTGCCTGACATATAGTGAACACTTAATAAATATTTGTTGATAGAGAATAGTATTGATAATAATAATAAAATGGCATTTGCATACTGCTTTTAGCTTTGTAAAACATTTCACTTATATTACCTCACTCGAGCTTTTCAATAATGCTAGAAATTAGTTGATTACATCATCTCAATTTTACACATAAAGGAATCGAGGCCCATGGAAGTGACTTGCCTATGTTCGCACAACTAGGAAGTAACCCAGACAGGATTCAAAGCCAGACCTTCTATGATAAGGGCAATATCCTAAACCCTCTCCCATGAAAATAAACTAGTTTCCCATTCAGAAATAATTTATATCTTCCTGGAGACTTGATTGGCTCCAAGGGCTAAAAGGCCAGACTCCTTCCTCATCACCTGAGTACAAGGTGTCCCAAGGAGCTTGCAGGGTTCTCTGAAACTGGACTGGTAAAATCACCAAGAGTAACTGAGGCAATAAGCTGAGTCAACTCAAGGAGTCCTCAATGTCTATCCTTGTTGAATATCCTTCTGGCTGTGGCTAAGTAGATTTCCTTTTTGTTAGAAAAGGCTCTTGCTTTTATTGCAACATTGAGCTTAAACTATCAGGGGACTGGCCACTTTATATCATTATTATAATTATTATCAATCAACAAATATTTGTCAAATGTTCACTATGTGCCAGGCACTGTGCAGGAGGTGCTGGCCTGAGCTAAGCCTAGTGTGGAACACCTCCCTTCTTCCAGGTTCCTAATTCCAACTCTATCCATTATAACCAAGGGAATATCCACCAGTTGGGTAATGACTGAGCAAGTGATGGTCTATCAATGTGACAGAACACTATTGTACCATCAGAATAATGAAAGGCTTAAGTTTCAGAGAAACCTACAAAGACTTGTGTGAATGAAGAACTAGGAGGAGAATTTTTACATAACAATAATATTGTAAAGACAGGAAACTTTGAAAGACTCAGAAACTCTGTTCATTATAATGATCAAAACTGATTTTAGGGGATTAAAAATTAAATGTACTCCCCATCTTCAAATTGAGAGGCAAAACTTCCCCTTGCTCTGAGATTCATCCCTTGCTTATCCCTCTTCAGGCTTCAGACTGGGGTAGAAGCTAGAACTGAGACCCTACGTCACTCCTGCATTCTGAGCCACACAGCTGTTGCTTGTTTCTGAACTTTCCTATGTTGGTAGATATAGCTAAGGGTATGGAGTTTAGGATGTAATCTCCTTTTTCCTTGTATCCCCCCATCCCAGGCTTGTGTTCCTTCCTCAGTCCGCCTTGCATCTCTGACCCAGATTTGAGTGGTTAGTGAGAAAGCTGCTAGTTGGCACCTCTTCCTATGCCTTGTGCAAATTTAGGCCCCTTTCTTCTGGGTCTGGGACCTCTTCTTGCCATTCTCTATGCTAGAATGCTCTGCGTGGTATACCCCAGAACCTATCTTGTGTTTATAGACCTTTTTATTTCTCTATGCTGACGTGGGCTGGAAAAAAATAACTCACTGTAACATTTTTTCTTGGATTTCCCAATCAAGATTTAGTCTGATGCATTTTTTAGTTCTGTTTGAGGAGTTAGATTTTTGGGATGGGGATAGAGAACTCTGTATTTCTTCCTGCTATTTTGCCATATATTTTTGCATTTTTGCTTACTGTTCTCCTACTCCAAAGATATCCAATCGAGTTTTTTCTGATTTCCCCCAGTTCTTAATGTTCGAGTTCCCCAAATCACTGTGTAATCATTTCCCATAAATCTGGTTTACTTGTGAACATATTATATTCCTTCGATTGAATATTAGCTTCTCAAAGGTAGGAATTGTCTTGCTTTTGTATGTGTACTAATGCAGCTATATGTAAGGGTTCTTTAATACATTGCTGACTGGCTGAGCCAATCAACCAACAAAGGTATTAGCTCTGGATGGGATCATCTAGTCCAGCTCCCTCCTTTTTAGGTGACTTGCCTAATATCATGCAGTCAATATGTGGCAGAGCTGGGACAGAACTTGGTCTCCAGCTTTCAAACCTCCTGCTAAGATAATAACCCAATAACAACATTAGAGTTCATTTCCATAACCCTGACCAAAAACCCTCCTGAGAGGGAGAGTGACCCTGGGTGCTTGGCTCTGAGTCTCCCTGAGAAGGTCCAGCAGAGCCAAGGACCGGGATGGCCAAGCTGTCTGCAGTGATGTCCGTCTCATTCTCCATCACAGCCTTGAATCATTAACATTGCAGGCCAGGGAAACCTGCTCCCACTGGACCAGTGCCTCAACTCTTGTTCATTGAAAAGGCATTTGTACTAGGTCATTCAATCTCAATCTTAATGCTTAATTAAGAAAACATCTTTTAAGTGCTCATTAAAAATGCTCTTCTCCCCCCTTTCTCCCTCCTCCCCCATCCCTAACCCCCATTCCCAGATGGCCACCCACAGACCCAGAATGTTAGCTCAGGAGAAAGAAACCTCGAAGATGGTCTGGTTGGGCATTTCCCTCCCATTTTCTAGATGGGGAAACCGAAGCCCAGAAAGGGGAAGTGGCTTGACCACAGCTGGTAAGAGATAGAGCTGGGACAAGAGGTGCAGGGCATAATACCCAGTGATATGAAAAGTAAGCTAGCTTATGATACTTTTAATAAATGCATTTTTCTTATCAAAAAGTCTGCTTTTCATAGCATGCAAGAATCTATTTCATGATAAGTCATAGTTCTCAAATGCACTAATCCAGTCCCTTCATTTTGCAGATGAGGAAACTGGGACCCAAAGAGCAGACATGGCCCTGCCCAAGATCACACATCCAGTAGTTTTCCTTAATGTCCAAAGGCATGATCTGTGTGTCAAGCTCCCCAAGTCCAGAGGGACATCAGATATGGGTAAGAGAGCTTGCCTGTAGCACCCTAGCTCCCAGCCCAACCCTTGCGATTGGAGCCCAATTTTATAAACCGTGCATTAGGAAGAGCAGGAGAACCCAGACTCATCAGACACCCTCCCTCCAGTCTTCCTCGGTCTGCAGCTCCTCCCCCTCCTTCCCCTCTGTCATTCCTTAAACCCTGGCCGTTGGCATCCGGGCCGCATTCCTGCCTGGGCCTTCTCGTCCTGTGTGCACACACGGAACCTTGCCACTGCTCAGCGGAGGCCCAGTGAAAGGGCTGGGGGAGTTCCAGGCTTTGTGCTGGGAGACAGATGGAGGAAAAACAGAGGAAATGCCAGAGGGGAGAGGAAAGGGAGGCTGAGAGGGCTGAGGCCCCCAAGAGGGTCAGGTCCAGAGCGGGAAAGGAGGAAGGTTGCCGACTGAGGCAGCTGCCCCCACACACCGGGATCGTGGAAGGTCGGAGCCTTTTCCAGGTTTTCCTATCAAGGAGTAGCAGGAAGGCAGCCTTAGTTCCCGACTCGGGAAAGTTACTGGAGGGCAATGGTGTGGACACCCCCGCCCCACTTCACACTTTAATGGTATGAAATACCCTTAGAGTCCAGGTCCTGAAGGCAGACACCCTCAGGATCCCAGAGATCCTTGGCCAGGACTAAGAGCTAGTGATTACCGGGCTGCATGAGGCTGAGAACAATGTGGGGAGTTTTCTCATGACATGTGGGGTGCAGATAACTGATCTAGTCGTAGTCCCCCTGGGGATAAATCTGTTTTCTCAAGACTTTTCCCAGCCAAGTTTCAGCTCTGAAGGCCAAAGACACAATCAGCAGAGGGACCTGGGGAGCAGGTCAGGCCTTGGCTTCTGAGACCTCATCCCAGGGACCACCCGTGTGGCTCTATCAGCTTTTGTTCAGCTCTCACTCCCCTAGCCCAGCCAACAAACATAACTGAAAGGAGCCAGTCTGCCTTGGGATAAGCCGGCTCCTTCCATAAAGGATCAGCTGCTGACCTAGAATTACTGAATTTTTCACCATGAGACAATGTGCCCAGAAAATGAGGGAACTGAAGGCTGGCTCTGGATCAGATAAAGGCCAGGGAATCACGGAATCATTTGGCGGTGGAATGGTTGTCAAGGTTGAATCGGCAAGCCAATGTAGTCCATGGCCAGAGTGGTCGGCAAGCCATGTGTGCCTGTAATAGAAATAGTTGATGTGATCATTTTATTAAATTCAGTTTGCCTGGAAGAGCAACTTTAGGACAGCAGCCCATCCATGTGGGAGATGGAGATCTTGGGCTTGGGCCAAGGAGAAGTTTATTGGGAGGTGGCTATGAAGGAAAAGGTTCAAGTCATCTGGTAGGGTCCTATTTTATTAGTCCTATTTTAACTAATTATTTTTTATAACTAGGAACTAAACTCTGTTGTTTCAACACTGTTGAGGAACTGCAAATGATGTCAGCACCCTCTAAATTCTAGTGTCCTGAGGAAAAATCCCAGTTACTGTTCCCAGCTTTGTCAAGACTGTCATTCTGATGCCTACAAATCTGGGAAGAGATTGGACGATATTTCAGAATCCCCTTAATGTTTAGAGACCCATGAATTGAGACCTGTTCAGGCTGGGTGATTTCCCCAAAGTCACAAGGTATTAAATATCAGCAAGATTTGAACCTAGGTTCTCTGTCAATAAATAAACATTTACTAAAGAGTACCTAGATAGTGCAGAGGATAGTGTACCAGCTCTGAAGTAAGGAGACCCTGAGTTCAAGTCCAGCTTTAGACACCTAATACTTCCTAGCTGTGTGTTCCCAATTGCCTTGCGAAATAAATAGATGAATAAATAAACAAAAAAAAATTTAAGGGCCAAATAAATACACATTTATTAAATACATTTATGTAATAGATAAAGTACTAAGCATAAGGAATTTTTTAAAAAGGCAATGTGTGCCTTCAAGGAGTTTACAATCTAATGGGGGAAGACAAGATGCAAGCATGAACTGAGAAGTGAAGGGCTGAAGGATGGGGCAGTGGTGATGGTGGTGGTAGTGGTGGTGAAGGGTCCAGAGGAAGACAATTCTGTAGGAAATGAAGACACGGTGACCTAGGTACCCTAGAGATTCTGGGGGAGCTCTCTATCTCCGCCTCTCTAATCAGAGGAAAAGGCAAACCATTCAAGTATCTTTGTCAAGAAAACCCCAAAATGGGGGTCATGAAAAGTCAGGTATGACTGAAACTAAGACAGACAGACAGACTGACTGTGTGACTCCTGGCCGGTGCTTTCACCACATTTGGACTAGTATCACATTTAATATCCTTCCTTCTACCCCCAATGTTCTGTGATCCTAGAACTGAACCAGACCTCAGAGATCAGTTAATCAAATGCTCTCTTTTTATATTTAATAATACAGAAACACAGGGAAGTAAAGGGATTTGCACAAGATCATAGAATGAGTCTGGGCTAAGTAAACCAGGCTACTTTGGAACAGTTGGGGAGGGGGCCAGTAACTGAGTCGTCAGATCATAAAATGTCAAATTAAAAAGAACCTAAGATCATCTGTGCAATTGGAGCCCAGAAGGGTCTCAGAGGCTGGCTAACCTCCCCCTCCCCTGAGGCTTAAGTAAGTGATGTACCTAAGATCACACAGGTAACACATCAGAGACTGGATTTGAATCCAGGTCCTCTCCCTCCTGACTCAGACTTCTTTGCTTCTTTGTACCATACCTTTCCCAACACTAACTAATTTTCATAAGTGCCAGCCCCCCATTACCCCCATTTAACTGAAACTAGATGTAAGCAGAAATAGCTTCTGATTTATCTAGAGGGAGGAAAATGACGTCTTGAGGTAAACCACACACCCAGAAACCGCCAGGCTGTTGGTGTTTGCTTTTCAGCAAAAGTCATTGATGTGTAAGGAGGGAAGAGGGGGAGGAGCCGGAGCCATTCCGGTCAAAGGCTGGATGGGAAGAAAGGGGGAGAAGGAAAATGAAACCACAAGAAAGGAGAGTGCCCCTGAGAGAGAAGAATGGACGTCAGCAGACCGGAGCTGGCGAGCTCTCCTTCCAGGGATCTCTGCTTCAGCAGTTCCATAGAAGGTCCCTCACAGGGGTGTTCTCTGGGTGTCGGCCTGACTCTCTACCCCTTATCATTAAATGGAAAACGTCCCCGGCTAGGAGCACAGGGACCCAAGCCTTGGACTGATACACCTTGGGGACCTTCGTTTTCCTCATGGGTAAATCGAGGTATTTGACCAGAAGCTGTGAATAGCAATCTTTTCTGCTCTGGTCTTCCCCTTCCAGGCTTAGCTAGGTTTTTAGAACTAGCTAGGTGAAAGAGGCCATTCTTTGCCTCAATGGCTAATTAACCTGAATCACTGAATGGAAGTTGCCTCAAACTGAGACCTGTGGGAGACCCAAAAAGGCGAAGGTCTCCTACTGCATCCAGGGCCATTTCTAGTCATCCTGATCTTTGTCTGGCCAATGGACCCAAATGGCTGTGGTGGAAAAAGTGAGGCAGGTGACCTTGCATAGCCCTTCCTCACTTAAATCCAACTCACTTGCATGTCATGGAATCCCCTCCCCAGTAGTCCTCTTCCAGAATGAAGGGCAAACATGTTGACCAGCAATGCCCCCAAGAGCCTAGTTGGGAGCTAACTTGTAGCCAAAATTAAACTGCCCCAGGAAAAAAGGTAAATAGTAGTTTGGTGACAAGAGGGAGAGTAATAGGTTGTTTAGGTTTTTTTTAGGAGCAGAAGTATAACTTAGAATTTTTATACCTGGTGTTGGGGGTAGGGAGGAGAGATGGAGGTAAATCTTGCCACGGGAGGAATTAAATCAGTTTCTGTACAGTTGAAAGATAGGTTGTTGCTAAAGATGTAGGATTGGGTCAAGGTAGACCAGGAACTGGGGTGAGGAAGCTTCCTCTGGGATGATATTGTCATCACTTTCTAAATTTCTTGACCCTGAGACACAGCTCCAGTTACTTCACTTTAGTTACAGATCAATTTAGGAAGGTTAATTTAAAAAAAAAACATTTAAAGGTAGAAGGAAACTTTGTAGGTTCACGGGCTTTACAAAACATTGTGCTTCAAAGATGAGCTATCTTCAATTGATTATGTTTAAAAGAGATAGAAATCTTCCTTAGGGGAGGTGTGTGCTGAGAATGAGTCTAGAATTGACCCTTTTTAGAAAATAATCTTGTCTATCCAATTAATGGACATCTGGTTGATGGATGGAACCAGAAACTGGAAAGATTATCATAGAAATTGTGTCCTTGCCAAATGGCCTGCTTTCTATTGGAGAATGCTTTTCTATTGGGGAAATAAATGGGTCATCCTGCCTATGTAAATTTTGCCTTAAGAATAATTTTAAAAGGTTCATTTATCCCTTTCACCACCAGGAAACACTAAGAGGTGAGGGGAATTAATCTTTCAGAAAGCATAAATATTGTACAAATGTAAGAAAAATACCTTATCTGTGCCTCGTGCTTTTAAAAACTAGAAAAACATTGGTACTTCATAACAACTCTGAGACTATGTAATCAGAACAGGGAATATTATCCTCGTGTGACAGATGAGGAAACTGAGTCTTAGACAAAAAGCCAGAACTCAGTGTAAAGGAGGTGGAGGTCAGACTAGAGGTCACTCTCCTTTAATCCAAAACTTTCCTGGGCCAACTGACAGCAAAGGTGACCTTTACCTTTCTCATATCTGAACATGCTGAGGTTGCCACATTTAGAATCACTGATTTAGAATTGGAAAGAAACTTAACACTCCAAAGCTCTCCTTTTGGAGATGAGGCAAACCTTTGTCTAAAGCCACACAGGCAGTAAAGGACAGAATTTAAACCTGGGTCTTCCAATTCCAAAGCTAGCACTCTTTTGGACAGTGTTGCCTCTTGAGAAGCTTTCTTGGCATCAGTATACACAATTGCAAAAAAAAAAACAAAAAACAATAAAAACAAAAAAAAACCCTGAAACAAGGGGTCGAATGATTAAGTAAATTGTGATCCTTTAAGGTAAAGGATGCTAGAACGCAATTAAGAACTGCAAGTATAAGGAATATAAAGTCACTTGGGAAAATGGAAAAATGATCCAAAGTGAAAGGAGACTTGGAAGATACCTTCTTCCAGTAACTCCCACCAGATGAGGAAAAATTGGTACCAATAATGAGGCAAAGAATATTGATGTCCCCTTAGAGGGAGGTGTCAAAATTTTATGCACTTAAACAAATTCATCTAACTATAGTCACTGAACTATTCTCATTGTGTTGATATTCAGGGTTGTTTTTAATAGCGATAGGGATTTAATGGGAGTGGGATTTCCTTGATTTAGGGAACTCCTGGGGAAAGAAATTCCTTCTATCGGAGTAGATTGGAATCATCTCAGGAACTCCTAGTCTTTGAGAGCTGATGCAGAGCCCTGAGGGTTTTCAGGGGTTCTCAAACTACATCCACGGCCAGACATGGCAACTGAGGACGTTTATCCCCCTCACCCAGGACTATGAAGTTTCTTTATTTAAAGACCCACAAAACAAAGTTTTTGTTTTTACTATAGTCCGGCCCTCCAACAGTCTCAGGGACAGTGAACTGGCCCTCTATTTAAAAAGTTTGAGGACCCCTGGAATGATAAGGGACAATGGTGTCAGGGATGGGAAGCCATGCATTCTTGGCTTCAAAGCTGGTTCTCTACCTGCATGGTCTACTGTAGGGATAAGACAATAGTGTGGAGGTATAGACATCCAAGAGAGTGCCTGATGCTTAGGGAAATGGGGGGACCACCCAGGAAAAACAATCTACAAGCTGCCCCGGACCGTAAAGTTAGACAGCTTGGTATCACAGTGGATAGAGCCAGGAGAATAGAAATAGGTTAAATTACACTTAATACCTCTGTGACTGGGAAAGTCACTTAATCCATTTATCTCAGTTTCCTCATATGTGAAATGGAAATAATAATAGCAAAATCTTCCAGCATTGTTGGGAGGATCAAATGAGATAATTATTGTAAAAGTGCCTGGCACATAGTAAGAGTTATGTCAGTGGTTTTTTTGCTGCTGTTCTTCTTAATCAGTTGTGTTTAACTTTTTATGACCTCATTTGGGTTTTCTTAGTAAAAATAGACTGGTGAGGTTTGTCCTTTCCACTTATTTTACAGATGAATAAATGAGACAAAAAGGGTTAAGTGACTCACTAGGATCACACAGCTAGTGTGTAATCTTGGGTCTTCCTGACTAGATCTGGTGCTCTATCTGCCATCTAGCTGCTTCACATATGTGTGTGTATACATATATGTTATATATATGTTAGCTACAATGATTATTATTACCTGCATTAGTAGTAGGTAGTTCCACATTGAAAATTCCCTATACTAATGAAATCATAGATCCAGGCACCCCTAAATCAAACATCTTAATGGTAACAGCTAACATTTATATAGGATTTTAAAGTTTGCAAAGGCTCTTACATCATTTGATCCTCATGAAACCTTGTGAGGTACATACTATAATCCCAGTTTTGTAAATCAAGCAACAGAAACTTAAAGAGGTTTTTGGTGACTTTTCCCAGAACACACAGCTAGTGCGCTTCAAGCCCCCAGTTCTTTTCTCTCTATAAACCACAGCCTTGACTCCATTCAGGTGAGTAGGTGAATCAGGTCTTTTTCAGGGGCTAGCCGGCTGAGAGGGGCTGGACACCACAAGGGGGAGTGCTGGGAGTACCCAGATTTGGAGGGTGGGTGAACTGGATAAAAAGAGGAAGGGGAGCAGTAGAGGAGAATCTGAAAAACAAATCTCACCTGCTTAACAGTTTTCTTAGAGGGCAAGTGACATTTTAGTCTTGCTCCCTACTATGGTTTAATACTGAAAGGCTACATTTACCGACCTGGTTCTTCAATGATGATTTTCTGACTCATGGCTCAATATGACAGAAATATATCAAAGAACAAATCCACATCAAGGTCATCCAGTACACCCCAAGCCAATGTCAGTTACCCTGGCTTTTGTCTTGCCACTGGACTTAGGAAAGAGTAAGGCTGACAACTTTGTACAACTTTACTTCACTTAAATCCAATTCACACACAAGTCAAAACATCACCCCATGATGTCATTGGTTCTCTTTCAGAAATGAAGGATGAACAATAACAAAGCAGAATGAAGGAAATATTTATCTCAGATGCAACTCAAAACAACTTTTGAAATTGTCTCTTAGCTGATTCTTAGAAAGGTACTTAAGGAAGAACATCCTGGAGGACTTTTAGAATTCTAAGAAGTCACCCTCACCCAAAAAGGGACAGAAGGATTTTAACCAGGTAGGGAGAATTAGATCATAGAACTAAAGCTGGAAAGGCCTTCAGAAGTCAGAGCCCACACTCCTCATCCCATTTTATAAAAAGGAAAATGATGACCAGAAAGATTAAATGATAATTGTTCTCCCCAGCCCCACCCCATCACATAGTTTTAGTCAGAGTCAGGATATGAACCCAGGTTTTCTTATTCCAAAATTCATAAACTTTTGCACTCTTCTGTGCTGTATAAGGAGCATATTTCAGGTATCTTGCACAGATATTTAGGTTCTGGCAGATTTAACTCTGTCTTCCCAATCCAACAGTCAGCCCTTGATGGTATATCTGAATGGGAAAATGTTTACTCCTCACCCTTCTGATCTTAGTTTGAGTCTGGATGTGGCAATTTGAGTTTAGTTTCATTGTCTGCAAAATGACAGGTTACCAAAAGAACATATTATGCAGTAACAACAAGATTATGTGATGATCAACTGTGATGAACTTGATTTTTTCCATAATGAGGTGATTCAAAGCAATTCTTATAGATTTGTGAGGGAAAGCACGATTCACATTCAGAGAGAGCTATGGAGACTAAATATAGATCAGAACATAATATTGTCACTTTTTTTGTTGTTTGCTTGTTTTTTTCTTTCTCATGTTTTTTTCACTTTTGATCTGATTTTTCTTGCTCAGCATCAAATATGGAAATATATTTAGAAGAATTGCTTGTTGTTTTGGCAGGAAGAATTGCTTGCTGGGGGGAGGGGGGAACATGGAGAAAAATTTGGAACACAAGATTTTACAAAGGTGAATGCTGAAAACTATCTTTGTTTGTATTTGGAAAAATAAAATACTATTTAAAAATGACAGATTATTCTGCCCTTCCTAGGGCATTCTTGGAGTTTTTCTACCTAAACTCTGGCACTGAATATATAACTAAAGTGGGGATGATAGGACTTGGTCTAGGAAATTGAAAGGGTCCTGAAAATATTATTCTAAAGCAAGCTTCCTCCCTATCCCAGCCTCCTCCTTAGGAACAAGAGGAATTTCTCTCCTCCCTCCAACCACTTGCCTCAGGTACAAAATTGCCAGTAACCACTCTTTTTACAGTAACACTGCTTTGTTAGTCATTCTCTAGAATCCTTTGGCAAAAGAAGGCACAAAAAATGCAGGAAGGAATCCTGGAGAAACCATAGGGCAAGCAAGACTTTCTCATCACCATCACTACTACTATCACCACCAATTCAATCATCTTCTTCATCATCCTTATCAACATAGCCATAGTCTTTCCTCCATTTAAGTGGGTAGGTGAATCAGGTCTTTTCCAGAGGTCAGCCATCTGAGAGGGGTGGGACACCACAAGGCGGAGTGCTGTGGGCTTCCAGATTTGGAGAGTAGGTGAACTGGATAAAAGAAGGAAGGGGGGCAGTAGAGAAGAATATGAAAAACAAATTTCACCTGCTTAACAGTTTTCCTAGTGGGCAAGCAAGGAACATTTTATTCTTGCTCTCTACTATGGTTTAACACTGAAAGGCTACATTTAGTGATTTAGTTCTTCAGTGATGATTTTCTGGTGGCAGTACCATTTTGAGACAACCAGTGGCTGAAAAAAACCGTAGGGAAGTTTTTCCCAAACTGTGCTCAGGATGAAAATAGTGGGAAAATCTCTAGAACAATGTCACCAAAATCTTCATTATTTCCCTGGCAAAACAAGCTTACAACCTCCTTTAATTTGCTCCAAAATTTCCCAGAATCTCCCCACCCCCTGCCTCGTCTGACTACCACAGACATGCTTTATTCTAAGAGTAGGAACAGGAATTCCAGCCTCAGACTTCCCAGACCAGCATTTATGGATTCTGTCAACATATTTCAAAGCCAAAATCATTCCACAGCCAGATTAGTTAGGCAAGTGAAGGGGGAAGCGTCTAGGACAGAACCACTTTCTTCAATTTTTTCTCTTCTATCACCTGCTGGCCTCTCACCACAGCACAGTGTGCCTCAGTCTCTCTCTATTTCCCAGTGTCTGTATATCTCTGTCTCTGTCCTGAACCAGGAACAAGAGGCAATGATAATCTAAAATCATTCTTTTCCAACAACAAATCTGCCATCCCTAAATAGAAAATTTCAGAGTTCCAAAAAAAAAGAAAGACATTTCCATAAGAAGGGGATGAAGGATGTTCAGTGTGACTTAGAACTGATAAGAACTTCCTAGTGTCTTGGGAGACTGAGAACAAAAAGTCAAATTATACAGAAGAGCCATGGAGAATAAGCAGACAAAACTTTGATGCACAATCCCAGAGAGTGGTCCACAGAGGGATATAGCCAGCTAGGACTTAGGAAAGTCTGTGGGCACAGAACAATGGGTGGAGTGGGAAAGATCTAGATTTGTGTTAGATACTTAATAGTTCTGACACTAGGAAAATCACATACCCTTGTGAAATCTCTATTTTCCTCTGTAAAATAGGGATCAAGTTCCTCTTTTGCAGGATTATTGTGAGGATCCCATAAGAAAATGAAAAAATAAATAAAATGAATAGAAGAATGAATAAAAACCTGGCGCTGAGATGTTGACCATCATCATTAAGCATTTGAAAGATATACTAAATAAATATACACTAAATAAATACTCAAGAGAAGATATTTGAGAAATCCAAGACTTGCCAGGAGCAGTGTCAGCAGACCTGGATTTTTTTTGAGTCCTGGCTTTGATACCAACTAACTGTGTGACTTTTGGCCTGATATTTCATTTCCTCATCTTATCTGCAAAAGGACTAAATGAGCTTTCAGGGTCCTTCCAGATCTATCAATCTATGAATCTAAGCATTCCCTCATTGGTTCCTCCTGACTCCACTCCTAAATACAGAGGGGGATACTGATGGAAGAGGAACAGACAAGGGAACTACCCAGGTCATACCTGCCTCCAACATTCAGAGCTGTCAAAAGGGCTTTGTAAGAGAGGGTGTGAGTCTGTGTCCTTGGCCTGAAGCCACTGTAAAACAACTTGAGGTGCAGGAAGGGCAGTCATTTTGGCTTCTGCTCTTTCATCGCCCTATGTACCAGGACCTGGCTTGCCTATTTGTAGGACTTTGGGATAATCTGCCTCTTTCCAAACTGAACATTACACGTTATCAGCTTCTTGCACAATAAGCCTTCTTGCTGTTCCTTATGCAGAACCTTCCATCTCCCATCCCCATGACTGAAATTTTTTTCCTCTTCCCCTCTCCACTTCCCCTCTCCCTCTCAGAGTGTCTTTCTAAGGCTTAGTTCCAGTGTCATCTCTAACATGACACCTTTTCTGATCTGCACCTCCCCACCAATTATTAGCACTCACTGTCTCTCTCTCTGTCTCTCTCTGTCTCTGTCTCTCTGTCTGTCTCTCTTTGTCTCCCTCTCTCTGTCTTTCTCTGGGGTTCTAAGACTAGTACTCTATCTACTGCACCATCTAGCTACCCCATTCTCTCCTTTTAAATTTTATTGGATCATTTTTTGTGTTTTCCATTTGTTTTCTTGTTCTGTATACATATTGTTTATTCCCAGTAGTATGTAAGCTCTTTGAAGACAGGGAATGTTTTCACTCTTTTTTTAAAAATCTCTAGCATATAGTAGAATAGCCAATACATAGTAGATGCTTAATAAATGATGAATTCAATCAATAAGCATTTATTAAGTACTACTAGGTGCTAAGCATGGGGAAATCAAAATAAAATGAATATAGTGATCCTTACTCTCAAAGAGATTGCATTCTAACAGAAGATACATACATACATATATATATATATATATATATATATATATATATATATATACATATATATCATATATAGAATAAAAAGAATAAATCTAATTAAGTCCAAAATGATTAAAAAGAAGAGTTTTAGGGAAGGAGGCATGAGCACCTGGGAGATTAGAAAAGGCTTAATGTAGAAGATGATGCTTGAGTTGCATCGTGGAAGAAGAGATATATTTAGTGAAGGAAAGGTTCTGTGAAGGAGTATTTTCCAGTCCTTAGGGACAAGCAAGGTAAAGATACAGAGATTGAGACTGTATGAGAGACAAAACTGATTTGTCTGGATCAGAGGTTCTTTTTTTGTGTCACAGGCCCTTTTGGCAGCCTAAAAGAATCCTTTGGATACTTCTCAGAATAATATTTTTAAATGCATAAAATGAAATACATTCATTCACAAAGGAAATCAATTATATTAAAATAAAATTATAATTTTTTTAAGTTCACAGATCCTTCATTAAGAACCCATGACCTAGATTAAATTGTGTGGGATGGGAACTAATGTCCAATGCAATTTAAAAGATAAGCTTGGGCTGGGTTATAAAGGGTGTTAAAAAATTGTTTAGTTTATATTTTACCCTAGAGGCAATAGGAACCAAGAGAGTTTTTTGAATAAGGGAGTAACATGATTAGATATGTGCTTAAAGAAAACCACATCCTCCATTATATGGAGTCTGGATTAGAGTAGGGAAAGAGGCTTGAGAAAAGGAGAATAAGATGCTACTGCAAAAATCTAGGCAAGAGATGAGGGCCAGCTTAAAGGTACTGGCAACGTGGATAGAGAGAAGGTTTAACTCCTTTTGAATTCTCTTCTTCTCAACATAGGAAGACTTTAAGGACTTATGGAAAAAGACTGAAGAAGGATTACTTTAGAAGGAGTTGTGGAATATACTGATCAGTTTTATCACAAAGGCATAGGTGCTTTCCTATATTAGAATGTTTTGTCTAGAAGGCTCCACATTTAACTAGAGGGAAGCATTTATGCAGCATCTACTATGTGCTAGATACAACATTAAAATTTTTTTTAAATAAAAATATCTCATTTCATTCTCACAATGATCCTATAAAACATTGCTTCTCTCTTATAGTTGAGGATGCTGAGGTCAATAGAAATTAAATGACTTATCCAGAATCAAACATCAAGTATCTGGAGCTAAATTTGAACTCAGATCTCCCTCAATCCAAGCTAAGTGCTCTAACCACTTTGCTCCCTATTCCTATACAACTAGAATTTATATAGCACTTACTATGTTACTATGTACCAGTCACTATGTTAGGCACTTTGATACCATAGAGATTCCCCATTTTCCCTTTCTCATAAATATCATCTGCCCCTTCCTTTTCCCATCCTTGAATCATAGAAATATTGAGTTGGATCCTATAACATATTTCGACCTGGTTCTAGGTAAGGCATGGAATGATTACCTTGGATATAAGTATATCCAGGGAAAATGCAGCCTTTGTGGGTCAGTTAGTCCAACCTCCAATATGGGCATCTAGCAAGATCATAGTTGAATTAACAGAGCCCAGAAGGGACTATCTGGCTTAGTCTGCTCAATTCCCCCAAGACTATGCAAAACTACTTACTTTCTACCAGCTCTGGGTCTCTATAAGACAACCTTGGAGAGAAAGGACATTTTTTTTCATAGCTTGCACACCTCTTTTACCCTACTTTTTCCTCCAAAGTTGAGTGACATGGTAAAGATATAGGCAATAGACCTTCATGGAAACCTTCTTAAAAGTTCTTAAAACCTTTTTAAAAGACTGAGTATCCCACAAGCTCTGGAATGTTCTCTTGGAGAATCTGATGGAAAATCCAATCACAAGAACATAAAGTGGAAGTTTGACTTCATAGAGTTGTTCAGAGAGTTCAGAAGTTCAGATCTGGACTTCCCCCTTTTTCATTCTCACTTCTTTCCCAACTCCTTTGGACAAAGCTATCCTACTAATGTCCTCATGCTCCATGGCATCAGCACTGCTCCGTTTTAGACAAATCATCACACTCCTGATGTTTCTCTTTCCGTGACTAAAGGTGTTTTCCATCAAGAGCCTAAAGAACACCTATTCCAGACCATAGCTACACGCTAGTTAATCCCATTTGTCTGCTCAGTTGCCAGAACTAGGCTGGGGGTGAACAGCATCCTTGTACTCTAAACAGAGGACAGCCCATTTAAAAATTTCTTCATAGCAGTCTTTGTGGCTTGAGTGGGTGAACTCTTAAAAAAGACTCCACTGCCCTCTTTTAACCATGATGAAAGCAAGGGGTGGTGGTGGTGATTACTCACTACTCCTACAAGATAAAGTGCATCAACCCAGAGGTAGGTAGGGGAAGAAGAGTACAGTGAGAATAGCCACTAGCAGCCTAGATCCTTTATGGATAATAGGTAACCAGAAGAACTTCCTCACAGACAGAACCATCAAAGCTCAGACCTCAGGGCCACTGAGATGAGAGGTAGGTAGGAGATCGGTCCTCTGGCTAATGTGGCAAAGCATTTGACATAGTCTTTCATTCCATCTTGGCAGACAAGATAGAACGATGTGGGCTAGAAAATAGTATGGTTAGGTGAAACTGGTTGAATGACCAAACCCAAAGAGTAGTCATTACTCAATGTCATCTTGGAGAGAGGTCTTATTAATGAAAGCCCCAGGGATCTGTCTTGTTGTTCAGCATTTTTTCCAGCAACTTAAATGAAGGAATGCTTTTTGAATTTTCAGATGACAGTAAGCTAGGAGTGATAAGTAATTGATCAGTCAGTCAACGGGAGCTTTTTATGTGCCAGATACTGTTCTGGGGATATAAACAATGAGGGGGAAAAGCCATGATCCTTGTCCTTAAGAAGCTCATATTCTAATGGGGTTGTAAACAACCTTTTCACACAAGATATATAGTCTAAATGGGAGATGAGCCATTGAGAAGGCATGAGTATATAGAGGAATGGGAGGGGGAGGGAATTGGGTACAAAAAAGACTTCTTGCAGAAGTGGGATTTTAAAGGAATGCCAGGAAGCCAAGAGTCGAAAGTAAAGAGAGAGCATTCTGGACATGGCAGACAGCCAATGAATAGGCAGGGACTTGGTAGATGGAGTGTTTTGTAAGAAGAAGCAAGAAAACTGGTGTTGCTAGATCATAGAGTATAAGAGGAGACCAAAAAGACTGGAAGGGTAGGAAGGGAGAAGGCAAAGAGAGGATTTTGTATTTTGTTCTGGAGATAGTAGGGAGCTAAGAATTAACATTGAGTAGGAGAGAGGGTGAAATAGTCTGAATAAAATAGTCTGAACTGCACTTTAAGAAAATCACTTTGGCAAATGTCCACCAGAATGGAATGTTCTCAAAGTTTTTCACTGGCTTGGTCTTCTTCTTCTGGCTGTGTTCCCATTCAGCAATGTCTCCTATAATATGGTGCTCAGAAACAACTGCTATACTAAGGCGAAGACTTGAGACAGATAATGCACTTGTGCCAGGATTGTGGTAGTGTGAAAGGAGAGAAAGGTTCAACTAGAAGAAATACTACAATCATAACAATGACTGGACTTGGCAACAGATTGTTTAGATGGGCTGAGTGTGAGTGAGCAGTTGCAGATGACATTGAGGTTGGGAGTTTGCCTGACTAGGAAGATAATTGGTGCCTTTAACAGTAATAGGAAGTTTGGAAGAGGAGAGTATTTGGAGGAAAGGACGTTGAGTTTTGTTTGCAGCATCTTGAGCCTGAGATGCATATGGAACAGCTAAAGATAGATGCCCCAAAGACAATTGGTTATGTGGAATGGTTGGGGGGGGGGGCGAGGTTAGAGCTAGATAAATAGATCTGAGAATCAGCTGCAAAGAGATGATTATTGAACTCAGAAGAGCTGATGAAATCATTAAATGAGACAATACAAAGGGAGAAGAGAAGAGGCCAAGGACAGAATACAGAAATCAGGATCCAAAAAGGTCTTAACAGAATGGAACCCAGGGTGGAATCTAAGAAGGTAAAATGTAAATTTTAGCTCATATATACAAAATGAGGAATACATGGCTAGGCAACAGCTTGTGTGAAAAAGATCTGGGTATACAGCCTCTCCCAAGATCCTCTTCCAAGTTTCATTTTAAAAAGGTCATCGTCCAGAACAAGAGGTGATTATGTTGGTAGTCCTAGTTCTAGTCAGATCATGCCTTGGCAAAATGGAATTATCTGAGCACTAATCAGAACTGAATAAGCTCTGGAGAAATCTGAGATGCTCAGTTAGAGAATTCACCCCAAATGTTCCTAGGGACTATTTGTGTCCGACCTGTGTCAGAGCATCCTGAGCTTGCATTGGTCTGATCGGCCACAATTAGACAGAACTCTTAACAGCTAAGCAACAAACCAACAACCATTGTAGGAACCATTGATAAATGGGAACACAGGCAGAAGAGGGTGGCTAAACTAGTCAATAATCTTGAGAATGCGCTGTTTCAAGATTGCCTTAGGAATAGGTAATGTTGAGCCAAGCTTGAAAAGAAACTTGCAATTTGGAACTATGCTCAATAAGTTATCAAACTGTGCATACCTTTTGATCCAGCAGTGTTACTACTGGGCTTATATCCCAAAGAGATCATAAAGAAGGGAAAGGGACCTGTATGTGCCAAAATGTTTGTGGCAGCCCCCTTTATAGTGGCCAGAAACTGGAAAATGAATGGAAGCCCATCAATTGGAGAATGGCTGAATAAGTTATGGTATATGAATGTTATGGAATATTATTGTTCTGTAAGAAATGGCCAACAGGATGATTTTAGAGAGATTTGGAGAGACTTAAATGAACTGATGCTAAGTGAAATGAGCAGAATCAGGAGATCATTGCACATGACAACATCAATATTTTACGATGATTAATTCTGATGAACATGACTTTTTCCAACAATGAGATGACTGGAGCCAGTTCTAATGATCTTGTGATGAAGAGAGTCATCTATATCCAGAGAAAGAACTGTAGGAATTGAAAGTGGATCACAACATAGCATTTTCACTCTTTTTATTGTTTGCTTGCATTTTATTTTCTTTCTCATTTTTTTTGATCAGATTTTTCTTATGCAGCAAGATAATTGTATAAATAAATATATATTTAATTTATTTTATTTTAATTACATTTTAACACTTTTAACATGTTGTATTACTTGCAATCTAGGGGAGAGGGTGGAAGAAAGGGGGAGAAATTTGGAACACAAGGTTTTCCAAGGATCAATGTTGAAAAATTATGCATGCATGTTTTGAAAATAAGGAGCTTCAATAAAAAATTAGAAAAAAAAAGAACTTAAAAAATAAATAAAGGAAGCTTCATCAACAAAATTAAAAAAAAAAAGAAAAGAGTACAGAAGACTTGGAAGGATGAAGATTCATTTGCCTTCATGATTTTACATAGAATATCTGCAATGCCACGAGAATGTGCTCTCATCTTCTCTCCATTTTTTGGAACCTCTACTTCCTTCAAGATTCAGCACAAGTGACACCTCCTGTGCCACTCTCAGGATTACCTCGAGGTTTAGAGCTCTCTCTATCTCCCTTATGAAAATTAATTTTTATTCCCTAAACACATGGATTTTGTTCCTTATTACCTTATTTTTAAAATAAATACCTTTGTTTTAATCTAATTATGTCAACTGATTATTTTTATTTATTTTTTGCTGAGGCAATTGGGGTTAAATGACTTGCCTATGGGTCACATAGCTAGGAAGTGTTTGTTAAGTGTCTGAGAGCAGATCTGAACTCAGGTCCTTCTGACTTCAGGGCTGGTGCTCTATCTACTGCACCACCTAGCTGCCCCATGTCAACTGATTATTAAAAATAAATTCATCCATGGGAAGTTGTAGGATATAATTTTGCAATTGTAGATCTACAGAATAACTTTTATCTTCCCGAGGGACCCAATCTACAATCTAACCCTGTGAGTGCTAAATTGAGGAGATATCCCAGAGGGTCTGTTGCATTTGCATGGGGTGTTGAAATCCATTTATTATGAATTATTTTTCTTAGTAATTACCTATATGTTATATATCTAATTTATTCCACTGATATGCTTTTCTATTTTTTCTTAGTCAGAATCACATAGTTTTGATAATTATTGTTCTATAGTTTAATTTGAAATGCAGTACTACTGCTCTCTTTTCTTTTCTACTTTCCCCTCAATTATTTCCCTTGATATTCTTGATCTTTTGAATTTTGGATGAATTTTGTTATTATTTTTTCTATTTATCTAAAGCAAGCCTTTAGTAGTTTGGTTGATGATGCAATGAACAAATAATTTAATCAATATTGTCATTTTTTGCATTTGCATGAGCCAACTATAAGCAACATTCATAAGGCATATTTTTATATCTGTAAAAAGTATTCTGTAGTTGTATTAGCACAATTCTTGCATGTGTCTTAGTAAATATAGCTTTATATATTTTACATATTCCAAAATTGTTTTGAGTTTTATTGATAATATACAGAAAGATTGATAATTTTTGTGGGATGTTTTATATCTTGCAACTTTGCTAAAGTTATTTCTTCAGTTCAATTTTTGGTTCATCCACTCAGGTTCTCTAAGATAACCACATCATCTAAATAAAAAAAGGCAATTTTGTTTCTTCTTTGTGGTTAGATGGTATAGTGCATAGAGTGCTGAACCTACAATCAGGAAGATCTGAGTTCAAATCCAACCTTAGACATTTACTAAGTTATGTGATCCTGAGCAAACCACTAAACTTTGTTTAGTCTGATTCTTTATCTTTCCAAAGGGATAATAATAACACTTGCTTTCCATTTTTGTAATAAGGATAAAATGAAATATTTGTAAAGTTCTTTGTAAACGTTAAAGTGCCATATGCATTTTGTTGTTGTACTCCCAATTTGTTTTTCTTCTCATTGTAGTCAACATTCTTAACACTATTAAATAATAGTGATGATAATGGACATTCTTACTTTGCCCTTGAAATTATTGGCAAGATCTCTAGTTTATCTCCATTATATTCAATATTGATTTTTCATTTTACACAGATTCTATTTATCATTCAAAGAAAGCTCTCTCTATTATTTTTAAAGTTTTTAAAAACAAAAATAGGTATTATTTTTTGTCAAAAGCAGTTTATGAATCTCAATATCATCATGTGATTTTGATTATTTACATTGTCTATTATATTTATTGTTTTCTTAACACAGAACTAACTTGTATTTCTGGTTTAAAAAAATACTACCTGGTCATAATATATAATCTTTTTATGTGTTGCTATAGATTTTTTTGCTAACATTTTATTTTAAAATTTTGCATTCTTTTCAGCAGTGATTTAATTCCAATAGACTTGAGCTAGAATGTGCCATCCACATCCAGAGACAGAACTATGGAGACTGAATGTGGATAGAAACATAGCATTTTCACTTTTTTGTTTGTTTCTTTCTTTCTTGTGGCTTTTGTTCCCCATTTGGTTTTATTTTTCTTGTACAACATGACAAAATATGGAAATATGTTTAAAAGGATTGCACATATTTATCCTCTATCAGATTGCTTCCTGTCTTGGGGAGAAGACAGTTAAGGGAAGGAGGGAGAAAAATTTAGAATGCAAAGTTGTACAAATATGAATGTTGCAAACTATCTTACATGTATTTGAAAAAATAAAATACTATTGAAAAAATTTTATTAGGGATATCAGTTGATAGTTTTCTTTCTCTATTTTATCTCTGCCTCATTTCAATACCAAAACCATATTTGAATTATTAAAAAAAATTGGTAGAATGTCTTTTTATTTTGTACTTTGGCAAATAGTTTGTGTAATATTAGAATTCATTATTTCTTGAGTACTCAATAGAATTCACTTATAAACCTGAGTCTGCCTTTTTTTAGAAGTCATTTATAGCTTATTTGATTTCTTTTTCTGAGATTGGGTTATTTACAGTCTCTACTTATTCTGTTATTCTGTAGAGTATGTATTTTTTGGCAATATTGATCCATTTCATTTAATTTGTTAATCTTATTGGTAAATCATTGGGAAAAATAATTTTTAATACTTTATTTCTGATTCATTTGTTGTATACAACTTTTTTTTAATACTGGCAATTTAGTTTTTCATTTTAAAAACTTTGATGGGAATAGTTAATGACTAATAAATTTCATTTTTTCCCACTCCCCCCAAATCCAGACCCAATTTTACATATCAGTTCAATGATTTAGGCTTTTTATTTTACTCATTTTTCCTTTGATTTTTTTTTTAACAATTTCTACTTTGGTTTTCAGTTGGAATATTAAAATTTGACATTTTTCTAGTTTTTCTTTCTTAGTTTCCTGCCTAATTTGTTGATCTGTTCTTTTTTATTTTTTTTGATAAAATTATTGTATCTCCAAAGTTGTTGGGAGGTTATTTCCCTTTTGTCATTCTTCAATAATATTTTCTATTGTTTCTATGATTTCTGCACTTCTTTTTTTATGAAGATCTATGCCTAATACACAGTCAATTTTTGTAAATATACTATGCCAAACTGAGAAATATCTATCCAGTAATCACCAATATCTGTCATTATTGAATTTTTGTAACATTTATTCAGGTCCTTAATTTCTTTCTTGTTTATCTTTCAGTTAAATTTTTATAAATCTGGATGGGAATATCTTGAGGTATTTTTTGGTATAAATTGTATAAACTATTTTTTGTATAAACTTCCTATAAACTGATTAACTTAATTCTAAGTATTTAAATGCTATAACATTTGGTTCTTATATGTTGAGTATTAATATTAATTCACTGCCTATTAAATATTTAAGTGTAATGTAGTTTCTATTTATCACTTTAACTCAAATCTATTTTATGTTGTTACCTTTTTGAAATTTTGATCATTAACATTGCATTTTTTTAGTTTATCTGGAGCATAATGAATTTTGTCCTAGCTATGCCCTTGGTATTTAAAAACTTTCTCTATGGATATCTGTAGCATTTTTTTTCTTTGACCTGGAAACTCTGAATTTTAACTATATCATAATTGAAAATTTTCATTTAGAATTTCTTTCAGAAGATAATTGGTGGATTCTATATATTTTCATTTTGTCTCCCCCTCCCTCTCACTGAACAAAGTATCTATTATTACATCTCTCATGGAATTTTCTATTGTTTTTACATGGGCATGGGTGACACATTAGTGGAATATAGCATTTAAAGTGGAATTTTATTCTTCCAAATACATTTTTAAAATAAAGAACAAAAACAAGAAGCAAAGTTGAATCTTGTATTCTTTGCATTTTTCAATCAAATGTGTAATTGTAAGAATATTTGTTGCCAATATCTGCTTATTCTCTTTGCATATTTTTAATGTGAAAGATGACTTTTTCTCAATATGTGTAAATGACTCATGAAAATGGTATAGAAATGGAAAAGTAGACAGATGCCTTCCTCCTTATAGGTATCCCCTACTTACTTTACTAATTACTTTAAAAATAGTAATCACTTACTTTCCTCCCTAATTGTTTGGTATCTTCCCCACTTAAAAATATCTTGGGATTCGTTCTCTTTGGAAATATTTGATGTTAGCTTCTCTTCCCATTTAAAATTTTTTCAAAGTTCCATTTCAACTCTCTCAATTAGTAGACTAAGTACTGTGATGATGGATACCAAATGGGTGGTTTCCCCTGTCATTGAGAGAGAAAATGATTTGCTGAGATATTTTGGTAGTTCTGGGTCTGTCTCTGTGTCTCTGCCTCTTTTTCTCTTTTGGGCTGTCTCTCTTTTCTCCTATGTTCTCCTCTCCTCTCCTTGGGAGGGACTGGCTATTCTATTAAACTGGAGGCATTCTCGAGGGGCACTGTGATCTAGCATACATCTTGTTCCTTTCTCTATTTGTCCAGGCTATGCAGATCTTTGAATCCTGGTTCAGATATCCTAGAATATAAAATTTCTTATTTTCCATCTCCCTATACCTAGAAAACACCATTAGATTCTAAACTTTTTTGTCTCACCTTTGGTTTTTTTACTGAAAAACTTCCATTGTTGTGTTCCTGGTCTAGATTTTTCTGCATGGATCCTTCCCCAGTGCACACAGACACCTTGTAGGGATGTGGATTGGCAAGGAATGTTATGTAATTCCTCTTGAATTTCTTCATAATTTCTCAGTCCAGCATTTAAGAAAAAATAGTGTGGAAAAGAGGAGAGAGAGAGAGAGAGAGAGAGAGAGGAGGAGGAGGAGGAAGAGGAGGAGGAGGAGGAAGAGGAGGAGCAGGAGGAGGAGGAGGAGGAGGAGGAGGAGGAGGAAGGAGGGACATCAAGAGCACACAAACAGAATGATCTGTTTTGTTTCCAGTCATTCTAAAGAGTTATTTGGGGGGGGGGGTCATAGTCTGGACTATAATTATGAAAACTAGAACTTGTATTAAAATGTAATGTCTTTTCCAGAGTCCAACACAATATTATACACACAGGAAGTGTTTAATGAACCTTTATTGTACTGAATGTCAATGATGATGATTATAATGGTAAAAGTGAGATTCATAGGGACAGCTAGGTGGCTCAGTGGATAGAGCACCAGCCCTGAAGTCAGGAGGACCTCAGTTCAGGACCTGGGTTCAAATGTGACCTCAGACACTTAACACTTCCCAGCTGTGTAACCCTGGGTAAGCCACTTAACTCCAGTCTCAGAAAAAAAAAAGTGAGATTCACAGATTTAGAACTGGAAGAGATATGATAGGTTATTAACTTTGATCCCCTCATTTTATAAATAAGGAAATGGAAGCTCAGAGAGTATAAATGGACTGCCCAAAGACATAGGGAATAAGCAGCAGATTTAGGAATTAGCTTTAAGTCTAAACCCTCTGCCCTTTCCAGTATACAGCATTGTCCTTGTTCACAGATAGGAGCATGTGTGATCAGTTAGTGGTGCAGGCATGAGTGTGAGAGATGAGAAAGGTACAAGTAGGTACTTTGATGGGAGATAGGGAATTGGTTGATGTTGCCTAGGAGCACTATAACTAAAATTATTTTTGTGGATAGGACCACAATATAGATTGGAACCATGGAGGGGATGGGCAGGGTATACCTGGAGTGTGATTGGAGTTAGTGTGAGAGAGAATACTTCAGTTTGGGACCATGCTGGAGAGGGGTTGTTTAAGGTAGGCTGAAGTTGTCCTTGGGGGGCGGGGGGTTGGTTGGTGGGACCAGGGTATGTTCCAAGTTGGAGTCATAAGGAGTGATGATCAAGATTGACTGGGGGCATGATTAGATTTGGTTAGGAAATGAGATTATAAACTGGAGTCATGAAGAGAGATAGTCAAGGTTGGCTATGAATGAGATCAGAGTTGGGTGTAGGATTCACACCAAATTAGAGTCATGGTTGTGTGGGGAGGAATGTTCAAGGTTGGCTGGAAGTGAGATTATAATTCTTGGGAAGAGATGTCACATGGCTGGAGTCATGATGGGTGGGATAATCAGGTTTAGATGGGAAAAGGGGAGCAGCAGGGAGGGGTCAGGTGATGATGGTCATGGGTCAGTGGAAAACCATTCCAGTTCCGTTTTTTTCTCCACCTCAAGTCCAGAGGTTCCCCTATTTTCTACCAGTGCCTCTGGGGTATACTCGTTCTTCCTCCTTTGTGTGCACGTTGTAACCCTAGGAAAGCCAATCTTCCTCCTTAACCAATACATAAAGGCAGGAACTAAGAAAAGTGGAAAGGGGGGGGGGGGAGGGAAGGGAAAAGGAGAGCTCTGCTTTAACCCCTCCTCTCTCTTCACCTGCTTCCTAGTATCTCAGATATGAAGCTGGAAAGGGCCTTGAAGTAGAAGGCCTTGAATAAATCCTGGAAATCCTGCCAAACTTTCATTTAATAGCCACCACCTTTGTTATCAATGTAAAAACCATTCCCAACTGCTCCCATCCTTCCCCTCCCCACTAGTAGTTTTAGCCTCCTTGTCATGGAAACTGCCATAGGTCCAAGAACCTTGCCCCTACAATAGAGGGCTCTATGGCTTCTTCCAGAACCTCTCCATATGTGGTTAGCTTAGTAGATGAAAGGAATGACTATGTGTTGGAATGGAGAGGAGGTAGTGAACCTCATACCTTTTCTTTCCTGAATCTCAGGACTCAGCCTCCTCTGTGAAGCTGGATACCCAAATTTATCAGATGAAGAAACCAAGACTAAGAGAAAGGAAGCCACTGGCTCACAGTTACAGAGACGTGGTTGAGCCAGGAAATGGACTGCTTCTGCCTACCACCAGTAAATGCCTTTACACCTTTCTTTATGGGTGATATCAACACTTACCAATTTTTGTTAGTACCAATTCTATCACTCCACTTGGGGTTTTCTTGACAGAGATACTAAAGTAGGTGGTCATTTCCTTCTCAGATGAAGAAACTGAGGTAAACAGGGCTAAGTGACTTGCCTAAGATCACAGTTAGTAAATATCTGATGTCAGACTGAACTCAGGAAGATGAGTCTTCTTAGTTCCAAGCCTGCTACTTTATGCCACCTAGCTGCCCTTATCACTGAATTATTTGTATATTTTTTGACCTGAGTAGCTCAGTTTGCTTCCTAATTTAAGGAGAAAGTAAACTCAGGAGGACAAAGAAGAATCCTGCTGATTTAAGTCATGTCATATAGGACCTAGCATGGCTACTACACAGCCAATTAGAATAGAGTCAGTCCTTTTAGTGGTGGGATATTAATAAGAATAGCAGTGTGATAGTACAGTAGATAATGGGCTACATCCACAATGAGGAAAACATGAATTAAAATCAAGTCTTAGACACTCGTTGTGTGACCTTGTGCAAGCCACTTAACTTCTCTTTGCCTCAGTTTTCTCATATGTAAAATGGGGATAACAATAGTGTCACTTCCTAGGGTTTGTATGAGAATATTTATAAAGCATTTTATAAACCTTTAAGTCTTTATAAGTATTAACTAGCTAGCTAGTAATAGTACTACTACTACAGCAGCAGGTGGTGATAGTGGTAGTAGTAGCAGTAATAATAGCAGCAGCAGTAGCAATAGTAGCAGCAGCAGCAATAGAAGTAGTCATAGTAGTAGTACCAACAGTAGCAACATTAGCAGTAGCAGCAGCAGCAGCAGCAGTAGTCATAAGGAGTAGTAGCAGCAGCAGCATTAACAGCAGCAGTACTAACATTAGCAGCAATAGTAGTAGCAATAGCAGCAGTAGTAGTAGCAATAGCAGCAGAAGTAACAGTAGTCGCAGCAACAGTAGTAATCATAGTAGCAGCAGCAGCAGCAGCAGCAACAGTAGCAACATTATCAGCAGTAGTAGTAGCAGTAGCAGCAGTAGCATAGCAGCAGTAGAAACAGCAGTAACAATAGTAGTCATAGTATTAGTTGCAGCAGCAGCAACATTATCAGCAGTAGTAGTAGCAGTAGCAACAGAAATAACAATAGTAGTAGCAACGGTAATAGTCCTAGTAGTAAAAGCAGCAGCAGCAGTAGCAGCAACAGTAGCAATATTAGAAGCAGCAACAGTAGCAACATTAGCAGCAATAATAGCAACATTCTCAGCAGTAATAGTAGCTGTAGCAGCAGTAGTAATTGTAGTAGTCATAGTAGTAGCAGCAGCAACAGTAGCAACAGCTGTAGTAGCAGTAGTCATAGTAGTAGTTGTAGCAGCAGAAGCAATTATAGTAGCATAATAATAGTGGCAGCAATAGCAACAGTAGTAGTCATAATAGTAGCAGTAGCAGCATTAATAAGAATTCCAACAGCAGTAGTAGTAGCAGCCGAAGTAGTAACAGTCCTAGCAGTAGTAGTAGTAGTAGTAGTAGTAGTAGTAGTAATAGCAGCAACAGCAGCAGCAGCAGTAACAGTATTAATGATATTTAGATTGTATTTTACTGTTTAAAAAACATTTTGCCTAACAACAATAGCAAACCATGTAAGGTAGTTTGTGCAAGTATTGTTTTCCTCAAATTACAGAAGAGGAAACTAAGACTAAGTAATTTTTCCTTCCTTTCAAGTTTTCCAGGTCTTCTTCCTCACCTCTACCTCTTAAAATCCCAGGCTTATTTCCATTTCATTCTGAAAGAAATTAGTGGTCAAGACTGGCATGACACACTTCCTCTCTCTTCCTGAGGGGGAAAAAAAACAAACACTTGTCTCATTCAATTCAATTCAACAAACATTCATTAAATGTCAACTGGATATGAGACAAATTAAATAAAAGAAAACAAATCTTGTCGACAAGGAGCTTACAATCTAGTAGGACAAATTGAGCAACTCCACAAATTGTAACTGTAAATTACCTTTAGACAAATGCTACAGGAGATATGAGTAGGATCAGGGTATCTTAACTCTGCAGCTGGGAGAGTCCACAAAGGTCATCTAGTTTAACCTCCTCAATTTACATAGGAGAAAACTTATTCAAAGAAGTTGTCAAAGGTCATGCAATAGGAGCTAGATTTGAACCAAGGTCATCTGATTTCAGAACAATGTGACTTCCATTTTCAGATTTATGTAGGGACCCACCTGGCATCTTCTATAGGCCTTGAATAAAGAGAAATTTTTAAACAACTGAAGGAGTAGGGGAAGGAAGGCATTTCAGTCATAGGGAGCACCTATTCAGATACACAGAGTAAGAGATGGCATTGTGAAACTAGGTGGTAGCTGGCAGGTTGGTTTGGTTAGAGTTCATAGACTTCATAAAGGGAAGTAAAGGAAAATGAGGCTAGAGAAGGAGGTTAGTTCTAGACTGGTTTGAGGAGATGGTAGTTTATCTAGAAGGCAACTAAGAACCACAGCATGTGTGCCCTCCAAGCTAAAGCAGCTGAGGCAGCGCAGAAGATGTAAATAATAATAATAAAACTAAAAATAGCAACAATGGTAGTTATAATCCACATTTTTATACCACTTTGAAGTTTACACAACATTTTGCTTACAATAAGCTGGTGAAGAAAGCAGTATAAATATTATTATTCCCATTCTGAAAATGAGTAAGCTCAGGCCAGGCTAGGTGAAGTCACACATATAGCTACTAAACTGTTAAAGCCAGGACTGGATCAAGAGACGTGGGTTCTAGTCCTAGTTTTGTCAACAATTGACAGAATAATATTAGATTAGTTTCTTCCCTCTATGAAGTTTGTCATCCACAGGAAGAGATGTTCTATCTCCCATGTTCACCTCCCCAAGGTAGAGCTCCTGGACATGGACTTTAAGGAGCCAGAAAGCACAGCAAATGTGCCACCAAGAAAGACTTGGAGACCCAGACTGACCACAGGAAATAGTCTGGGAAAAGGGACAGGGGATAAGGCCAGGAGTCAGGCAGAGGAGGAGAAGTTGGAAGAAGCCAACTCTATATTTCCATCTTTAAACAAACAGAAGATAAGTCTATATTTCCATCATTAAAGGAAGATATGACAGTGCCAAACCACATGAGAATGAACCCTCCAAGAAGGAAGTGTCTGCTCTGTCTCTGAGCTCTTCCCTGTCTGAATTTCCCTGTGCCAGGATGATAATATTGTTGTTCTGTTTTTAAAAGCCTGAGGTCAAAATTCCCCCCTGGTGTTGCCCAGGTTAATTGTACTCTTTGGTAAGGTCTGAGATCCAGTCTCAATGTCTTTCAACCTCCTTCTTGATCTAGGATTATTCCTTTGGGCAACTGTTCAATAGGTAGCCTTCTCACCCAGCAGTGAGAATGGAAACCAGGATAATCTTGCTCCCTCCCTCTTTGTGCCCAGCCCTTTGGGATTCCTTTCATTTAATTTCCTTATCTGAAAAACAGGTATAATGATACTTGTACCACCTACTCTACAGTAGTTGTGGAGGTATTTTTCCTTTTACAAGTGACTGAGGAGTATTTAAAAAAAAAAAAAAAAAAAAAGGATCTAATGTACTCTCTCAATTCCACTGGTTTATTAGGACTTTCCAAAGATGACAGGATCTAACTTTAAATCCAACCACAGACCAGTGGTCCCATTTCTAAAGAATCTACAGTCCCAAGAACTGTTCTAGGCACTCATGAGACAAAAGACAGAAATGAAATAGTTCCTGATGGAGCTTGCATTCTCTAAGAGATCTCCCAGGTTCTTCTGGCTTAGTCATCGACAAACCTCTTCTTTCCTTCAGTTCACCTGAGGTACAGACTTACATTATATACTTAGGCCAGGAGAGCTAAGAAATTGCAATAATCCAGAGTCCAAGTAGCAGAGGTATATATATAGAGGAATCCCATTTTAACAGCTATGGGGTATGAGCCTATTAGGGAGAAAGTAAGAAAAATAATAATTCATGTTTCTAGAAATTTACAGAGGACATTCTTCACACTAGGTCATTATGGTAAAGGGAAAAAGATTCAAAAGACTTGTGTTGTTATCTCAACTCTGCCCTTGACTACCTGTATGACTTTGGGCATACTTCATCACTCTGAGCCTCATTGACCTCCTCTGTTGAATGGGGGGGAGGGCTTAGCTTAAGTTACAGATATTTTTATTTTTTATAATAATAGCTTTTTATTTTTATAAATATATGCAAATATAGTTTTCAACATTCACCCTTGTTAAACTTTGTGTTCCAAATTTTCCTCTCTGCTCCTTCCTTCTGCTCCTGTAGGCAGCAAGTAATCTAATTTAGGTTAAATATGTACATTTCTTCTAAAAATATTTTCATATTTATCATTCTACACAAGAAAAATCAGATCAAAAGAGGAAAAATGAGAAAGAAAAAAAACAAGCATGCAAACAACAACAGCAACAACAAAAGGTGAAAATACTATGCTGTGATTCACATTCAGTCCCCACAGTCCTCTTTGGATGCAGATGGCTCTCTTCATCACAAGTCTATTGGAATTGCTTTGAATCCATGTATTGCTGGGAAGAGCCATATCCATCACAGTTGATCATTACATGATTTTGTTGTTACTGTGTACAATGTTCTCTTGGTTCTGCTCACTTCCTTCAGCATCAGTTCATGTAAGTCCAAGTTTTTCTGAAATCAGCCTGCTGATTATTTCTTATAGAACAATAATATTCCATTATGTTAATTTACCATAAATTATTTGGCCATTCCTCAACTAATGGACATCTAGGTTATAGACTGATAGCTAAAGGCAACTTCAGGGGCCACCTAGTGCCTCTAGTCTCTTGTTTTACAAATGAGGGAGCAGAGAGAAACTCAGAGAAGTTAAAAAAAAACTTCCCCAGGGTCACACAGATATTAATGTCTGAGGCCAATTTTGAACTCAGTTCTTCCTGATTCATATTCCAGTCTTCCATCCATTCTACAAAGCTGTCCTCTAAATTCCATTCCAACACTAAATTTACAAACTCTGCGAAAAAGGGATTGTTAGTTATTTCCATTTTACAGATGAGAAAAATGGGTCTTAGCACAGTTGTGACGTGCCTTGTGTCATACTGCTAGAAAGTGTTGGAGATAATTAAACATTGTGACAAATTAGTCTGTCCTTTTCATATTATTCCCTATTAAAAACAGCAATTACAATGAAAACAAAAAAGGGGAAGCAAAATGAGTCAAAATTGCTGTAAAATGAGCAATGTAATCTCTGCCACATTTGCCAGTGTTTTAAGGAGCAAAGCAACATAGTAAAAAAAAAAAGTAGCTACAATATAAAATGTTTGCAGGTGTTTTATGGTAGGATATGAAGTTTTAATCACTGCTTTCCAACAGTATAATTATGGTCAGTACTGCCATTTCCATCTATGACTAGTATTTGGAGATAAAGTTGGAACCAGATCTTTTGCTCTATGTTTAAGATACCTGACTATAGACCTGTTTTGTCATCTTCTTTACATGTGGTCTTGGCAGTGAGATTAGAACTGGCAGATCAAGCTGCTGGGGTACCTGTTACCAGGGTCAACCATGGCTAAGGGAAAAGATTTGGGGGACAGTTTTGTACTTCATGAAGAAATAGGAATAGCCTTAGTATAGGCAACCATGGGGAAAAATATGATCCTCCTTAAGATGAAATGCTAGAAAGAAGGTTGGAATCTTTCAAAAAGCACACCAGCCAGGTTCACTAAGAGGATGGAAGGGATGAAGAGGATGGAGGAATCAATAAGAACAAGCATAGAATCAGAAAGAACCAGAGGGAAAATAAAGGCAAGACAGATCACTGTGAAAAGCAATATTCTGGTTATATAGGTAAGAGACTTCCAACTTTGACATATTGATTTGGCTGGTAGAGGACCAGCCAATATCAATAATAATAATCATTAGGTGGATTAAGGATAAGATAAGACTCACAGGAATTCTGAGAGATTGAATGGGAGGTAGGTAGACTAGTCTATGTCAGAACTTTAGCAAAGGTGTGCAACTAATGCCTTACTCCAAGTCAGCAACATTTGGAGAGTGTCAACGATACCATCCCAAAGCACTGATCTTTACAAAGCAATCCTAATAGACTTTGGATAGAAAATTCCATCTGAAACCAGAAAAAGAACTATGGAGATTGAAATCAATTCATGCTATGTTCACTTCTTTTTTCTGTTTTTTTTTTTTTCTCTTCCATGTTTTTTTCCTCCGTTCTGATGTTTCTCTCCCAATATGATTCATAAAGCAATGTGTCTTAAAAAATAATTAATTAATTAAAAAAACACCCTATCTTTCTCCCAACAGCTATACTCTTCATCCTGAATCCATTCCCCAACATAAGCTGGTCCATCGCCAATTTAGAAACATTATGATGGAACCCAATGAGTACCTCTTCTCCTTATAACAAGCATAGACATTTCTAATTATAATTCTGGTTGACAGTCTGGAGTCCATTCAGCTTATAAGAAAGGACTTGTGATGACAAGAATCACTGGAGTAAGGAAAGCAATTTGTCTTTCTCAAGGAGAGACTGGTTCTAAGGTGCCAGATATTTGAATAGAGTCTGAGGTCAATTCTTTAGAATATCAGTAAATTTAGCCAGGGGAAAGGAAAGAGGAAGTGTAAGGCAAAGTACACATGGAGACATCAAAATTCAAAGTCTAACAGAAAAAAAGAAGGAAAACTGATAAATCTAGCTTTCTTAGAACCTCCAAAAAGGATTATGGATGGGGGAGGAAAGAAGGAGACATCTCAGACTCTTTATGACCCCATTTGGGGTTTTTTTTTGGCAAAGAGACTGGAGTGGTTTGCCATTTGCTTTTCCAGCTCATTTTTACAAATGAGGAACCAGAGACAAATAGGATTAAGTAACTTGCCCAAGGTCACATAGCTGGTATATATCTGAGGCTGGAGTTGAATTCAGGATTCCTGACTCCAGGCCTAACCAGCTCTAACTACTGTGCCACCTAGCTTCCCAGAAAAAGTGATAGAAGAGCAATTAGCAAAGGAGATCAAATAAAAAAGAAAGAGAAGGGGAAAAGTATTATTAACTGTGCATTAAGTGATTTATAAATATCTCATTTGATCCTTGTGAAAACCCTGGTAGTAAGTGCTATTACTACCTCATTTTATATTATGAGGAAACTGAAGTAGGTAGAGGTTAATTGACTTGCCCAAAGTCACATAGCTAGGAAGTGTCTGAGATAAAATTTAAACTTAGGTCTTCAGACCTAAAACTCTAAACACTGTGCCATTTAGCTAAAAGACAGAGAGACCAATATACAGGGAATAAACCAGAATAATCAAAATAAAGGGTTTCAATTACATGCATGTCAAGAACAGAAAGGAAGAAAATGGCCTACTGCTCGGACTGGCTTGATTATGTTTTCAGGTGATGTCTAAATCTGTTTCTTAGAAGTCTTTTTAAATTCTTGAGATCTTGATTGAAAAATCAATCCTATTCCCACCCCACCACCTCTGACTTATGCAGCAATGTTGCAGTGGGGAGATCTAGGTCTGAATTTCATTTCTACTGCATAAGCTTGAGCATGAACTCTGAGCTTTGCTTTCTTCATCAGTAGAGAAATGGAAAGATTGGACTAAGTGACCCATCTGGAACCTTTCCCACTCTGATCTCTTTCCAACTCTGATCTTATGAATTGTGACTCTTATCCTTTCAACCCTTTCTCCCAGTGTTAAAAGTTTTCTATTAAAGGTCCCCATATTTAAGATGGATTTACATAGATCTAGGAGAGAACTTTGAATTCATATAGCCCAACCCCTTGATTTATAGGAGATTAAATTTTCTGTTCAGCTCTAGTCTTTTCATCAGAAATGATTGAAAACTCCCTATTTCATTAAATGCCCATCTTTCCCCTTTGAAAGATAATGCTTAATTTTGCTGGGTAGTTGATTTTTGGTTGTAATCCAAGCTCCTTTGCCTTCCAGAATATCATATTCTAGGAAGCTGCTAGGTCTTATGAAATCCTGATTGTGGTTCCTTGATATTTAAATTATTTCTTTCTGGCTACTTGAAGTATTTTCTCTTTGATCTGACAATTCTAAAATTTAGCTACAATATTCCTTGGAGTTTTCATTTTGGAGTCTCTTTCAGGAGGTGATCAGTGGATTCTTTCAATGACTATTTTGCCTCTGGTTCTAGGATATCGGGGCAATTTTCCTTGATGATTTCTTGAAAGATATTGTGGAGGCTCCCTTTTTCATCATGGCTTTCAGATATTCCAATTATTTTTAGATTCTCCTGGATCTATTTTCCAGATCAGTTATTTCTCCAATGAGGTATTTTACATTTTTAAAAATTTTTTAATTTTAAACATTTTATTTGATTGATTCTTGATTTCTCATTGAGTCATTCACTCTATGGTTAGAGCTCTTTTTGATTTTTTGCTCATTTTTAAAGGTTGAGGTCTGCACTTAGGTCCTGAGCTTTCTCTACAGGGAGATAGCAGCTTTATCCCTGAATGCACTGGGGCTGGGGCTGCAGGCTTCCTGAATTGAGTGGCTTAGCCAAGTCCTGCCTGTTATGCTGGGGTTCAGGGGCTCACAATTTGCTTTCTGTTGTGTTGGAGATTTCATAGCTGGTCTGTTGATCTGACCTTCTGAATTAGAAGAGAGTATTTTGACTGTGTTTTGGCTAAGAACCTCTTGATAGATTCTCTATGCTGGGCCTCCCTGCACTAGGCTTCCCTGCACCTGACTTCCCCACATCAAGCCAGCGTTGGGCCTTGTTCCCCCTTGCCCAATTGAGATAGACTTTTTCTGAAGTCCTTTCAAGATATATTAAGCTGGAAAATTATTGCACTTTGAATGTTTGTGGATTCTGTCACTCCTAAATCAGTTCAGAGGCTTGATCTAATGTTGATTCTGAGGAAAGCTAGAAAGAGCTCAGACAATGTCTTGCCTACTCTCTGTCATCTTGGCTCCATACTCTCCCATCAATTTACAGAAGAAGAAACTGAGACATGGAGAAATGAAGCTCATGGTCACAGGGTAATAAGTTAGCCTATATTCAAATCTATAATCTTCTGACTCCAAATTCAATGCTCTCTCTACTTTATATAGAAAAACAGAGTGAAGAGTTGAGATGGTGGAGGAGGAAAGGCAGAATGTAGTTCTATAGCTATTAGTCAAGCTAAGGAACCTACAGTTTCTTGTTCTTAACTGTTCAAGACCATCTGGTAGTCTCCTAACATCTTCCCTTCTCTCCCCTTGGGTCTATTGTTCCTTTTCCTTTTAGATTTTGAGCAAGTTCTTTCTTCCTTCTGGTACCACAGTTTTGCAACATATTTAATAGGACTCAAAATATTTATTACTCCTTTCTTGCTTCCTAAGACTAGGCCCAAAGAACCTCATACATAAAAATAACTTAATAAATTGACTGATTGAGTCAAATCACTTTGAAAGTGGATTTGGAGGTCGTTGTTAAGAAGCTAGAGCAAATCAAGCTTCCTTGTCTGCCCAACGGATAATGTGGGTAAGATTTAAATTTGGAGCTCTCATTCATGGAGTTCCAGAAACCCCTTGGTGATCTCATCCATGACTCATATCCTCCATCATTCCCCAACTCTGGGCTAGTCAGTCTTCCTGTTCTATTGTAAGTTCTTCAAGAATAATGACTGGCTCTCCTCTACCTTTCCTTGGTGCTCAGGATAAAGCAATTGATTTTATAGGTTGGGAGACTGAGGTCCATATTGGTTTAATGATTTGTCCAACATTCAGAATGATTGCATTTTCTTTATAATTATGCTTCTGCTAATTAGGAGCAAAGCGGAGACTGGAAGCCAGGATTACTGGATTCTTTCTATTATATTTTGTTGTTGAGCGATTTTCAATCATGTCCTATTTTTTGTGAATCATTTTGTGGATTTTCTTAGCAAAGTAGTTTGCCATTTCCTTCTCTAGATCATTTTATAGATGAGAAAACTGAGACAAACAGGGTTAACTGATTTACTCAGGGTCATATAGCTTGTAAGTGTCTGAGACTGGATTTGAATTCAGGAAGACGAGTCTTTTATCCTCTTTATCCACTACACCATCTAGTACCTTATCCACTGAAGCTTTTAGTTACCCTCTGCTATATTTAACTGCCTCCTATTCTAGGAAGGGATCTACATTCTGTTCTTTACTCCTGCCTCTATCCATGTTGTCTTACGTCCCATTCTCTCCTAACTATGCTATTTTCGATATTGACAATCAACTAATCTATTATGAACAAACTCTGCAAATCTATTTATGAAAGAAGGCAGACAGCATGGTGCCTTTGGAGGAGCACTGGACTAAGAATCAAGCTAGCTCTGCTACCTACTAGCCAAGTGATTTTAGGCAAATCATATTATTTCACTTGCACTGATTATTGACTATGAACAAACTTGTCCATGGTTGAGTGAATTGATTGATTTTACTTTATGCCCCTGAAATCAAGACTTCTTGCCCTTGGCAAGCATAATTGTGGAAGCCAGTTTCCCATGACTACTGCTGGGCCTTTTACTTTTTTTTTTTTTTTTTAACAGGCTCTCCAACATGGCACAGTCCATATGAGCAGCTCAGCTGGCTTCATAGAAAAAGGGTCTCACAATTATTTTCTGGAAAAAAAAAAAAGAGTTGCTTTATAAGAAGGTCTAATTAGAGTTTGAGTTGTTATAGGATACTAATTCTAGAAATGGAAAGAATCTCAGAAACCATGGAGTCCAAACCCCTCATTTTACAAATAAGGAAACTGAGGCCCTTGGCGGTTAAGTATCTTGGCCAAGATCACAATGACAGTAAATGTCAGAGGCAGGACTTGAACCCAAGTTCTCAAATCTAGTGTTCTTTTCATTGTTTCATCTATAAAATGAACTGAGTCGGGGGAGAGAAGGAGAGTTCCTTTCTGCTCTATTAATAGTATCTCATATTTCTATGTTGACTTAATGTTTGCAAGATTGTTTCCTCACAATGACCTTGTAAGTATTGTTAACCCTAATTTATAGGTGAAGAAATTAACTTTTTGAGAAAACAAGTGATATATTCATGATCACACAGGAAGGAGAGAAACAAGCATTTATTAACTTCTAGATGATATACTAAGTAATTTACAATTATTAACTTATTTAATCCTTAAAACAACCCTAGGAGGTAAATATTATTAATATTTTCATTTTATAGTTGAGGAGACTGAGACTGATAGGGGTTAAGTTAGTTGGTCAGGATCACACAGCCAGGAAATGGCTTGAAATTAGATTTGAACTCAGGTCTAGTCACTTCACTACTTAGCTGCCTCATAGCTGTTAAATATCTAAGGAAAGAGTTGAGCCTAGGGCCTCTGAACAATACCCTCTGCACCACATCATTCCATCCTTTCCTGTCCAACTGAGGACTCTAACATTATAGGATTCTCCAAGGCTAGTCTAGGTCTTAGTGGCCTTAGGTGGCCTCCCCTACCACAGGCTTGATTCCAGTTACTGGCTTCTGATCACTTGGCTGAGTGAACATTATGTGTTTTGAAAGATCAGCTCTCATGTGTTATCTGGTCATTCAGTCTTGTCCAACTCCTGGTGATCCTGTGAACATTTAGTATAGCCCACCCAGTGTCATCTATGGGATTTTCTTGGCAAATAAGTTGGAATGGTTTACTCTTTCCTTCTCCAGCTAATTTTACAGATGAGGAAACTGAGGCAATGACTCCTGGGGTCACACAGCTAGTAAGTGGGGCTAAATTTGAACGCAGACCTTCCTGTCTTTAGGCTTGGTACTCTATATGAAGAGTAATCCAAAAAGGAGAAGAGGAAAAGGAGAGAGATGGGGATGACAGAGAAAATCCAAATGAAGTCTGAAAAGGAATGAGACATGGACAATCTGTGCAGACAAATTCCTTTACCTAGAAATCTTAAAATCGTCCTAGCAAATAATTCCTCCCATCTTGGATTTTTTTGACTGAGAGTCAATAAATGAAGAAGCAAAAATAGAAGATAAAAAATTAATTATCATCAGCGGAAGGGCAGTTGCTAGATGGGGTTTGGGAGGAAAGCTTCATGGAATGGTAGAATCAGAGGAGTCAGGGGCTCTGGGATGTTTGTAAAGAACTCTTCTAGCCCTCTATCCCCTTTGCTAGCAGTTTTGTTCAAACACAGGAAGGGTCTGGGTTTGGAGAGGGAGAAGCCTTGAGAGTAAAGAATCCTGATTTGATTCCTGTCTTTGCTATTTTTAACTCATGACCTGGTCTGACTTGGCTTCTCCCTCAGCTTAGGTTTTCCCATATGTGGAATGGGTCTAATCATCCTCAAAACACCCCTTCAAGGTACTAATTAGTGTCTATAAGGGGCTTTGAGATCCTTGGATGGAATAATAACAATAATAATAACGGATAATAATACTCTGCTCTTCTTCAGGGCCTTTCATCCACAGATCTCAAAGCATTTTATAAACCTTAATTAATTCTCACAACACCCCAGTACGGGAGGGTGAGGATGATTAGTCTCATTTTACTGGTGGGGAAACTAGGAGACTGGCTCCAGGCCACACAGCAAGTCAACGGGCACAGCAAGAACTAGACTCGGAGTCCCTGGTCTCTGGAGAGATGGTCAGATAGTTCAGGTCCCTAAAGTCCAAGCAGCAATGTCTTTAGGGACCTAGGTAGGAGCCTGCTGCTGGAGTACCTTCCAACAGTCATGTCTCTTAGCAGTATTGCACATTCTGCTCGGTGTTAGTGTTGCTGATTCCTTGGCAAATGTAGGTGGAGAGGCTCTGAGTTCTGGTCACCCTTGCAACATTGGCAAGTCCCTTGGGGTGAATGGCTAGGGCAGTGGCAAGTCACTGGGTAGCAGCTTTTCTTAGGATCATCCAAGATTCCTTTGAACATCATGAAGGGCCTTGTGTGTGGAGATGGTTGAGATCCTACCTACAAAAATTTTAAAGCCCACTATTATAGCATAATATCATTCCATTTCACATATATTATCCCATTCCATTACATACAATTTGTTTAGCCATTCCCTAATTGATGGCATCTCCTCAGTTTCCAAATCTTTGCCGTATATTTTTAGGGTTTTTTATCTATATATTGGTCATCTTTGCTGATTAGCTCCCTCTTCTTCCTTTTTTTTTTTTAAATAATTATTTATTATGTAGGATTGTTCTCTGGGTGGGGGAGGGAAAAACTACAAGAGAAATTTAGGTGATATTATAAAATATGAATCAAAAATTATTTTTTAAAGTGACCCTGCCATACATCTGAGGGAGATCATTGACAAAAAGAAAAAACATTACTGTGTTACATATGATAGCAGCACTTTTCATGGTAGCAAAGAACTGAGAACAAAATGGATACCCCTTGTCGGGGAAATGGCTAAGCAAATTGTGGCTGTTAGAAAAGACCACACAAAGACATATGGAAAGATTTACATGAACTGAAGCAAACTGAAGCAAGCAAAACTCAGAAAGCAATCTATACCAACACTCCAACAACATAAATAGAGAGAAAAATCCCCATGAAACAGTATAAACTACAAATTTCAAAACTGAGCCCCAAAGAGGAAAAATTAGAAGTGCCCTTCCTTTTCATTGTTTTTTTGCTGAGTGCATTACTTGACCTAGAATCAGAAAGACCTGAATATAAATCCAACCTCAGATACTTCCTAGCAGTGTGATCCTGGGCAAGTCCCTTAATCCCTGTCTGCTTCAGTTTCCTCACTCATAAAATATGTGTCACAATAGCACTGACCTCTTAAGATTGTAGTGAAGATCAAATGAACTCATATTTGTAAACTTAGCATGGGGCTTGGCACATAGTGGGCACTTGATGCTTGTTTTCTTTCTCACTTCCTTCCCAAATTAAAAAAAAAAAAAAAAAAGTTTTTTGTTTTGGTCATTGGCCCTTAAGGAGGGGATAGTCAAGGATACAGAGGGAAATCCAGATGACATATAAACAGAAGATTTTAATTTTTAAAAAAAATCTATTAATTGAAAAGAAAAGTAATTTTGTAAAGAGAGACTAGGCTGGTAAAAAGAGTACTAGACTAGAAATTTACCTGCAAGTTCAAGTCCTAATTTTGCCACTAATGAAATGTGTAACTTAGAGCCTTTTCCATGATGGCTCAGTTTCCCTTCCTGTAAAAAGAAAAGAGTAGATTATATGGTCCCTGCTGATTGCAAAATCTGTAAAAGTTTTATGATTTAACACTTGTTTTTCACTGAATGGTTTGTAATTTGTGAATAATCTTGTGAATAGAAAGAATTCACCCATTGCGAGAGTCATCCTGGAGTGCCTCAAGGACCCCGAGAATGGGATAAAAGACTGACCATCTGGCAAAGATTTGGGAATTAATGGGATGTCCATCAGTTGAGGAATGGCTAAATATGTTTTGTACAATGGAATGTTATTGTGCTATAAGAAATGATGAGCAGGCATGTTTTAGAAAAACCTGGAAAAACTTACATAAACTGATGCAAACTGAAATGAATACAACCAGGAGAACATTGTACACCATAACAGCAGCATTTTGTATAAAATAGTCATTTAAAGGCTCCAAGTCTTTGCCCTGGCTATTCTCCATGCCTGAAGAATCTCCATCTTCATCTTTTTTAGAATCCTTAGCTTCCTTCAAGCTGTAAAGTTCAGCTAAAATATTGTCTTCTTTTGGAGACAAGAAATGAAGGCTAGCGTGTGAAGAGCAGCTGGAAGTTTAGGTTGCCTGGAAGGAGAGTCAAGTGTAATAAGGACTCACAGCTAAGGCAGGGCCAGGTTTGAAGGGCTTTAAATGCCAATCTGAGGAGGTGATATATATTTGATCCTTCAGGATAATAGGGCGGCCTTGGAGGGAATGACACAGTCAGGTCTGTGCTTCAGGAAAAATTCCATTGGCAGCCAAGTGAAGGATGGGAGAGGAAAGGCAGGGAGAGCAATTAGGAGGCTGTGTGATGGTTCTGCTGAGAGGGGACAAGGTCTTAATCCTGAGAGTGGAGAGGCAGAGAGAGTGTGGAGACAAATGGCAACTATCTGGCCCCGTGAGTGAAAGGGAACAGTCTTATGTGACCCTGAGCAACTGAAAGGTTGAGGGTACCTTGACAGAAAGAGGAAAATCTGGAAAGGGGGTAGGTTTAGGGGAAGTGAGAAGGAGCCCCTTTATGGATATGTTGAGCTTATGATGGCCAGGAGAGGTCTAGTCCATTATGTCCAAAGGGTAGGTCAAGCAAGTAAGCAATAGGGACTTACTCTCTGCAAGGCATGATACTAAGCTCTGAGTATATAAAGCCAAAAATGAAAGAGTTCCTTCCTTCCATGAGCTTATATTCCATAAGGAAACAATGTAAATATACATAAGTGTATAGATGTATATAGAAATATATATAGTTATATATGTAACAGCATATATATCATTATTATATATAAGTACTTTGAGATTATTTGTGCATGATCCGTGGCAAAGTCTTATGAGCTTTTATTGTTCTGATTAGCCACAGTCAGACACACTGTACTTTGACCCCAATTTAGTGATGTCATTTTGGTCCTCCTTGAGAATGAAGGAAAACAACCATATATAATGTACACAAAATAAAATCAGGTGATTTGGGAGTGGGGGAGGCGGAAACAGGAAAGGCCTCATGGGGGAGGTGGCTCTTGAGTTGAGCTTGAGGAAATAAAGGATTCCGAGAGGGAGAGAGAGAAGGAGAGTGTCCCAAGCATGGGGGGTGGCCTGTGGAGGCAGAAGATGGAATACTGTATGTGAGGCAATAACATTGTGCAATGATTAACAATGAACAACTTAGCTCTTGTCAGCAAAACAGTGATCCAAGACAATCTCAAAGGACTCATGATGGAAAAGGCTATCCATCTCCAGGGAAAGAACTGGTGGAGACTGAATGCCAATCATTATTTTCACTTTCCTTTTGTCACTTTTTTTTTTCCCTTTTTATCTGTTTCTTCTTTCACAATATGACTAATAGGAAGATATGTTTTATGTGATTGTACATATATAAGTTATATTAAATTGCTTACTGTCTTAGAGAAGGGAAAAGGAGGAAGAAAATTTGGAATGCAAAATCTTTTAAAAAGGAATGTTAAAAATTGCCTCTACGTTTAATTGGAAAAAATAAACTACTATTAAAACATTGTGTGTGAGAAATAGCAGAAGTCCAGCTTGGCTGGATCATAGGTTGCGTGAAGAGGAGTATCACATAATAAGACTAGAAAGTTAGGTAGGAGCCAGGTTATGAAAGGCTTTCAATGCCAAATAAAGGAATTTGTATTTGATCTCAAGAATAATAGTGAGTCACTGAATTTTATAGAGTACAGGATTGACATGATCAGACCTTTGCTTTAGGAAGATCATGTGGGCAGACATATGGAAGATGGATTCAAGAGAAGAGAGACTCGAGGAATGGAAGGAAAGTAATTCAGTTGCCATTATAATGGGCAAGGAGAGGCCGATGATTACCTTATGTAGTAGCTACCTAAATGTTTGCTGATTAATTACTGACTGCCTTACAAGCCAGGGCTCTGAACAAGAAGGGGATGCATTCTAAGCTTAGTGTGTGCTGAAATATAAAGTCAAAGGACTGGGTTTCAAATCCTGACTCTGCCACAATACCTGTGTGACCCTGAACCTGCCTTCTCTTGGTCTCAATTTCCTTATCTGGGCAAAGCTAGCCCCATAGGTTCTTTGAATGTCTGAGCCTATTAAACGGGGTCAGGCAAGTGGCTTGGCCCAGCACACAGACGGGTCTCTGCCTGAGCCAGAGGAAGGTACTAGCTCACCTGAGCCCCAGAGAATTGCTGCTGCTTCCACAGCACAAGGCTGAGGTGGGAGGGAGGGGAACTGGAGAAAACATCCAGAACTCTGCCAGTGCTTTTGCCAAGAGCCTGCCCTGTTTGTGGAGAAAGGTCCCTGCCCTGCAGAAATGAAGCAAGTCTCTACTTCACTGTGCCAGAGGAGACACCACCCCATTGCCTCTAGGATAAAATAGCAACTTCTTAGCCTGGCATTTAAACTTTCCACAGTCTAGCTCAAGCCTGCCTTTACAGATATTTCATATCGCTCCATTTTCTAGCCAAACTGGTCTCCTAGATGCTCCCCAAATTCCGGAAGGGTCCCTTCTTCCACCTCAGTGTTTTTCCCTGTATAGGGAAGGCGTCTCCTTCATACATAGAACACAGTCCATTTTTCTTTCTTAAAGTCTCTACCTACCTTCAAGGCTCAGTTCAGGGGTTGTCTTCTATGGAGAACCTTTCCAGATGCCCATAGTTGGCAAAATGTTCTGTCCTTTCTCAAATTATCTTGTATCTACTTATCTATAAGCATGCTGTTTCCTTCAGTAGAATATAGTAAGGTCCTTGAAAAAAATGAATGATTTTATTTTCATCTATGTAATCTCAGCCCTTAGCACAGTGCCTGGAAGTAGGCTTAATAGTAGTAGTTTAATAAATACTTGTTTAAAAGAGAGATGGGGGAGAGAGTCAGGAGAGGGGACACGATGTCTGAGTCCCAATCTCAGCAGCGTCCTGATTCAGTGGAACCACAGCCTGGCCACACTTCCTTTTCCATGAGAGGGAAGTATCTTGTATTTTGGGAGGTACCCAGACGAGGACTTGGTCCCAGCAGTCAAAGGACAAATCTAACCTTGCTAATGAGACAAAGTACACCCTTTGGATGGAGTTAACCAAGATTGCAAAGAAGCTGGGCGGGAGAGACTAGGGTGGAGATGCCCTAGGCTGGAGTTCATAAGGGGTGGGTGAGGTTTAGAGAACAGGGTGACCTGGACAGAGTGACCCGGGAGATAATTAAATGAGACACCAGGACAAATCCTGTGTGTGTGTGCTCCAGTATGTATGTCTGCTATGGGACCTGTTGGGACACCTTCCAGCAGCTTCAGCAACAGGAGCTGCTGGATGCTCTCCATCTCTGGTTTGCCACATACAGAAGCTTTTTGGAGGGCTTGTCCCCCTTTTCTTTTTCTTCTCTAGAAAGTTTTCCTTGGGTCCAGGAGGTATCTGAATTTTTTTTCCCTCCCGTCAGGTGTTCAGTCACCTGAGTGCCTGCTCAGGCCTGCCCACCCCCACAATGTACAGCAGGGAACTCCCTCGGGCAAAAAATGTCTCTTCTTGAAGCCAGACAAGAGTTTAATTAAGCCCTAAATGCACACAGTTGAGCCTGAAATTAAGGCAGTGAGGGAGGGAAGGAACTAAAGCATCTGAAGATAGAAAGGACTTCACCCTTAATCTGCCTTAGAGGCTCTTGGTACAGTGGGAAAGAACTCTGACTGGGGACTCACAGGACTTGCCTTCAAGTTCTCTCTCTGTCTCTTTCTAGCAACATGACCTTAAACAAGTCACTTTACTCTTACCCTCAAATTTTCTCAGCTGAAAAATTGAGATGGGGTAGGGTAGTCAGAATATGGGCCCCGAGGTCCCTTCAAGCACCAGGTCCATGAGACTGTGGGCCAGGTCGAGGAAAGATTTACCTCACCAGACTTAGGAAAAACAAGACTCCAAAAACCAAAATATTTACAAAACCTCAAATGTTCCTTTACAAAGGTATTTTCTGACTTTTTTTTTTTTTTTTTTTTTGGTTTCTCAAGAATTGGGGGATGGGGAAACAGTAAAAAGTTACAATCTCTGGCTGCATTCCTGTCTCTGCCTGACTCGTGCATAAGTGATTTTCACTGCCTTCAGAGGCAAGCAGGTGGGCTCACAGCACCACCTCCCAGTTGAGGTTCAAGCTTTGGAGGGAGAAATGTGTGAAGCACCTAAGATTCTGGCAGTCCTGGGGTTCTGGCTGTTCTATCAACTATCACACGGATGGTACAAGATAAGGGATGTTTCTGTCTTTGGACAGCTGAAGCCAGCTATGGTGGCCAATCTCCCCAAGACAGATGTTTGCAAGAGAGGCCTGCCGTTTATCTACTGCTGGGTTTCAGCTTTTCTGACAATCTGATGTATTTATTTATCTCTTTATTTTTACAAAAAGGGAAGAGTGACGGCCAGAGTATTGGTTTGTTCAGCTACATGCACACATTCTTCATGAAAGGTCAAGGTCCTGGACTGAGAGAATGGTGAATAGATGTTTAAAAATTCAGGCTAGAGGGGATGGAATGGGGCAGGATTTGGGAAATCTCATGAAGGAAGGTCCTTCCTTTCAGAGCTTCCCCCCAAAAATAAAAGACCTCTAAAATGTAGGGTCAAATTTTCCTGGTAATTGATGTTCTTTTGCCCTGCAACTTGGGCTGGTCCTAATTTGCCTGGGACTGGGGGCAAGAGTAGACTAGACAGGCGGGCATGTTATCTCTTGTCTTTCAACAGCTTCTAGGTTACCAAAGAGGGAGTTTGTGGAGACGTGCACGCATGAACTCTAGAGAGAACAGCATGTGTGCGGGTGTTTTGGTCGGCGTGCTTATGTGCTGAAGGGGAAGTGTGTGTATGTGTGTGTGTCTGTGTGTTTGCTCGCGCGTGTACACACCAGAGAAACCTGCTCAGTCCCTCCGAAATGCCCCTCAAAGACAGACCAGACCCCTTCTCTAAATAGCCATCTGGTGGAGAGCAAAGTCTGGACTTGAAAGCCAAAGAAACTGGTTTCAAATCTGTCACTCTAGGCAAGTCATCAAGGTTCCTGCCCCTTCAAACTTTAAGTTTCTAAGATCTCACTTCTAAACCTAAATCTCTTGATCCAGTTGTCAGCTAGGGTGGGACGATCCAGTAGCCTATAGCAGGTGGTAGATCTAGGTAAGAAAGCTGCGTGATACCAGCCTGAAACCTAATTGAAAGTGTCCAGAACAGAACCATGTAAAAGAGGTCCCCTGCGTTTCAAGAGACAATAGTGGTGGCAGGATTCTGAGAAGTGATTTCCCCCTCATTGAGCTGCTTCTACTTGTCTTTCCAATGAAATGCTGCCCTGATCTTTCTGCATCTTGTAATGTAATAGCCCTTCCAACATGCCCAGGAGAGACTTGGGCATGGGTCATCTGATAATTGAGTCAAAAGGAGATGATTTAAAAAACCTTTTATTTTTTTTTATGAAATTAACCCCCCTCAAAAAAAAAAAAACTGCTCAAAGACAGCATATAGAGCAGAAAGCCCAAGAATGAAGTTCCCTTTTTTAATAAATTTTTTCAAAGATCTGGCTTCTCTTCCTTCTACCTCCCCATACCCATAAAGAAAGCAAGAAAAGTAAAATCCCTTATTACAAATATGTATAGTCAAGCAAAACAAATCCCAGCATTAGCCATGTCCAAAAAAATGTCTCAGTCCGCGCTGAGTCCATTACCTCTTTACTGTTTCTACCTGTTTCATCAGGAGCCTTCCTGGGTTGATCAGCCCTAACACTTTCAAATGAATTGTCTTTATCACATTGTTGGGGAAGCTAGGTGGCGCCATTGTGCACAGAGCACCAGGGCTGGAGTCAAAAAATTCATGGTGAGTTCAAATCTGTCGGGACACTTGCTAGCTGGGGGACCTGAGCAACTCACTCAAGCCTGTTTGCCAAGAAATTGCTAAAAACAGGGACAGGAAGAGCCGGATCTGACTGAACAACAGCCACCATATTGTTGTTATTGCACAAACTGAACCCTTGGTTCTGCTTATTTCACTCTGCATAAGTCTTTTGGGGCTTCTCTGAAGTCCTCCTCTTCATCATTTCTTACAGATCACCAGGATTCCACCACAGTCATACACTATAACTTGTTCAGCTGTTCCCCAGTAGGTGGACACCTCCCTCAGTTTCCAGTTCTTTGCCAGTGCAAATGAAGTTGCTTAAACTATTTTTGTACATATAAGACCTTTTTCTCTTTCTTTGATCTTCCTAAGAGAATTTGTACTAGTTTTGCATGCCTGTCCATGTGCAAATTATAGGAACATCGATGCAAGCTGGAAGGACCTTCTGAGGTCCCTATCAGAATTCAGGAGGATAGAGTAGAAAGAACTCTTGCTCCAAAATCAGAAGGCCTGGGTTCAAATCCTGCCTATATGACTTTGGTCAAGTCATTTAATTTCTCTGAGCATTACTTTCCTCATCTGTCAAATGAGTAGGTTGGAATATTTGGTCTCTGAGACTATATCTAAGCTCTAGATTGAGGTGCACACAGAATTTAATAAATCTTTCTTAAGTAGAACTAAAGTGAGCTAGCTTCGTTCTTTTTTTCGGAGGGTGTCCCATTTTCTGCTCCATCCCTTAGTTGTTTATTGTGAGGGAAAACAAGGCATCTTAGGAAGGTGAGTTTCTGTTATCTGGAAAATGAAACAGTCCCATATTGACAGCCTTTATCAGCAGCTAGTTGGTAGGGCTAATTGCCTCCAGGGAGACCTTCTTCTCTTCCTGGAGGCAGGGATGTGGTCTTAGGAATTAGGTCAGCCGATGTATCTAGGGTCCATAGGGACTGTAGGAGGAAGGAAGAAGAGGAAGGTAGAGTTTCCGCTGGGAGGCTCAAGGCAGAACATGGCAAGAGCTTGGACTCTTGGGATTTAGAAGTCTTTATCTGAACAAGGGGCTAAACACTGCTCAGGTCTGAATCCCCTGGGCCATCTGGAAGCACACCTGAGCCTGAAGGTAGGGCTGGGAAAGAATGCAAGTTGATGAATAGGAAAGGAAAGTGACACTGCATTCGACTTTGGGTGTGAAGAGAGGGAAAGGGATATTTGGATATGGAATTTAATTTGCAACTTTCAAGATAGGAGGAACCTAACAAAGCCACCAAATTCATCCCTTTGAGTTCAGGAAGGACCAGATTTTAAAGGGGCAGAAAATTATTTTGGAACAGCCAATTGGCTCTGTTGCCTAGAGTCAGGAAGATCCGAGTTCAAATACAACCTCAGATTTCTACTAGCTGTGCAACCCTGAAAAAGTAATTTTACTTGTTTGCCTTAATCCACTGGAAAAAGAAATGGCAAATCACTACAGGATCCTAACCAAGAAAAATCAATGGACAGTATGGTCCACAGACCAACTGACCACCAACAACAAGGCAGTTTTTCTCAGCCAATAAATCAATCTACAAGGATTTATCAAATGCCTACAGTGTACTCAGAACTGTCAAAGGTGCTGAGACATGCAAAGATAAAAATGAAATAATCCCTGCCCTCTAGAAGCTTACATTCCACTACTCAGTGGCTGTGTCTCTGAAGTATTTCTGAGCAGGAAGTTTTTCCTTAAGTCTGTCTAACCTGAGGCCCCTCCTGTCCCAGACTAAAAACAATCTAGGTAGTTGGCTCTTGAGGCAGAATCACTCCACCCCAGCCTCAGCCTTTCCCAGTGATAAGCTATACAACAGTGAGGGAGTGGACTCCTAATTGCTAGGGTGGGAATGTTTGCCTTTTGCTAATGAAAATAAGTAAAAGAGATACTGTAGGAATGCCCAGCCCAGTCCAGCAGTTCAGGCAGTAATCAGTGTCCCTAACAATAGACCTTGTATTTGCCCATATTTATCCCCTATAGTTATTGGCTCCAGTTCCTACTTAGAAGCACACCTCTAGGCACTAAGGTACTGTTAGGGGGCCAGAGTAATGTCTGCCTTCTGTTGTGGCTTAAAATCTAGTCAGTGTCTAGGAGACCATCTGTTTTTGAAATTCAATTCAATTTAATTCCACAAATTTATTATGTGTCTACCATCAACCCTAGGGAATACAATAATGAAATCTGCTACCTGACTTCAAGGAGCTTACTTTTTATTGGGTAAACAAGAGCTATAAAAATACAAGAAAAATAGAAAGAATGAGAAAAAAATATATGTTTCCGTTTGCACTCAGAACATATTTTTTTACTTTGTCTTGCCTTTTTTCCCCCCAATGTGGCTAATATGGAAATATGTTTTGCATGACTTCACATGTACAATGGGTATCATATTGTTTGCCATCTCAGTGGGAGGAGAGACTTAAAAGACGTGGGGGGAATTTGGAACTAAAAATACAAAAAACAAAACAAAAAAAACAAAACAAAAACCACCACATGAGTTGACTATTATTTGGTCCTGACACAGGGTATACAGACTCCTTTAAGGGCCCTTACTGCTTTAGAAGTCCTTTCCTCTTTTTTTCCCCCTAATTCTAAAGCATAGCATCCCTGAACTTCTTCATGCTCCTAGGTCTATAATACAGGATCAAGAATCATTCTCCAAAGAATTGTCAAAGGAGATAGGATGCAAAATTCATATACCTAAAAATGGAAGTAGTCCCACTCTTCATATACAAATAAAGAAATTGATGCTCATTGAATTTAAGTGACCAGACAGTAAAGAGTATAGATAAAATTTAAATCTAGGTCCTCTGACTTCAAATGTAGCATCTTCCCACTCTACATACTGCCTCTCCATAAGAACAGTTCTCAAAAGCAACATTGCAAAATGTAACAACCTTATCATGGATTGCTCTAAATCATAAACAATCAAAGAAATGCAAATTTAACAACAATAATAACAAGCCTCAGGTTTCACTCCTTACCTAGAAAATAGAGGGAAAAAAAATCTCTTAAACAAAAAAAGAGTCAGTACTGGAGAAGTTATCTCTGGAAAAGACAGGCATGCTGCTGTACTATTGGTGGAACATCCAATTGATCCAACCATTTGGAAAATCAGAAATGCCCATACCCTATGACCTAGAGATCTCCGTGCTCAATACCTAGCTACCACAAGGTAGTCAGTGATAAAATGGAAACATCCATGTACCTCAAAGTAGTAAAGAACATGATGCTGATGCAACTTCCCCAGATTAGCCCAGCCCAGGGGGCAGAGGTCAGAACACTGGGCCGCCAGGCTACTTTCCCATGGACATATAAATAGACAATAAATTCTCATTTCACTTTCTCTGGAATTCTCCTTTAACCCCTATTATAGTTATTTATAGACATTTCTTATTCCCTAGATTTTAAGCTTCTTGAAGGTAGGGATCTTTTTTTTTTTTTTTTTTTTTTTTTAAATCTTTGTATTTGCTAGTGCCTAGCATAGTCACTTCCTTAGAGTTAGTAGATGGGAATAGATGCTAGATTGAATTGGATTTCCTATTTCATCATCTAAAAAAACGTTTGCGAGCTATTTGTCTTCCTGCTTAATTTCCTTCCTTCCTTCCTTCCTTCCTTGAACAGCTTATTCTCTTCTTGCAAGTACTAAAGAATCACTGGCAGGAAATGGTGAGATTTACTCTTTTCTGAGGACAAGGAAACCAAAGTACCAGAGAGTTTCTAAATTTGCCTGGGGCAGGGGGAGGGAGCACGTGGGGTGGTGAGAGGAGGAAATGATGATTGGCTGCTGGTTCCAGTGGGGATAGCCCACTGACCCACAACTGTAAACTCATCACTCCAGAACTCTATTCCCTGCAGGTGTCCAATCCCAGGAGAGCCAATGCTAGCAAAATAATCTACAGAACAAAAATAGCTGGGGATTTTTGGTGTTAGAGCTCATAGATTTCTATAGCTAGAAAAGGCTTTAGAACTCACAGATCAGAACAAGGGGCCTAAGAGGCCATTGGTCCAACATTTTCATTTTATATGTAGAAAAATGGAGACCTAGAAAAATTTAATGATCTGTTCAAGATTACACTGCTATTAAGTGTAGAAGTGCTAGTTGAATACAGATACATAGAATCACAAATCTGGAGTTGGAAGGGGATTCAGAGGCTATCTAGTCCAATCCTTCCTCCCCCACCCCCACCCACCATCCCAGCCCATTTTACAGATGAGTAAATTGAAGCATAATTTCCCTTAAGGTAATAAGTGGCAGAAATAGGATTTTGATCACAAAGTCCTCTGAATCCAGAGTTAGCTCTTTCCCTGTACCACGTCAGTCAAAAGCTCTTTTCCCTGTACCATGTCAGTCAAAAGGCTCCCACTTATTTTATCTCCTCTGATGCCCTCAGAATTCTGTAACATTAGCATGGCATGCATTATTTTCTCCATAACATGTGAGATGTAGAGTGCTATCAAATAGAAACAGGGATTGCTGAATAATATATAAGGCTCCCATGGATAGTATATTTACTTAGAAAACCAGAGATTTCTTTTTTTAAATGAATATATCAACCCATTAAAATCAGATAGGAACCACATTTTAATTTGGTTTGAGCCACGCGTAGCAGGGTCATGGAATCCCCATGTTTCATATGTCTACTGTAATGGATAGAGAGACATCCTCAGAGCTAAGGACATTTGGGGTTAAAGGCCTGTGATATATAGTAGCTGTTTTATCTTGAACGTAACTGCTTTAGACGGTTCTCAAAGACCATAAGGGCAGCTAAGTTATAGAGAATTGGACCTGGACTCAGGAAACCTTCCTGAGTTCAAATCTGGCCTCAGACACTTACAAACTGTGTGATCCTGGACAAGTCACTTAACTCTATTTGCTTCTATTTCTTCATCTATAAAATGAGCTGGAGAAGGAAATGGCAAATCACTCTATTTGTCTTTGCCAAGAAAACGCCAAAATGGGGTCTGAAAGAGTAGACACAACTGAAATGATGGAACAATAATTAAGACTATGAGTTGCTGAGAAGATACCTTAGTAGTAGAAGGAGTTTCTTCACCTGTGAATACCTTGTATCAGTTAAATCACAGGTCTTTAATGGTGAGGAAGCTAAGAAATTCCAGAGAGGATTGGGGAATGTGTTCATGGTCAGTCATTAGCTGTAGTTGAGGCTGGAGCTGGAGCTCAAGGCTCTGGCTTCCTAATCTGCTGTCCTTCTCCTCTATACACTGATCTATCTCTAGAAAGGGAACTGAGAGGAATTTTTCCCCTGTTCCTCTTCTCTGGACACGGCAAACATTCCAATCATGCGTGATTTTTGTTCTTGACTCATAAAGATATTTCTGGATATTGTTGCTGTTCATTTATCATGGAAATGCATCAGGCATTTAAAAAAAAATCTTTGTAAAGAAATCCCCTCTTTCCACTCTAAACCCATCCACTCACATTGTCAAGTGGATTCCTGAAGGAGTTGAATGGGACCAAGTCAACTGTTCAATAGTAGAAAGATCTTGTTTTCATATGGTTTGTGGGAGATTTGGCATCTAATTTAAATATACTTGTATCAATTTATACTATCTGATCTTAGGAAAATGTCAGTGTTTAAATATTATTATTGCCCTAAAAGTTATCATTTTTTAAAAAAATGTCCTCTTTATCTGGATTCCTGGAAAGAGCACTTGCACTTTGAAGTCTATAACCTCGTTGAGCTTCTGACAACTTATTTGAGATACTGACTTGGCCATTTACTACCTGTGGCAAGTCATAATAAATCAGAGACAGTAAAGAACATTTGAGGCCTTCTAGTTCTTATAAGAATGAGGATATACCTGTCATTTGGCCATTTAGCTTTGCCTGAAAATTTCTGGATACTGGAAGCCCAAGACATCCCTTTCTGCTTTTGTATAATTCTAATTGTTGAGGCAGCTGGATAGATGGGTCAGGGAATAGAGTGCTGGGTCTGGAGTCAAGAAAATCTGAATTCAAATTCAATGTAAATCTAAATGCTTTTTAACTGTTTGTTTTAATCTACTTCATAAAAGTGTCTGACTTGACTAAACAACAATTTAGTGGGAAGTTTTTCCAGTCAAGTCTAAATTTGAAATCTAGGCAACTTCTTTCTATTGTTTTTTGCGCTGTCCTTAGGCCAATTAGAACAAATGGTGAGACAGCCCTTTGTGATCTGGAAGGCAGCTATCATGTCGTCCTCATAAAATCATAGGATTTTAGATTAGGGCTAGAAGGGATTGAGAGGTAATTTAAAGCAACCTATTCATCTTACAGATAAAGAAACAGACCCTTAAAGAAGTAAAATGACTTGCTCAAGATATTGTAGTTGTTTGTCCTTTTTTCTGGAAGAGGACCCATGACATCAGGGAGGGGATGTCATGACATACAAGTGAATTGGATTGAAGTGAGGGAGGACTGGGCAAGGTCACCTGCCTCATTTTCCCCCTCAGAACCATCTGGGTCCAGTGGACAGAAATAAATTAGGATAATTGAAAATGGCCTTGGATGCAAGGGAAGACCATAAGTAACATCTTCAACAGGTCTCAGTTTGACTGAGGCTGCATCCATTCAGTGATTAAAGCTAGGTAGCAACTGAGGCAAAGAATCTCCTCTTTAAGAAGTCAAAAAGCAGAGCTAGAATTTGAACCTACCTCTACTTCAAAATCTGATATTGTCACAACTCCTTAATATAAGGAAAGCAATTTATAATAATGATTTCAACAATGGAAATTGAAAGAATTGTTAAAATTAAACAGAATCTTGTGCAATTAAAATGACTAAGCTAGGTCCAGAAGAAGAGAGGAGAAAAGAATCTCAGCCCTGCTCCCCTTATTTTTTGAAGAGGTGGGGACTATGAAATGTGGAATATGATGTATACTGTCAGATTTGGTTGGTTGATGTAAAGTTGGGTTTTTTTTTTTTTTTTTGACTGAGCTTTTTTCTTGTTCTCAGGGTAAAAGGACTCTCAGGGTGAGGGAGAGGGGAACGATATATTTAGAAATGAAGGATATATCAAAACAAAACATTTCAAAAACATTTAAATTTTTTTATCTCATTATTGCTCTATGGAAAATGATGAGCAGGATGTTCTCAGAAAAACCTAGAAAGTCTTCCCGAACTCAAGCAAAGTGAAATGTCCTGTGTACAAAGTAATAGCAATGTTGTGGGATGATCAGCGTGAATGATTTTGCTATTCTCAGCAATACAATGATTCAAAACTACTCTGAAGGATATATGATGAAAAATATGACCATATAACTAGAGAAAGATTATGTCTGAAGACAGATTGAAGCATACCTTTTTTACTTTATTTTTCTTGAGGGTTTTTTTTTTTTTGAGGGGGAGGGAAATCTATGTTTTCCTTTGTAACAAAACTTTTATGGAAATGTTTTATATAACTTCACATATGCCTTCTCAATTGGGGGGGTTGGTGGGAAGAAGGAAAGTATGGAACTCAAAGATTTTTTTAATTTTTATTATTATTATAGCTTTTTATTTACAAAACATATGCATGGGTAATTTTTCAACATTGACACTTGCAAAACCTTCTGTTCCCCCCCTACCTGTTTTCCCCACCTTCCCCCCTATCCTTTCCCCTAGATGGCAGGTAGTCCAATACATGTTAAATATGTTAAAATATGTTAAATCCAGTATATGTATACATATTTATACAATTATCTTGCTGCACAAGAAAAAAAGGATCTAGAAAGAAAGGGAAAAAAAACCTGAGAAGGAAAACAAAAATGCAAGCAAACAATAACAGAAACAATGAAAATGCTATGTTGTGGTCCACGCTCATTTCCCATAGTTCTCTCCCTGGGTGTAGATGGCTCTCTTCCTCACTGAACAATTGGAACTGGTTTGAATCATCTCATTGTTGAAGAGAGCCATGTTTGTCAGAATTCATCTTCATATAGTCTTGTTGTTGCCATGTACAATGATCTCCTGGTTCTACTCACTTCACTTAGCATCAGTTCATGTAAGTCTCTCCAGGCCTTTCTGAAATCATCCTGCTGGCCATTTCTTACAGAACAATAATATTCCATAATATTCATATACCATAATTTTTTCAGCCATTCTCCAATTGATGGGCATCCACTCCATTTCCAGTTTCTTGCCACTACAAAAAGGGCTGCCGCAAATATTTTTATACATGTGGATCCCTTTCCCTCCTTCAAGATCTCTTTTGAATATAAGCCCAGTAGTAACACTGCTGGGTCAAAGTGTATGCACAGTTTGATAACTTTTTGAGCATAGTTCCAAACTGCTCTCCAGAATGGTTGGATTTTGTTCACAGTGGAACTCAAAGTTTTAAAAACAAGTGTAAAAAAGAAATTATTTTACATGTAACTAGAGAAAATAAAAATATTAAATAAATTTTAAAATGCTTTATTTAATTTTTATTTAACCACTTAAAGTGATTCTCTTCACCTCGTTCTACATCTGTAAAATGAGACGTAAGTTGGTTTAGGTGAACTCTAAATTTCCTTCTATTTTTAAATCTTAATATGATACTTAAATTCCACACATCAAATAAGGAATGAACTTGGAGTAAAAGATAAATGCATCAAGCCTGGACACTAGCTTTTTGAGAAATCTTACTCTCTTCCTTAGAACCTGAAGGCTTAGGACAGATTAAGGCAGTCCTCATTAATTCATGAAGACTTTCTCTAAGAGAAATTCTGCTTTCCCTTTTGGTAAAATAATGAAAAACATATATAGCTTCAAAAAGGAAGGAGAGAAATTCAGAGATTATAAATGGATAAGATTTTATTATTAGGAAGACGAAGGCATGCTTGGGCCATGTTTCTAAGATCTACATTAGGGAAAACAACTGCCATGCTCTATCAAAGACCATTCCTTGGTGTTCTTGCCAGAGACCAAATGTTATCCTGGGTGGACAAATGAGTTAATCTAGTCTTCAGTGAGAGTGACAGAAGTTAGTAAAATCAACACAAGTCAGATTTGGGTCCCAGTTCCAGCTCTGTTATTGACTTACTGTGTGACAAAAGACAAATCAGTTCCTTTCTTTAGACCTCAGTTTCCCCATTTCTAAGGTGTGAAGTGATGAGAAGCCACCCTTTCTCAGCTTCTTTCCTCATTAGCCTATACACGTCTTCACCTGGAAATTAAAGAAGGAGGGTTTATTCATTCATTCATTTGACAAATTTATTGAGTATTTTCTTGACTGGTTAGGAGTTGTGAAGAATTAAAAGAAAAAAAAGACAATTGTTACCTCTAAGAATTTTTATAATCTATCAGAGCAGAAAGCCTTGTAGAAGTCTACTTGCAACTAGGTGCTTAATTGATTCTAGAAACATACAATGTTTAGTGAAACGATGTTTTGGGGGCCATGTGTTTCATGTTCCATAAAAGGAAGTAAAGAACAGCAAATAGATAGAGTATTGGATTTGAAAGCAAGAAAATATCCTACATGTGGTACTTTATAGCTATGTGACTTTAGGCACGTTCACTTAAACTCTTTGAACCTGTTATCTGTAAAATGGGGTTAATAACGCCTGTAAAAGTACCTCCCAGAGTTATTGAAAGGAGTAAATGCAGTAACATTTCTAAAATGTTATATTCATGTCAATATGATTATAGGAACAATGTTCTAATAATAGCTCATGTTTACATAACTTTTAAAAGTTTGTAGCTCTATTGTCTCTTTTAAGTTTCACAATAACCTTCTAAATGATGAACAGTCTGTGGAATTAAAATATAATCTGCTTATCATGTATTAAATAGGTTGGATCAAATTCATGCAATATGCTCCTTTACTGTATTCAAATAGCTAAAATAACAAGGCAACATTCCCTTAGTGACATAAAGGTACTACAAGGTCCGAGTTGAGATGGCTTAGGATGATCAATTCTAGACAGGAGAAAACAGTGGCAAGGAAGGGCACCAGCAAAAGAACAGGTGTGGTAAAGTGCAAAGTGAGACTCAGTCTGTCTGGAGTGAGCAGAAGGATGTGAGTCTGAAAACATAGTATAGCTACTCCAAGGTTGTGGAGTTTGGGGTTTTCTTAAGTATTAAGCCTTGAGGAGCCATAGAAAGCTTTTTAGAATAGTTGTAGCGGGAGGGACAAAGGGGTTGCTTGAAGGTTGCTTGCACTGGTTCCATGATGCTCCGTAGACGTATCTGGGACTCCCCACCTTGACTAGAACCCACCAAAAAGGAAAAGGACTGGGGAGTGGGGTGTGTAGAATGGAAGCAGAGGGTGGGCTTGAGAGACAACGCCTGTGAGGGTACGGTTAAATTTAGTCAGGGGGCTCAGAGCGTCCAGCTCAAGTCCTCGACCAAGCTCTCCGGCTGTAGCCTGAGAGGAAGTTTTCTCCCTCCCAGGTGTGACTGGAAAGGGTGTGTGGGTGAGACTCGCAACATCAGGCTTTTTGAACTTGGAGGTGGAGGCGGGGATCCCACGGGGAAGCAGCTTCTATCTCGAAGAATCGGAAAACTAAAGCAAAACTAGAAGTGATCTTGCTCTGCCGGCTCTCCAGCCGAACTGGGGAGGGGATCCGATAACTGTTTGGCGGATAGGACAGCCTCAGTCCCCTGCCTTCTCTCTCCCGCCCTCCCTCCCCTGAACCCCCTTAAATCTGGTAAAGTCTGGGTGGAAAGTCAATTTCTGCAACAGCTACCCGCGGGTAAATTAGGCGCTGGTGTCAGGAGGGGAACGAGGGCGGGGAGGTAAGTGGAAAAAATCGCGATTGTTCTTTCTCCGCTTCCCCCATCCCCCCGCCCTGAGCTTTCGGGGTTTGCTGCCGGTGAAGGATCTGATCCGTTTTGCGTCAAAGATCTGCATTTACTCATCCTTCTGGGAAAGTTACATAAATAAATAAGCCAGCGAGGCCAAAAAGCCAAACCAAACACAAGCAAGAAACAAAACACAAGCAAACCCCTAAACCTTTGTTTCCACTGTCGCTGACATCTCTCCTCCTCCTCCCCCTGCCAGCTCCGAGATCTGGATTGCCTCCTTCCAGGCGTACACTAGGTTGGGTAGGAGGGAAAAAAAGCACTCTCTCCGAGCTGGCTGGGTCAGGGGCAGAGACACAGCCGGGGCCCGCCCCAAACTGGCCTCGGTTGGGACTAAATGTGCGTTAGAAATGTAAACAACAGCCCTGAGAGAGCGCTGGGCCGCATTCTTAGGTTTCAGCGGCTGGGGAAAGGCTTAAATGCCCCCCGACCTGGCGTTTTAAAGAATGCTTGGGACACGGAGTCCGAGGGCCCCGGCTCTGAGAAGACATTGTCCCCTCCCCCACCGTACACCTTGCACAAATAAAGAAATCTAATGACGAAAAGGCTATCACAGATTTGGGAATCTTTTATATAGAGGCTATTATGTGCTAGGCACCGTGCTGAGCCCTTTCCAACTACCTCACTTGATCACGGAATGAAAGAGACTTTAAATGGGGAAAAAAGTGACCTGACACGTCCAAGGCCACACAACCAATCAGCGGCAGATCTGGGATTCAAATAACTGAGATGCTGACTAGAAACGCTCGCATTCCACCGAACCACAGTTTTTCGGCCCAGGGATCGGCGAGAATTTTGGCCAAAGAGCCCGGGCTCCCACTATCTAACTCGTTGGAGGAGACATGAAGACGTGACCCCTCCTTTTACTCCCCCCCCCAATTATAGTTTGGGATTTGCTTATGACGTATTATTAACACGTAACAGAAGCGTTCTAATTGTGCTGCACGGAAGCAACAGGGATGTCATTAGAATCATTCATTCCACCTTTGAGGATCCTAGGAAGCAAGCAATCAATCCAGCTGCAAGCAGCTGGCATCACTCAACCCAGCAACCAGATTCTACCGCGTTTCTCCGGGGCCAAGTACAGCGCTCTGGGAGCGCCAGAGTGAACCAGTCTCCGGCCCCACCCAGGGCTGCAAAAGGCTTTGGTCTTTGGACCTCCACCTCTCAGTGGCCCTGAACACAGCAGGCAGCCAGGCACCAGACAGATCCCTCGGCCGCGCCTCACAACGTTCCCTAAGTGTCCTTTGTCACTGTAATTAAAACAAGAAAAGAAAAGAAAGGCTGAGCCGAAACCCGGTCCGACAAGGGCCCTCTCTCTGTTCTCCCGCCCCTGTTCCCCTTTAAGTGGAGTTCTGAAGCCTCTTTAAGCTAGGGAGCGAGGGAATCCCTCTCCCACCACGTCACCCTAACCAAGGAAACCCGCACTCACGTCCTGCAACGCAAATGACCATCTTTGGCAAAGTGCGCCAATGGAACAGACCAAAGCGAGCACGGGGGAGAAGGGGTGGGGGTGAGGGTGGGGGTGGGGAGAAGTGCCAGAAATCCACTCCGGTGCGTTCCACTCCTGGAGGGGGAGAGAGAAGCTCCCGCTCGGGGCGTGCCCTGTCCCCCTTTCAGCCTCTTTCCCCAGTCTCTACGCCCCCCGCCATCTCTTTCCTTCTTTCCTCATTCCAGGGTATCGGACTGGTGTCAAGTGCCCTTTAGCTGAGGAGGGGATAGAAAAAAAGAAGCCTCTTCTTTCTTCCTCCTCTTTCTTCCTCCCTCCTCTTTCTTCCCCTCCCTTCCCCTACCCGCCCGCTCCACCCCGCAAGGTGGGGTTTGGTGAGCTGCGGGTTGACGTGAGTGAAAGATCCACATGGTACAAGGGGCTGGATAATAAAGAGTGTGGAGTTGAACTAATGCCATTGCACTGAGTCATCCCAGGCAGGCAGAGCTCGGAGCGCTCCATCGGGAGAGAGCTAGAGAGACCCACAGAGACGGGGATAGGGCGAGGCAAGGAGGGGGAATTGCAGTTGCAACCAGGAAAGAGAAAGAGAGAAAAGGAGAGAGGGAGAGAGAGAAAAAAAGAGCCCCACCGCCACCTCTCGCGTGCGGGAGAGAGGGCAGGGAAACCAGTGTCAGGATCCCTAATTAAAGGAGAGCGCAGCTCTACTCTAAAAGGCAAGAGGGCTCCGCTCGCTCTTTCTTGGGCTTGACACTACGCAGCCGGGAAGACTCAGGCAGGAGGGACCAAGCTTTGCTCTGTGTCCATTCAAAGGAAAAAGATTTTCCCTCCCTTTGAGTGCTGTTCGAGGGGAGCCTTCGGGCGAGTGGGGAAGGTTTTGGGGTTTTGGCTTTTTGTTTTTCAAAGCATTTTTTTTTTCCAGATTATTATCTTTTTGTCAAGTGTCAGCGCCTCTCTGAAACTCGGGCGGCTATTCGATCCACAGGAAGTTTATTCTCAACCTTTTTTTTTTTTAAAGGAGGAAATAGCCTCAGAAGTTTCTTAAAGCGAGCTTTTTTAGCTGAATGTCTAAGACTCCCACTGACGGGGCTCACTAGTTTGTTGTCTAGGCTTATTTTTTCTCTTTATTCTCCCTGCCCCATTTTTCTTTTCGGACATCGATTCCGTTCCCCTTCCACTAGGTTCCAGGTTCCCCCCGCCCCCAACTACCCGCTCTCGGGTTGAGAGGGGGAGGGCGAGTGGGAGGGCCCGAAGGGAGGGTCGGACTTCGGGGAGAGAGAGCGAGAGAGCGAGAGAGAGAAAGGGCCAGGCGGCCAGCTGGTGCCGGGCAGAAGTTCTGAGCGCGCCACTCCGGGACTCGGAGCAGTCGACTTCTCGCCTCTTCGTCCCCCCCCAGGAGCGTTTGGAAGCACTCGGCCTGGGGGTGGGGGGTGGGAAGGGTTTAAAAATACTGAGACTACCCGGAGAGGAGATCGTCAGGGGCAAGAGCGCTCCAGCAAGTGCGAGGCGGGGAGGAGGAGAAGGAGGAGGAGGAGGAAGAACAAGAGGGTGGGGGAAAACAAACACCCTGTTTCCTCTCGGGCTCCCACCGCGGATCATGTACCAGGATTATCCCGGGAACTTTGACACCTCGTCCCGGGGCAGCAGCGGCTCTCCAGCGCACGCCGAGTCTTATTCCAGCGGCGGCGGCGGCGGCCAGCAGGTAAGCAGGACAACTCGCTGGCTTCCTGGATGCACCTGGCGGGCATCGAGACCTTCCTTTTCCTCTTTCCCTCTCTTCCCTCTCCCAGAAAGCCCACCCTCCCCCCCCTTTTAAAACTACTTTCTTTTTTCTCTTGGGCAAAGAACCGCAACCGAAAGCATTGCTCAGGGGCTCGTTTCTTCGAACCTTTCCTATCTCCTTGTCTTCCCCTCTCCCCCCGGGAAAATAGAGGGAGCTTGTAGATGTGAAATGCTGACAATGACTTCCCACCTACTCCATCATCCCAACTCTTTCCTCAAATGGAATTATATGCTTCTCCAAGACCCCATCCCTTTACATAAAATATAGTCAGGCCAGGGCTAGCCTGCTGGCTTCTTAGTGTCTTCCCCTTCCCTTACTCCCAGAATCCCCATAGATGGACAGGAAAGGCTGGAAAACATCCACTTTCCCAGGAAGCCATTGCTTGATACCCATGGTATGAAATCTTTGATACCTTCCCCCTCTAAACCACTTACCCTCACCCAGCCGCCTTCACCATACTGTAGAGAGACCTTCTGACGAAAGAGGTCGGTGTCGGAATATTCTCTGAACTACTTCTAGTTAGGGAGCAGCATACTATAGAGGAAAGAGTGGGGGATTGGGAGCTGGGTTCAAATCCCAGGTTGCACTTTGTGTTTTTGTGACATGGGACAGGTAACTTTACTATTCTGGGTCTTGTTTTTAGATTTACATCTGAATGAAAAGATGGGACTAGATAACCCGGATGACTCCTTCTAGCTTTTGAGATCGAGGTTCTATTCGGTTATATACCTAGGTGAGTGAGGGTAAGTGGTTTAGAGGTCCAGGGCATGGCAGGAGTGAAAGGCTCATCATCAAAGTCTGACCCATGCTCTACTAACTAGTCTTTCCCTAAGGCAGTTTTTGCCAAAGGGATTCAGTATCTACCTGCCCACCTTTGGAGGGGTCCACCCTCACCTTCAGCCTCTCTCACTTCTCACCTCCTCTGTAGAGACTTCTCCATTCCAGAAACGACCTGGCAGAGGACCTTTGTGTATGCAACAAGGCTTTATTGAAGAGAGAGAATGGAGAGAAAAGTAGGGGAAAGGAGCTGTTGTGGCAGAGTGCTCTCTGATTTTTGGGTGGTACTTGAAGCTGAAAAAGCAAGTCGGTATATTTTTTAAAGTAGCTCAACTGGTTTGAAATCAGAACAATTGTGTATATGGAGCTGTGCTTGCCTATAAAAATCAGAAAGATAGTGGTAGTGAGGGGGCCCCATGGAGTATTATCATTTTCACACAGACCTTTACATGTATGGGCTTGTCTTATGTATTGCGTTAACTCAAGAGGCCCACCAGAATCCAGAGTAGCCTCTACTTCCCTAGGTTGATATATGTTTCTGAAGAGTTGCAGGCTACAGGTCAGAAGTTGCTATCCAAACCACTTTCTGATTTGAGATCTATCTATCTATGTATCTGAAAGGAATTGTAGAAAACAATTCAGAAAGAGGGTTGAGAGAACTCTATCTTGGATTTGGGGGAGAAGAGTGGAAACAATTTTTTTTATTCCTATGAAAGAATATTTTATTACAAAGTGATCTTCAGAATCAGTAATATTCCACTCCTTAGTAGACCCATCCTTAGATCTCTAATTCTACTTCTCCCCTTTCAAAACAACAGCCAACACCGCCCCCCTCCCCTCACATCCCTTCCCTAAATTGTATAGTATTCTGAATGTGAGCACGCAATTGTTTTATTTAAGTCCAATAGAATTAAACAGATTTCACTGGAAAGAAGTATATAGGTTTATATCTTTGTCAAAAAGGTGCCATTGATTTCACACCCATTTCTACTGCTGGACTGTAATCATTTGTTCTCTCTGCCTTTCCTCCTCTCCCCTCAATCTTAAATTCACTCAGCTCCAGAACAGACCACCTTGGAATCCATTTGGCTTTTTCTCATTTCTTATCTATCTGCTTTTATTGTCATTTGAGTGGGGAACAGTCATTTTCAGTGTTATAATCACTTTGCTGAAACTTATTTCTGACCTAGTTGGGATGGAATAAGAAGTTGGGGCAGTTAAAGAATCATTCCCAGTTGGTTAATGTGTGTCACTGAGGCCTTGGAGCCCACAATATTAATTGAAGCAATGCCTTACTCTGGATCAGAATTCAACAGGGAAACAGCAATAGGAAGGAGGAAGAGAAATGACTCCAGCCGAGCATAATGGAGACTCATTAGCTAAACAGCAAGCAAGTGTTGGCTAATTCCTAGCATGCTGTAACACATGAAGGTTTTGCAATTGATAATAACCTGGTATACTGCTTCTCTCATATGGCCTGCCAGTTTTGCTCAGCCATCCGAAGTCTGAGGCGCCTTTCAAACTAGAGAGATTTTCAAGGTAATTCGGGCATTAGACAAGCTCTGGAGCCACCCTCTCCTTTTATAGTTCTGGAGGATTTGTTATGTTCTTTTTTTTTCCTTTTTAATTTTTTTTTATTTTTGGTCTGGTCATTCGGGTTTTTTCCATCATGGTTGCAGCTTCTGTGCAAAACTGTATTGAAGTTAGGGAGTGGTTGTTGGTCTGGCCTTAGTTACTTCACAAGTAGGTGCTAGGGCCCTTTCAGAGACACAGGCTGGCAAGGCTCAAGGTAAATGACTCTAGGCCAGAGAGCCCGCCATCACTTTATTTCCCCTAGTTTCCTTTAGTCTGGGACATGAATGGTGGGAAGAGGATGGACAACTGCCCCCTTTCTAGAAGTCTCAACAGACCAGATCAACTGAATTGGGTGGTTCCTTTCCAATTTATTCTCCTCCTGCCCCCAGCCACATTTTCCTAGTCCTTTGCTTCTTGGAGATCAAACCTTCCTGGTAGCACAAACATGTTGCCCTAACAAAACAGCAATCCTTTTCCACCCATCTCCTTCAAAGGGCTTAGGCTGACTTAGCACAGGACCATGCGGCAGAGTGACATTTTTTCCAGAGAACTTTTTTTTAAAAAAGCTTTTAGTCTTGAATGTGGCTGGAACTTGAAGCATGAAAAATATTTCCTGCTCCAGTTCATGGTTTTATTCCCAAAGATTGCTTGTCTGTGATTCTTTGTCTCTCTCCCCACTCCCCAAGTTTTCTTTATATATATATATGTATTTTAGAAGATTTTTTTTTTTTCTTCTCCCTTTCCTAGGAAAACACCTCCCAGATTTGTTGTATGCCTTCTCTGCCTCTCTTCTCAACACTTACGGTCTCTGGGAGGAGCATTACGCAATCTAGCCAGTTACACAAACATAGGTTATTTCATAACTTGTTTTCATCAGCTGGGCCCCTCTTTATTAAAACACACACACATAAAAGGCAACAAAAACAAAAAGCCAGAACTTTTCCAAGGTTGACTATTTCTCAGATAACCTGGGATAATAAATCAAGGGCACTAGAATTCTGTTTTTCTATCAAGGAATACTAGAATCACTCTCCTACCCTTCTCCTCCTCCCCTTCAGCCTCCCCAGCCCATTCTTGCACGCACACACACAATATTCTCTGGGAGTGAACTTTACCAACAGTACCAGGCTGGGACATTCCTAAGTTCAAACAACTTTACCAGAAATGACTGAGATTCCCAAGACATCTCCAGCCGTACTTCTTGAGTGCCCCCTAGGGGGCACTCTTAAGAATGTCCCCAGAATTATCTTCCTTAGAATCCCAAGCTTTAACTTGACTTTTAGTCTTCTTGTGGTCTGGTTTTTAGAGGGAGAGAAATACCAATATGCTTAATCTGTCTTTAATTGGGAAACTGTTTTCTCTTTGAACTGTATCTCCTAATGAAAAAGGTATTCATTAGTTTGAATGCACCTGGTTGGAGCAGAGATGGTTTTCTCTTTGGGGTTACCAAAATGCATAGGGGTGCTAGTATTCATTTTCCTTGGTTACTCTCCTAATGACACTTAAATAGGAACATAGAAATTTCCCCCCATGAATTTAATGGTGGAGGTGCAGTGTTTGTACTTTGATCAGAAAGATGTTATAAATCAGGATCTGATAACAATGTTGTCGAAGGGATTGGGGCTGTTCCTGTTGATTCTTGGTGGCAATCAGCTTTACTTTTATCAATATAAATAGATGTTTTGGTTCCCCCCCTCCCGCTCCTCTCAGAAGATAAATGTAACTGTCTAGAAATGGATGAGTGAGGCTTCGGGTCTCCAGACTGAAATCTTAAATTATTTTGCATTACTTGACTTCCCTCCTGTTGAACACCATCTTACTGGTATAAAACGCTTCTCGACGTGGCAGATCAGAGCTTTGACTTCCTGATGTGGTTGCCGGAGTAGCCCCTTTGGGGAGGCCGTACCCTTAATCCTCTGCTGCCGTCTTGTTTCATGCAACATGGATGATCTCCATGGGATGGTGTGGGGGGAGTGCAGGAGAAGGGGAGCAGTAGTCAATTCTTAGCCTCTGAGGGTGGATTTTGTCTTTGATTATGGTTTCCCACCTTTGGAAGCTGGTGAAGAAGGAGAATGCTCAAGGTATAACAGACAGTCTGTTGTCAAAAACGAACTACGGCCAGAAAAATGATAGACCAAAGCAGTAGTAACATTGTAGAGATAAATGTATATTCTCTTTAGGAGATAGCCTCTTCTAGTGGAAAGGGCTCTAGGTTTGGGGTCAGAGGAACTTGGGTTCAAATCCCAGCTTTATCACTTAATACATGTGTACCCTTGGCCACATTTAATTTCTCTGGGTCTCAGTTTCCTGGTTTGTTAAAATGTGGGGGTTGGACTAATTGACCTCTAAGATCCTGTTCAACTCTAAGTCAACCAACCTACTTTAAAAGGCAGTGCTCATTTGCATGTGTACATGCTAATTCTAGTGGAATGTTAGCTCCTGAAGGGTAGGTACTGTATGTTATTTATCTCTGTTTTGCCCCTTATCCCTACCTCCCTGCCCCTGGCACGGGACTTGGACATAGATGGTACCTAACAAATGCTTGTCTTGATAATCTTGCCACATATATTTTGTATGTGATGGCAGTAACCATCCATTCGGTAACCCTGTTCTGGTTTGACTAAGTGGCAATTTTAATTTGTTGGGTTTGGAGAGAAAAAATACAGTATACAGATTTTCTTGGTCCTCCCTGCTGTTTGCCAGACCTACATACAACGTGGCAGGATTTGCCACTGTGCTCAAAAAAGAAGAAAAGATGGATATTTGTCAGTTAAAAATGGAACTGTTTTAGGATCGGTGAGACAGAGTGGATGCCTAGTTAATGCTTGTTGATTTGATTTGAGTAGAGAACATAGTCTCAGCTCTGCCCTAGCCCAAGCTCAGTGCCTTCTCTAAATGATAGGGAGTTCAATCACTCAATACTAGGCTTTGTTTTTAGAAAGACCTCTATCCAAAGCGTCTTCCTGTGGTTTTCTTTTTACAGAATCTTTGAGAAGAAGGAACCCTGAATATGCACGTCATCACAACGATCATTAACTTACTCAAAAACTCTTCTCAGTGGTTCCAAGGTTTAGGCCTAATATTAGGATCCTCTTTCCTTTTTTTAAACATCAAATAATTTCTTATTCTCCTCAAATGGTGATAGAAAAATGGAATATAATGGAAAGAATATGAGTGTGATTTGGGGCAAGTTTCCCTCACTTTGTTTCTTCATATGTCAAATGAAGGAGTTGAACTGGATGATTTTTAAGCTACCTGACAACTCTTAAGTCAATGATTCTATGATTTTTCATTCTGATAGCTATGTATAGAATTAACTTGCCACTAAATATGTCACCCAGAATTCCTCAGGTTTTTTTTTTTTTTTTCATTTTTCTTGCTTTGTTAAAAATAAAGTCCCAGGAAAAAGTTCTGGATAAATCTAGACTTAAGCGTTTTCTAATTACCTTTCTTTCCCTCAACTGGCAAATTACCCAGAGCAGGTGGACAAAATTCTATCCATTCATCCCTGACAGAATAAAAGATGCTTGAGGACAGAGACTATTTTATTTTTGTCTCTGGGTCCCAGGAAGAAGTAACTCACAAATTCTTGTATCCAAGAAGGAGGCAAAGACCTAGATTCAAATCCTGATTCTGCAGTTTGCTATTATTTGTGTGACCTTGAGCAAATTAGTTCACTTTTCTAAGCCTCAGTTTCTTGATCTGTATAATGAAGGGATTGGACTAGATGTGCCTTATCTCTTCCAACATCCAGATTCATGCTTTTATAATTTTAAATGATCGTAGATTTAAAAATTTTTTTCCCATGACTTTCCAAGATGGCTAAGAATACAAAGGAAATCAATTATATTGCAATAGAAAATATTTAAAGTCCACATCTTTCAATTTTAGAAATTTCAGAGGGAAGATTGGAATAGCTTTTCCTAAGATCAGAGGGTTTGCTTGTTAATTTAAGTAGGATAATGTAGTTCAATTTTATTTAATATAAATTTAATAAAGTACCTGCACTGTACTAGGTAACTGGGATTCAAAGACAAAAATGATACAATCTCTGTCTCAAGAAGCTTATGTTCCATTGAGAAGAGATTGGTATGAGACAAAATATAATTCCCTGTGAGATAAATGGAAGTTCTTCAGATAGGTGAAAATCCAATGTAGGATTGAGATATAGGGTAGGACATTCCAATCATTTAATCAATAAGCCTTTATTAAATAACTTATATGCCAGGTATTGTGCTAAATGCTGGGGACTCAGAGAAAAAAAAATCAAATAGTACCTGTCCTCAAGTAGCTTTTATTCTGTCAGAGATGAATGGACAGAATTTCATCTACCTATTATGTATAATTTATCAGTTGAGGGAAAGAAAGATAATTAGAAAACATTTGGGTCTAGATTTACCCAGAACTTGTTCAAGGACGTTTTTTTTTTTTAACAAAGCAAGGAAAATGAAAAGATATCTGAGGAATTCATCCTTATCCTTCAGAACTGTATACATAAAATGTATACCTGACCTCATTCATTTTCCATGAAGATAGAAGTTTGTTCTGACCACCTTAGGAAGCTGGAGAAGGACCCATGGGAGAGGAAACGCAATACCCAACTCTGTAACATCAGGAGGAGACTGGGAGCTTTGCTAAGAAAACACTCGGGGACATTATGGCATTAGTGGGAAGAAGTCTGTTCCTCACTCAGATTTATATCCTGGCTCTGCTACTTACTACCTGTGTGACTTAAGCAAATCTATATCTTAGGGTCTCAGTGTTCTCATGTATAAAAAGGAAGGAGTTGGACTAAATGATCTCTAGAAGTCATTTAGCTCCAAATTTATATGGTTTCTGACTTTTTTTTCCCTTTTTTTTTTTTCTTGGTAGGGGAGGGGAGGTGTGTGTTGGCAGTCTGATGAAACCTATGGACTCCTCAGAGCAATGTTTTAAGTGCATAAAATTAAGTACATATGAGTACAAAGGAAATCAATTATATTAAAGTACAGATTTTTTTTAAAAGACTCCACAACCCCAATTTCAGAATCCTATTTGAAAGAATGCCATTCCAATTACGAAATGTCAAAAAATGGGGTTGGAACAAGACCGGCTGCCTTGGATTTCCATCTCTGGTGCCATTTTTGACCAGCTCTGGTGACTTTTCTGAAATAGGTCATTTGTTTATTTCAAATATGATATCAAATTCTAATCCTTTGTCAATACTTTAATAAGATGTTAAAGGCATTCACTGTTTAAAGCAAACTCAGAATTTGGAATTAAAATGATTACTGAGATACTGAATTCCAGATCTTAGAATCCCTCAGGCTCCCTATTGGGAAGGAACTCAGAAGTCCAATCCATAGCTGATCAGGAGTCCAAGCAGTCATTCAGCTTCTTCTTAAAGGCTTTTTAGTCACCTGGAAGCACACTGGAAGACAGCTGTAGTTGTTAGGAAGTTCTTTCAGACTGGACAAATCTAAACTCTTTCACATGACAGTCCTTCCTTCAGATAGTTAGAGATATAGCTATCAGGTCTGCCTGCCTTCCTTTGGTTGTGGTGGGGGAAAAGGGGGAGAGGGAGAGAGAGAGAGAGAGAGAGAGAGAGACAGACAGACAGAGAAAAGAAACAGAGAGAAAGAGGGACAAAGAGGGCTGGGGGTGGGGAGACTGAGAGAGAGAGCTACAAGCATCCATGGTAGTAAGTAGTGTGTGTTCTCAGAAACGTAGCTTTCCTCAAGGCTCAGACTTGCTCTTCATCTTTTGGACTGCAGTGACCTGTCTGGTTGCTTCACTGTACATCCTCAGGTGCTGACAATAGGCCCAGTGATGTCATTTCCATACACGGGTTGGGTGGAGGTGGAGGTGGGTCTGAGCCCAGTTTTTCAGCCAACACCCTGCCAGGATGTCTTTTGGATACTGGTCTATTCAGGAGTTTTAGTAAGGCCTCTAGAGCCTGAAGATGAAACAGCAGGAATGAGTCTTTTGACCAATGAATGCTTTAATTTCCTCCATTTGGTCTGAAGTCTTAAGAAACTTAGGTAAAGGAACCAGGACAACATGGCTTTTGGGGTACACAAAAGCTTGTTTTTTCTTTCTTTATTTCTTGCTTATTTCTGAGGATATGGTTTCTCCAAAACTTCACAGGACCTCAATAGGTACTCCCTTATGTTTTTCTGAGACTTCTACCCCCTGGAAGCTGCCAGGGTATCCCAGGGGGTATGTTGCCTTGTGTACAGCATTCACACAGTGCCCAAAACATAGTAGGTACTTAATATGTTTATTGACTGACTGTTGCAAATGATTTAATCTTTGAGCTGGAAAATGACACATGTCTGGGCACAAATAGCACACCAGAGTTCCCTGGCACCCCCAGGTCTGTCCAAAGGAGGATCTCCACAGGGTCGAAGGCATCCCCAGAAACCAGTTCAACTGAAATCAGCTCAATTCAACAAACATTTATTAAGTGCCTCTGATATGCCGGGCATTGTGCTAACCACTGAGGGTAGAAAGACAAAATTAAGATCCTTCTGCATTTCCTTCTGCATTTATAGTTGCAGCACTTAGAACATGCTCTCGTCAGTTCCACTATTCTACTCAATCAGGTTCCTTTCCCATTATAGCATTTCCCGTTAGTGTAGCACAGTGCCTTAGCACATAGAAGGAATTTAATAAATGCTTTTTACAAATGTTGATTGTGAAGGACCAGGAGCCTTCCTTAAGTGTTCTGTTTTGGGGATGTATGATTTATTCTCAGTGTGACATTATTGACCTAATTCAAGGGTCATGTTTGCACAGAGGGATGCCAGGATCATTTCAGGGACCACAAACTGCCAATCTCACCACTTCTCTCCTGCATCATCGTAATTTCCTGAATAATGCTTTCAGAGCTGGGACATGGCACATCTGCCAGACCTAATTTAGACTTTTGTGTGTCTCCCAGAAAGGCTCCTCAGAGACAAAAGCATTCTTTATCAGGGCCCCAGGCCCCTCTGGGAATGGGACATGGCTTTTCTTGCAGTTCTGTGCCAGGATGTTATCCAGATGGATTTACCTCCTGTCTGAAACAAGGTGTACAAGCATTTCAGAGGCCCTCATTACCTACAACCTTGTTTTTACTGCTGGCTTGTTTTGTCTAGACAGGACCAATTGCTGTAAGGAATCTGGCGAACAAGATCTCTGGAATACATTTAGTAGACCTGCTGTCTACAAAGCAAACTAAAGTGCCAGCAGCAAGTTTAGCCAAGCTTTTCTTGGGGGCCTTTTGCCTTTAGTCTCTGTTGTCCAACCTCTGTTTTTTTCCAGTAGTTCAGTGTATGGACCTGGGAGTTCCCTTCATAAGAAAGTGGAGTACACTTTGCATTCCTCAAAACTTATTGTTCCCCTGAGTTCAAGAGGGCTCAGATCAAATTATAGAACCACTTATCTCCAGAGAGCTCCAAACTAAGATTTCCGTGCTCACTGAGGATCCCAAGAACATTCAGTTACAAGCAGGGAAATAGAATGTAAATTTGGGGCATTTCCTTCAAAAGGAGAAAGAGAAAGCAGTTTTCCCAAGAGTTGTTTGCTTTGTGACATAAGAACACAAATGACTACTGATGCAATTTTGGGCAAGTCTCCTCTGAACCTCAGTTTCTTAATCTTCTGTAAATTGAAAGGGTAGGAGGAAATGACCTCTGGGGTTCCTTTCAGCTCCTATGGGCATAAGAAGGATAGAACTGTGGGTGCTCTAAGTTAAACATAATCACACACATATCCATAGACTCACTCACTTATTCCCCCCAAACATGACGTCTTCCCACTGGCTTAGCTGTTCTCTCAGTGGAGCATAATATGCACTTGGCTTTCTGCCCTTTCTTTTCCTTCTTTCCAGGCAGATCCCTTCCAGATTCAGCTTGTGTCATCCCCTACATGTAGTCCTTCTTGATTTCCTCAGTGATAGGAGTCCTCTGACTCCAAAGCCATTGCTCTTTCCTCTAAATCATATCAGTTATCTTCACTAAGGCAGGATTTAGACCCTTGTCTTCCTGAGTTCAGCATCCCTGTGTCTGCTATGTCACTAGCTGCCCCAAGGTTAGCACTCTTTAAGTCTTATAGCTCCTTGTTTTAAAATGAAAACATTCTGTCCCCACTTGCCATCTCCAAGATCTCCATTTCCACTGAAGGAACCCAAGAAGAGTTGATGGATGATTTTTAGGGCTCTATGAGAGGAGCTGTAGTGGTAGGTGATTCTGTTACCTCTGGCCATATCAGAAATGTGCTCTCTCTCTCTCTCTCTTCTCTTTCTGCGCGCTCTCTCTCTCTCTCTCTCTCTCTCTCTCTCTCTCTCTCTCTCTCTCTCTCTCTCTCTCTCTCTCTCCTCTCTCTTTCTCTCGGTGTCTGTCTCTCTCTGTCTCTCCCTGTGTCTGTGTCTCTCTCTGTGTGTGTGCCTGTCTCTATCTCTCTCTCAAGGATGCCATGATCACCAGTGAATTATTGAGTCCTGACATGGGTCATCTAGCTAAAAGAACAGATATTTCCAAGTTGTGGTCTGTCTCAATCCAACCCAGGAAAGCTATGGAGATCTTTGGAAGGGTCAGGCTAGCTGCCAGAGTAAGCTGATATAATGACAGAGCAGGATGTCGGATTGTGGGTGTGTTATATTCTGTTTATCCCCCAGGTGAATTGGTTAATCAATGAGCATTTATTATGTACTTATTATATTCAAGGCAGTGTGTTGTATATGGAGGAGACACTGGCAAAGATGAAATAATTTCTTCCTTCTTCAAGCTTAATTCTATTGTTAGAGATTCTATAGGTTAGAAATACACAGACATTTTGGTGAAAACCCTAGGAGTGTGTGGTTTTCTGGTTATTCTTCATCTCTAAAGGCTAGAAACTTCGGGACTCTGGACCTCTGCTATCTCACTAGAAGATACAGGGTTCCATGAGACGACTTCTAAGACCACTTCTGGTTCTAAATTCTATGGTACTGTAATTTCTCCTTTTACAGCTGTATCTCTGAAGGTTATTGACTTTTTCCTGTAATTGGGAGCTATATTGTTTCCCTTATTTTTAAAATAGATTTCTTCATAAAGTATACTACACACACACAAAAAAAAACTTTACAATGTGATATGGCAGGGGTAGGATAGAGACAAAAAGTACTCTTCCAAACATTCTGAAATAATGAATTTGTACTTTTTTTCAGAGTCCCCAGGAAATTTTCTAAGACTGTAAATTGCTCATTTGTATCAGTAGAAAGATTTTCCCACACTGAGAGTTTCCTACACTAAAGAAATCACAGATTTGAATTTTTTATTGTCGACTGCATTTCTTGGAGGATGAGATAGGAGACAAAGAGCATTTTATACCTATGAAGTCTCTCAGGAAAAAGACTCTCCCAAATAACCCCTAGGAGGATGGAGAGATAGATGGATGCATGGATAGATTGGATGGATGAAAAGAAGGATACATATACTCTGGTAGAGCAGAGTAGTATGGAGGCTGAAATGGAAAGAGCTGCTGTTTGCATCCTTAGGGGCCCCAGGCCCCTCTCCTGCAAAGCTAATCGGTCTGTTCTGAAGGCTTCTCTTATTGATCATTGGCCACAGAGTCCCTGCACCTGGGGGAGTGATTGACAGCTGTGAATCCCAAGACTGAACACCCAGGCAGGAGGCCCTTCTGCTGAATACCACGACAGCTTGCATGGGTGAGGTGCAGAGAGTGCCTGGTTGTGTGCATACTGATGGGCTGCTGCATCTATTTTAAAAGTCAGCTTTGGATGTGTTGACAGCCTTATTTCTCTGTCACATTCCTATAGTTGGGCTGCAGGCTGGGATGGAAAGACTCGTGCCCAGGAAGGATTCCTTTGCGTCATGGGTGCAGCAGACTTTGTCTGAGGCCCCTGGGTCAGTCCCTCTTTGGTCTGGCCGCCTCCCGGCTGTTTCCTCTTGCTACCTTTGCTCAGATTAGCTTCTCATCTCTATTCATTGTGATGTCTCTCTTTTTTCTTTCCCTCAGAAATTCCGGGTAGATATGCCAGGATCTGGCAGTGCCTTCATCCCCACCATCAATGCCATTACCACTAGTCAGGACCTCCAGTGGATGGTGCAGCCCACAGTCATCACCTCCATGTCGAATCCGTACACCCGCTCCCACCCCTACAGCCCACTGCCGGGCTTAGCCTCCGTGCCAGGACACATGACGCTGGCCAGGCCTGGGGTCATCAAAACCATCGGCACCACTGTGGGCAGGAGGAGGAGAGATGAGCAGGTAAGGCTCGGGACCTACCCCGCCAGGGCACGTGGGAGATATGGCAGGGCAGGCATTTCTCTGCAGAGCTGGAGAAGGGGGTGGCGAGGGGCGCACCTTACTGGCAAGGTCTTGCCCAGGAGGGAGAATTATAGAATGAAGAAAATTTGGGTTTGAATCCAGCCTCTCACATATATTAGCTGGGATTAGTTAACAAGTTATTTCATTTCAAATCCAGCTGTGCTTTCTTAGTCTGTAAATTGGAGCAAAAACCACAGATTTGGATATTATTGTTATTATTATTATTATTGCATCTTAATTTCTTGGAACATGAGGCAGAAGAGGAGCACTTTATACTTATGAAGTTGTCAGTCATGTCCTTGATAGATTGGAAAGAGCACTAGCTCTGGAGGTGGAGGACTTTGGTTTAAATTCTATTTTTGAGGCATCCTGGATAATCTTCCTGGGCTTTATAATTCTCATTTATAAAATCAAGGGATTAGATTAGATGGCCTCTAGAGTCTTAATATCATACTTGGTGAAGGAGGAGCCCAAACTATTAATTTTACAGTTGGGGAAACTGAGGCTTAAGGAAATTATTTGCTTGCACAAGGTCACCCAGATTGTTGTTGTCTGAGGTGGTATGTGGAGGGCAAAGCTCTGTGGTATCTCCACGCCCCTGGAGGATCCAGGAAATGGTTTCTATTGAGCATTTATGGAGCTCTTATAGAACTTTCAAAGTGTGTGTCAGGAAGTTTTATGAGCTGCTTTCTAAATATCCTTATGAATGGGGTTAGCATCAAGTTTTCCGTGTTGCAAAGGAAAAGGAGGCACAGGTTGGGGGTAACACATTGTTTACTAGGGTCCAGAGTTGGATCTGGTACTGTGACCAGTGGCTGGAAGGGGATTGAGAAGTCATCTAGTCGCAATCCCTGAAATTTTATGGGTCCACTGAGGGGAAGTGACTTGCCTGATGAGACACAGGTAGTGTTAGAATGGAGATTTGATCCTTACCCCCCTGATTTCTCATCCAGTACTTTTTCTACTGTTGAATTTTCTAATAGTAAAATATAATAGAGTTCTGACTATAAAGTTAGAGAATCTAGATTCAAATTTCACATTTGCTATTTACTACCCTTTTGAGTAAGTCATTTAATCTCAAGGGGCCTCAGTTTCCCCATCTGTAAAATGATGCCTTTGGACTAGCTAGTCTCTGAGTTACCTTTTAGCTCTGAAAATATGATATTATGATAAAAGAAAAAATTCTTTTCAATGCAATTAATGCCAGAGGTAGGATTGCATAGGGGATAGTATTAGATTTTGCAATAGGTTTACAATCAAATCCTCCCATTAATTGTATGTGACTAGCCAACTCAGTCTTTCTGAGCTCTAGTTTTCTCATTTCTAAAAGGGGGCTAAAATCAATCTCACAGGGTCGTTGTGAAGACCAAGTAAGAAAATATATAAAAGGAAGTAAGGAAACAAGCATTTATTAAGTGCCTACTATGTGCTAGTCCAGGGCCATCTCTAGTCATATCGACCTATATCTGGCCACTGGATGCAGATGGCTCTGGAGGGGAAAGTGAGGCAGGTGACTTTGCAAAGCCCTCCCTCACTTAAATGCAATTCATTTATATATCATGACATCACCTCCCTGATGTCATGGTCCTCTTTAAGAACAAAGGACAAATAACAGCTATGTGCTAGGTACTGGACTAAATGCTTTACAAATATCTTTTTTGATGCTTAGGAGAAGGTAGGTGCTGTTATGATACCCATATTAAAGTTGAGGAAACTGAGGCAGAAAGCCAGTGACACACAGCTCATAAGTGTCAGGTCTTTTTGACTCCAGGCCCCGTGCTCTATTTACTGTGATAATTAGTTGCTCCCAAAATGCTTTGCCAACTTTAAAGCAGTATACAACTATGAGGGAATATTCTTTTCTAACAAATATTTCTTAAGCATTGATAATGTGTTATTGATGCTAGATGCTAGAGATATGAAGACAAAAATGAAATGGTGGCTATGCTCAGGAAGCTTATATTCTTTGAGGGAAATATAACATTTTTATTGTTTTGGAATTCCAATCTTAACTCCAAACCCAGAACTCTATCTGCTCAGCCACCTAAAATAATATATACCTGAATAAGTAACTGCAAATTAATTAGGAGGGAGAGGGAGATGGAGGAAGAGAGAAAGAAGGAGAGGGAGAGAGAAGGAGAGAGAAAGGCAGACAGAAACAGAGAGAAGGAGGGAGGAAAGAGAGAGGAGGGAGAGGGAAGGAGAGAGGGAGACAGATGAAAGGAGAGAGAAGCGTATCCATACAAGAGGTGATATCTAAGCTAAACCCTGAAGAAAGAAAGAGATCCTGTAAGACAGAAATGAAGATTCCTTCCAGGCACAGGACCAGCAGGCCAGGGCAGTCATCCACCCCTGGCTCACCAGTCCAGCTTCTTGAGATGCCCACTCTATTTGTCCTCTTAGACGAGGAGCAGCTTTAGGTCCTTTTTTATCCTGAGCAGTTTATGAATATGTCCTTTCATTGAAAGAGGAATAGTGTTCACCTGGCCATTATCATTGATAGTTTCAGTATTCTTTGGAGTGAGTTATTTATAGTTTCAGTATTCTTTGGAGTGAGTTATTGATAGTTTCAGTATTCTTTGGAGTTATAGAGCTTGTTCCTCCTAAGAGACCAGCATTTTCCTGGGGCAGCATATATGTATCTCAGCAAGTTATGGAGAAAGCAGCTAGACAATTTATATTTTAATATATTTAACATCTACTGGTCATCCTGCCATCTAGGGGAGGGGGTGGGGGAGTAAGAGGTGAAAAATTGGAACAAGAGGTTTGGCAATTGTTAATGCTGTAAAGTTACCCATGCATATATCCTGTAAATAAAAGGCTATTAAATAAAAAAGAAAGAAAGAAAGAAAGAAAGCAGCTAGACAGTGCAGTGATAAGAATGCAAGGAATCAGTAAGGTGAATTTTCCTGAATTCACATCTGGCCTCAGACACTTACTAGCTGTGTTAAGTCACTTAACCCTGTTTATCTCAGTTTCCTCGTTGGTAAAATGAGCTGGAAAAGGAAATGGCCAATTACTCTAGTATCTTTGCAAAGTAGATCCCCAAAGACACATTTTAGAATGGACATTCCTAAAAGGGTAATTGGGATGGTCAAGGATCTCAAGATTAGGCTTTATGAAGACTTGTTTGAAAAAACTGACAGGGATTGAGGGAGAAGGTGAGAAGAACTTGACTGAGGTGTGGTACTTGGTACATGATAGCTGTGTTTGTAGTGGGGAGCAAAATCATAGACTTGTTGGCCCAGAAACTGGAAGCAAAGAGGAGAAATTCTAGTGAAGGAAGTATTAATTTAGTGGAATAATTTTTTTAAATAAAATGAAGGGGTTGGAAGATTACAGAAATACAGAAAATCTAAGCTCAAAAGGATCTAAGGCCACAAAGTACAATCTGAACAAGGATCCCTGCCTACCACATCCCTAAGAAGTTTTCATCCAAGACTTTGATTAAGACCCTTCATTTTATTTTAAAAAATTATTGATGTTTTTTAAGAAACACTAGTCATTTTCCAATATACCTTCTCACATTGAACTGTCTCTTGTAACAAAGGGGAACAGATAGCAAAAAGTGGCAGTGTATGTACCTTTTTGTATGTATAATCCACCAACTCTACTGAAAGGGCTTGTATTCTCTAGGACTAAGAATCAGCCCTTTCATTTTACTAATGAAGTATCCTGGAGCGAGAGGGAAGAGACAGAGACACAGAGAGACGGACAGAAAGATACATAGGCAGACATAGAAACACAGAGATTGAAACAGAAAGAGAAACACAGACAAAGATAAACACACCAAGACAGAGAGACAGGGGAAAAACGAGAGATTAAGTCATTTACTTAATGTTACACAAAACTGATTAGTGGCAAACTTGGGAATGATCTGAATCCAGATCTACCACATAGACTGCTAATCTTCTATATCAAACTGTGAATATCTGCAGGTCCTCCCGGAAGTGGCTGTATGACAGGAGCTTCTCTTTGTGCTGCTTTGCTACTGTTCCTTCTCCAAGAAGCTAAAATTTCTTTATTATTAAGTAGGGTCAAATGTTGTGCTGGAACTGAGAGACTTCAGGCAGAGCTGGAAAACCCCCAAAGCCCAAAAGGGAAAGAAAAAGGGAAGATGGAAGTCATTCCATGAGAATGACGTCAGGGGAGCCCTCAACTAATCTGGAACACTGTCTATTGTAGTGATTAACCACTGTGCAAGTCAGACAGGGCAGCTAATATTAATCAGACTTCATTCACTAAGTGCCCTGATGTTTCCAATGAAGTCTCTTGTAATTGAGCCATCCTTCAGGGTCAGCAGTCATAATAATGTCTCCTATTAATGTGCTTTTCTCCATGAACCTCAAAAGATTTTACAGCCGTTGGTGAGCCGGACTCTCCCAGGACATAAATGACCCCAGGGGTGAGTCAGGCACCCTGGGAGAGGCATTGACTCTTTGGGGCTGCAAGGAACCACGGCGGGAAGATGCTGAATGGCATTCTCTTCCTCTCTATGAGTGATGTCTAACTCACACTAATACCCCAGGACAATCTGGCTGGAGGCTTTTATTTGTTTGTGAGAGGAAGGAAAGGAACAAGAGACATTTTCTGATGATCCATCATGAACTTGGAACTCAGAACCATCATTTTTCAAGAAGAACAGAAATATCATTGAACTGGTAGGCAGGAGACCTGGGCTGTGGTCCCAGATCTGTCCTAACTAAGTGGTGACATTGGACAATTCTCCTCACTTATTGGAGCCTCAGTTTCCTCATCTGTAAAGTGAAAGGATTGTCTTCTTTCATCCAGCAAGAATTTGTTGAGTATTTGGTAGGTTCCAGGTGCCGGAGATACAAAGTCAAAAACTAAGTGTTCAAGGAGCTTGAATGTTAGGTTGTATTAGGTGATCACTTCACAGCTTTGTAATTCTATTTTAGGATCAAAGATTTGGACCAGGAAGGGTTCTAGAGGCCATATCGTCCCAACTCCTCATTTTACAAAAGAGGTTTAGAAAGATTAAATGATTTATTCGGGTTCACCTATATGGTGTTCAGTCTGAAGTAGGATTTGAACCCAGGTTCTCTGGATTTTCCAGAATCCTCTATTTTATCTATTTTTCTGTCCTGTCCTGTCCTGAACTGCCCTATCCTATCCTGTCCTGTTCTGTCCTATCCTGACCTGTCCTGTCCTGTTCTGTCCTGTTCTGTTCTGTTCTGTTCTGTCATGTCCTGTCCTGTCCTATCTTGTCCTGTCCTTTCTTGTACTGTTCTACCCTGTCCTTTCGTATCCTGTTCTACCCTATCCTATTTTATTCTGTCCTGTCCTGTCCCATCCTATCCTATATTATCCTGTCCTGTTCCGTCCTGTCCTGTCTTGTCCTATCTGATGCTAACTTGTCATGTCTGCCCTTTCCCATACTCTTTTTCATTTCCTGCAACTCATAAGGCTTTTTGCCTCAACGAAAATAATTCTTTCACTAGACTCAGTTTCATGAAAGGGGATCTACAGCAAAGGAAATGCAGTTGTATCTTAGAGCTGAGTTTCTCTTTCTCCAAAGCATGACAAACACTTGGAAGAAATGGATAAATAAGCTTCATTATTAAAAGCCCCAGATCCTCATGCTGGCACCATGGGAGGAATATTGACTTTGAAGTCAGAAGACCTGAGTTCAAATTCATTTCTACCATTTATTCCCTTGAATATCTTTCTCTAACTTTCAGTTTATTTGGTTGGGCTAAAGTTCCTTCCAGTTCTCTGGCTAGTGTCCTGTGATCCTATTACCTTGGGGGAGGAACGCTTCAGCAGAAGATGGGCCTAGCACCTGCTTGTGTTCCAAGAGCTTGTCTTCCAGAGGCCTGGGGCTCTGAGGGAAGGGTGCGTGCAGTGTGTGGGTGGGTAGGGCTCTAGTGCTGACACACACGCTCTGTTGATCTCATGTTCCCTGGATACTTCCCATGTTGACAGTTCCCACAACTTGCCATATACCTCCCAAGACTGGGATTTGGGAAGGGGAGGGTGGAGAGCTTGGGAGCAGGCATGGAGACCTCTGGGCCAAACTTTTTCTGGGATCTAGGGATGTGGGGAAGGGAAGAACTGAAATAGTGGTGCAGATGCTACCAATGCTGGACCTACATGGGGCTTGAATTTGAGTATTTCAAGGGTGTATTATGTTGTTCACTAACCCAGATGGCAACTTCTCTCTTACTTAGTAGGTGGTCTTTGACACTTGGTGTGGTAAAAAATTAAAACCTCGTCCTACATCCAGTCTGGTGATGAGCCTTTCTAAGCTTAGCTCGGATGGTGCTCAAATAACACATAAAAGAACATGGTACCTACTCACGATAATAACAATAATAGTAATAATTTGTTTAGGACCAGACCTATGATTTCACTGGTACAGGGAACTCCCAAGAATTCCTACTGCACAACAATACATCCCAACAGTTCTGTAGTTAATGGTCTCAGAAAGGCTCGAGAGTTTGAATGATTTGCTCAGGATCTCATGGTCATTGCTGGCGGTAGGATTTGAACTTGTTTTCCTGCCTCTATCCACAATGTCATGATCCTTTTCTAATCATAATAATCATCATCCATGTGTATGTGTCATATATACATATATGTGTGTGTGTATATGGATATATGTCATCGATATAATATGGATACTTGTGTATCTATGATTTCATTGATGCCATACTCAAAGAAGTAGGCATTTGCAAGAACCCGAAGAGCTGAACAGCTCTGAGTCTCTTTTTTAGGAGTCTTCAGGATAACCCATGTTAGGGTCATGTCTCTATATGACCTGACATCAACACTTTGTGCCTTCTGTACAATACCTAAATGCTGCTACTAAGTTTGTTTCACCTGGTCCCCCCAAAATTCACCATTCTCAAAGAGAACACCAGGTGAAGATCAGCACTGATTATCTTGAAACCGTGGTGATTCCAGCCCAAACTCAAGTGTCAGAGGGGGTATTCTTACTAGGTGATAAGAATTCTATTGTAACTTTGACCCAGTTCCATGCCATCATATGCCATTGTGACAGAATCTCAGAGGTAGAAGGGACTTCAGAGTTCACCCAATCCATCTAGAAAAGCATATATTAGGTGCCTGCTATGGACCAAGCACTGTCCTAAGTGCTGGGAACACAAAGTAAAAAATATTCCTTCCCTCAAGGAGCTTATTTAATCCTCTATTGTAGGGGAGCAATGTCCATTAGTAACCATATGTTGAATAAATACCAAATCTGCTAGGTTGTTTAGAGACAGAGGGTACCAGCAGCTGGATGGATCTGGAAAGACTTCCTGTAGTCAGTAGTGAGTTTGAATCTGCAAGGAAGTGAGGCAAAGATATGGTAGGAGAGCCTTGATAAATATGGAAGATGGTCGGTGTAAAGCATGGAGAAAGGAGATGTAAAGTATTGTGGGAAGAAGAGAAAAAAGAGAAATTTGAACAGAGGACAGTCCTTAGGGGACTAGGTTTTGGAGAACTCTAAAAGTCAGACAGAAGAGTTTTATTTTTAATTCAGTCCTTCCCTTGAGGAAAATTACATTAGCAGCTTCATGGAAGATGGATGGGAGAGAGAAAGGGCAACCATTGAGGGGTTGTTAGAATGATCCAGGTGATGAAGGCTTATATTAAGATGTGGCTATATCCATTGAGAGAGGGGAGAAGAAGAACAAATCTTGTGAAGATAGAATCAACAAGATCTGGTAGCTGATTGGGTATATAGGATAACAGGTTATAGAATAACACTGAGGTTGTGAACCCGAGAGACCAGAAGAATGATGGCTGGGGGAATATTCCACATGGTTGTACCACGTAGGGAAAAAGCCCCAACTGGGAGTTAGACCTGGTTTGAAGATTTGCTCTACACCGATTGTGTCATTTGACTTAACTTGGCCCCAGTGCCTTTGTCTATAAAATAGGGATAATAAGACTTGCCTAATAGGGCTGGAGTGACCTCACATGAGAAGCCCTTTATAGAAAACTTTAAAGTGCTCTATACACAGAGGAGGCAGTGAGGTACAATGGAAAGTCATTTTCCATTGGATGTATGATTTGGAAGTCAGAGGATTTGAACTCATATCCTATGACTTGTTGGCTAAGTGACTGTGAGCAGGTTCCTTTGCTTCTCTGGGTCTCAGTCTTCTCATCTGTACAAAGAAGGGGAGGATTGGATTAGAAAACTAAAGTTCCTTCTATGTACATCTATGAACCTCTGATCTGGTGTATGTAAGACATTATAACTATTATTATTTTATTATCATCATTTTTGTTAGACATTGGAAGTTTATTTGGAGAGGCCTATCATCGGATTGTCTGCTAGGGGATGAATTTTTTTGCTTTAAAATTTTTGCTATTCTGACAGAAGCAAAAGTATAAGTGAAGAGTAGGAGTTGGAGCAGAGCTTAGCCATAGTAAACTTTTAGTCAAAGTTTGTTGTTATTGTTCATTTATTTCAATCATGTCTGACTCTTGGTGATCCCATTTGGTGTTTTCTTGGCAAAGATACTGGAGTAGTTTGTTATTTCCTTCTCCAGCTCATTTTACAAATGAGAAAACTGAGGCAAACAAGTTTAAGTGCCTTGCCAGGTCATGTAGCCAGTAAAGATCTGAGATTGGATTTGAACTTAGGTATCCTGACTCCAGGCCTGGTGCCCTACCCATCACATGATCTGCTGCCCCTGTAGGTAGAGAACCAGAGAGTCAAATCAGAAAGCATCCCCACATCTGAGGAGGCGTCAGTGGACAAGGGATCCTAGGTGCTTCTGGGGGACATTAGTAGTCTCTTCTCTCCTCCTCACACTGTGTGTTTCACTCTTTCTTCACCTTCCTCTGTACCCTCAGAGTGCCTTTATGTGCAGGTAGTGACTTCACATTTTTTCTTAAAGGGGGATGCAGTCTAGTACCATCAGGGCTGGGTTTTTGAGGGTCTCCACCTGAGTGAGGAATTTAAGATCATACACATGGGTCATAGGCTGAGCAGTAGAATGTAAGCTTCTGGTGAAGAGAAGCAAAATTATCTTTCATTCTTCAGTGCCTGCTGCAGTGCTTGGCACATAGCAAAAGCTCATTAAATGTCTGCTAAATTGAATTTGTTGTATGGGATCATCAGGTTTAGTTAGTTGGCTAGGTTCTTTGATGCATTGGTTGATCTTGTTGAAGAGGACCTTGAAATGAAGAATCCAGACAGTTATGGGGACACAGCTTTTTCTATTTTTATTCTCCTTAACTATCTGGGAATTGAGCCTTAAGCCAGATGTTCCATTTAGCAAGGTCACTCAATCAACAGACATTTATGAAGAAACAAATATATGCAAAACACTGTACTGGGTACATTCTGAGAATACAAAGTCAAAACCAATTCCCTGTACACAAGGAGCTTATATTCTTGATAAAATCAACAACAAAAGAGGTATTGAATGCTGTTATGTTTAGATCACAGTCATTTCTATAAATGCTCCTCTTCCCTTCTCCCATCAAACCTTTTGCCATAATGAAGAAAAACAGTTTGAGTGTCTGACAGCATATACATGATTCTGCTTCTGTGGTCCACCCACTTCTTTTTGGAAAGTGGAAGGATGATACATTAGCTGTCTAAGAAGTCAATGGGATGGCTGTCAGAATGGATGCTATCCTACATCCTTTGACTCCAGCTGCTTCCTAGGGGTGGGCAGCAGCCTCACACATCCAGTGCCCAGTAGAGATGATTCAGGCTTTCCCCTTAGAAATCACTGAGTTGTGGCAATATTCCTTGAAAGTAATATCCCCAACAGGGCCTGGCACCTTAGCAGAGCATTTTACTCAGTGAGTATTTGTTGATTAAGATAATACATGCAAAGCAGTTTGTCATCTTTAAAGAAGTATATAAATGTCAGCTATTATTAGTATTACCATTATTATTATTATTATGTTAATGAAAATTTGTTGTTTAGTCATGTCCAACTCTTTATAATCACATTGGCGGGTTTTTTGTTTTTTTTTTGGCAAAGAGACTGAAGTGGTTGGTCATTTCCTTCTCTAGCTCATTTCACAGATGAGGAAACTGAGGCAAGCCAAATTGAGTGACATGCCCAGAATCTTACAGCTAGTAAGTGTCTGAGGTTAGATTTGCCAGCCTGTTGCTCTATCCACTTCATCACCTCAATGCTCTGGGAACATTAATCTGTGTGCAGTAATTGAATCATAGATCTAGTGCCCATTGCCTCTGAGTGATTCCAAACCCAAAGCTCTTTCCCCACTCTTCCACATAGTTTCATTGGAATTGGGTCATTCATTTCCAGGACTTCCTTCCAGTGCCAGTGACAGATCTACTCAGGTGAGGGTCTAAGGAAGATTTAAATGTTGGAAGCGTCACAAGATCCCTTCTGACTGTCCCAATACATAGTCCTGGACCCTACTGGAACTGGGAGAGACTCCTGTTGTTCTTGCTTCTCCAGGAGCTCCAGGGCTGGGTTCCTCATCTGCCAAATGGGGATAATGAATCCAGGGATGACATAGGTGCTGGGAGGGATAATTAGTTAGAGTTTGGAAGAAGCTGCTTTATATAGGTGGGGTCAGGCCAGGCAAGGAGTGGAAATCTTTCCAGTGTGCATTCCCAGCTTTTACTCTTTGTTCTTGGCAAAGAATCAGGGGCTGACATGACAAAATATGTCATCTTGCCACGTCTGGCAAGTCCCAGAGAGACCTCAGAGTGCCTCAGAGAGAACAGACCCCGATCTCTTTGTCAGTATTGGATATCTCCTTCTTCGTGTGTTTTTGCTCACTGAGCCACTCACTCCTAACTATGAAAGAGGCTTGAACCACATCTCAAGTGAGATCTCTCTCCTTTCTGTACCCCAGACTAGCTTCCTTCCTACACAACTTCTATCTCATCCCCAAATTGTATCTGAGCTGGTTTAAAATGTTGCCTTCTGAAAAAAGCAATCTAAAGATTGGCTCAATTCTTACTGTTTGTCTCTTGTCTATTTTCTCCTCTCCTTTCTGTCCACGTATCCAGCTATCTCCTGAAGAAGAGGAGAAGCGAAGAATTCGGAGAGAGCGGAACAAGCTTGCTGCAGCCAAATGCCGCAACCGTCGCCGGGAGCTGACTGAGAAGCTGCAAGCGGTAAGAAACTATGGCTTGGGCTGAAGGGCTCCGGGCTTTGCTCTGACACCGTGCCCTCTCTAGCCTCTGGAATCCCTCAATCCTAAAAGCAGGTGCTGGCAGGGACCTGCCCTAATATGAAAACTTCTGGCCTTCAAGAGCCAGTGTAAGCCTGGTCTGCCACAGTCAGCCCGCTCTCCAGGACTCAGCCCCTCCATTTTTAAACACCGCAGGCATTAGGGACTACCTGTCTCTTAGAGCTCTAGCTTTAAAAAGATATTTTCCCTGAACTCCATAGCCTGGGTTCCATTTTTGACAAAGATGAGTCATATTCTATGACTGTGCACCTTATATTCTTCATGTCCTTTGCTGGCATGAACTTCCTAACCTCACCACACACCATGTCAAATGAGCCTTTCTCTGTGGTCTTGGCTCTTCCATTCTGACCTTGTGAGTCACTCTCTCTGGCTCCTTAATCACCCCAAGCTCTTGGATGTCCGTGACCTTTCCCTCCCTGACCCTTGATCTGACCAGTCTCAGCATCATCCTAGCTAAAGAATCTCTAACTCATCCCCCTAAGTAGAGAGAACAAAAGATCTGCATTGGGTCCAAATCCTTCTAGCCTCGTTCCAAAATGTCTATGGGGAGGAGAGTGCATCTTGGGTCCATCTCTTTTGGTATGAGAGACACCACCTTCTACATGAACAATTCTCTTTTAGTTTGCCAGGAAACAAAGGAAGGGACCAGGCAGTTCCTGGAGTTCAATCCCCTCATTTCATAGATAAGAAAGCCTAGATACAGAGAGTGGAAGCACTTGTTCAGAATTACAGAGGTAAGAAGTGGGAGGATCAGACTGTAAATCCATGTCCAGAGTCCAGATCTAGGATTTCATCTTCCTCCCATAATACCCGGTCTCTTCCTGGAGTCCTTGGGGCCTTTCAATAATGACTGTTTTCCAAGTGAATTCTGTAGTGTTGAATTTACAAGACTAGACAGTGGGGATATTGTCAGAGATTGCATGAGGATACTTTTTTTCTTCAAACTCTTAAGTGATTGGGCAAATCCATGATAATAGATCCACAGAAATGGATAAAAAAGATGGGGAGGGGTGGAAAAAGTGAAGAGATAAGGATGAAAACATAATTTAGGATCATTTGATCGATGCTCCAGAGCTTGAAGATTCAAAAGTCATTGAGTGTAAACCCCAATTTGATAGATGAGGAAACTGAGGCCCACAGGAAGTTATATGGTTTGCCCAAGGTCACATGGGAAGCAGAAGTGATTAGTCTTTATCTTGGTATCTAGACAGTGTTTTTATTGGTGTTTGAAAATTTTCCACTTTGTCTTTCCCCAAACCTAATTCATTGAATTCATAAAAGCATAGATGTAGACCTTAGGCTCCTCTAGGCCAATTTCCTCATGGTTTTACATATAAGAAGACTGAGGGCCAGAGAGATTAGCCACTTGCCCAAAGGTCAAGGTAGTAATTAGCAAAAGTGGGATTTAAACCCTGGTGTCTCTGACTCCTGAGTCCTCCTTGCTTCAATTTGACAAATATTAATTAAACACCTGCTAGGGACTGAGGCTGCAAAGACCAAAACAAAACAGTTTCTGCCCTCAAAAAGTTTATAATCTCCTGATCCTTAGAAAATCCTGTCCCTCCAAAGCCTAGACTAAACCTTTACAAAGTCCCCACGTTTTTCTTTAAGGCCATAACGCCTCGCTCCTCCCTTCCCCTCACAGTTCCCTCGGCCACATCCTCCACAGGAAACCTCTTATAAGCCCATGACGCTTGTCAAGCTCTTGAGGGAGATGGAAACTTTTCTTTTCTCCTGTAACTTTCCTTCACGCCCTGCTTTGTGACTCTTGTCTACTACTCTTCCTTAAATATGAGATTGCATTGGGTAGGAGGGGTGGGGGGCAGCATGTAGAGAGAAGAGTAGATTGATATTTACTCCCTCAGAAATCTCCCAGTATACCTTTATCTGGTTATATGATCTACTTTAAAAAGTGAAGAACAAAAGTTCACCCCCTAAATCTTGAGCTCTATTTTGGTAGAATTGGAGAAGAAATGAAGAGAAAGGAAAGTTATAAGTATTCATATAGTACCTACTATATGCCAGGCACTTGTTAAATGCCTTGCAAATATTATCTCATTTGATCCTCACAACAACCCTGAGAGGTAGACATTATTTCCATTTTACAGTTGAGGAAACTGAGGCAAACAGGTTAAGTGACTTGCCCACAGTCTCTCAGCTAGCAAGTGTCTAAGGCTGACTTTGAACTCGGTCTTCCTGACTCCAGGCTCAGCACTCTATCCGCTGCGCTGCCTAGCTAAGACAACTCATGTACATATTACTGATTCTAGAAGATGAGTTCTGTTTTGGATACATTGGTTTTTAAGTATCAGCTGCCTGAAAGAAAAAGCAAATTTGGGTTTGAGGATAGCAGTTGGGAGGGAGGAATGGAGCATAGAAGGAAAAGGGGAGATTTCCAAGAGATTCTGCATTTTCAGTTCTCATTTTAAATATGCTGAGCTTGCGATGCACATGGGACACTGTGACATATATTGCTGGTATTATCTTGGGAAAATTGATCACCCTCAGTTTCCTCATCAAAAACATGAGAAGATGGGATTGGGGGTCCTATGAGGCTCCTTCCATATCTAAGACATGATTCTATGATCTCACTCAGCATCCCCACATATGGGCAATGAATACTCAGTGACTATTCTAGGAGACAGCATTTTCCAAATACGCTTTTCTGCATGTTGTGTGCTAACCTGGATCCGACTATGGAGACCAGAAGTATCTTATCTTCCAAGTGTTTTAGAATTCTTAACTTTGGGTCCAAGGTGGTGAGCTGGGGTACTGTTATTCATTTATGTGTTTGTTCATTCAACCAAAGGACTTTAATTAAGTACTTACTGTGGGCTAGGCCCTGAGAGAGAAACTAAGCTTAGATGAAACATAGGATCATAAAATAAAGGATAACAGAGGTAGAACACAGAAGAACATAAAGATTATCTAGCCTAATTCTTTATGATGGGAATTTATAATCTAGTAGAATATTAGCTTTGTTAAGTACAAATGCAGAAAATTGGAATACTGACATGACGAGTTCATTTGAAGGTTGCAAACAACATGCTATATAAGGTCTTGGGAGGATGTCATTACCCATGGGGAGAGCAGGGTAACCTCCATGGAGGAAGTGCATTTGAATTGTAGTTTAAAGGATGAGTAAGAATTCAATAGGGAAAGAGGGGAGAGCAAGACATTTTGGGCATCAGGAATAGTGTGTTAGGATGCCTAGAGAGCAGTGGACTTTGTCTTAGGACACAGGGGGAATGTTATGAGACAAAGATGGAAAAGGAAGGTAGAACCAGTAGTATGTGGTCTGTCTTGTTCAGGTCCAGGTTAAATTAGATGTCTTCATGGGGTTTCTTCCAACTTTTTTGTATCCACGTTTGATAGATTTTACATCTGGATCCAGAGAAATTATTAGTGGTAGAGCAGGTAGATGGCACAGTGGATAGAGCACTGGCCTTGGAGTTAGGAGGACCTGAGTTTAAAACCAGCCTCAGATACTTCCTAGCTGAGAGACCTTGGGCAAGTCATTTAACTCGTTTGCCTCAGTTTCCTCAACTGTAAAAGTGGAAATTAATAATAATAGTGCCTACCTCTCAGGGTTGTTGTGAGGATCAAATGAGATAATAATCGCATATAGTAGATACTACTAGCACACAACACTTCCCAGTTGTGTGTCTCTCCAAAAATGGTTGGTGGTCACTCCTGAGCCTGGATTTGAGGCATTATATGGCAGTCTTCTGGAATCAGGGGCCTGAATTTCAGTCCTGATTCTTGATACTCATGTGACCGTGGGCCTCAGTCTTCTCATCTGTAAAATGAAAAGATTAAGCCAAATGACCTCTGAGATTCCTTTTCAGCTCTCTCTTTTAGTCCTGCGGTACATTTATATAAAGAGCATAGAAGGCAAAATGGGGGTTCCTTCTTCTGATTTCACTTAATTTGTCTTCTCTCAACAGGAAACAGAAGAGCTAGAGGAAGAAAAGTCGGGGTTGCAGAAGGAGATAGCTGAGCTGCAGAAAGAGAAGGAGAAATTAGAGTTTATGCTGGTGGCCCATGGGCCTGTGTGTAAAATCAGCCCCGAAGAGCGTCGGACCCCACCGTCCCACAGCCTGCAGTCCATGCGCCCCGGCGGCGGGGTAGGTACTGTGGTGGTGAAACAAGAGCCCTTGGAAGAAGAGATCCCATCCTCCTCTTCTTCAGCCCTGGACAAGGCCCAGCGGTCAGTCATTAAGCCCATCAACATTGCTGGGGGCTTTTATGGGGAGGAGCCCCTCAACACCCCTATTGTGGTGAACTCCACTCCAGCCATCACCCCGGGCACCTCCAACTTGGTCTTTACCTACCCCAACGTGCTGGAGCAGGAGTCCCCTGCATCCCCTTCTGAGTCCTGCTCCAAGGCCCACCGGAGAAGTAGCAGCAGTGGAGACCAGTCTTCAGATTCCTTGAACTCTCCCACTCTCCTGGCTTTGTAACCCAGCTCTGGAGGGGCATGAAGGGAAGCCGCCCTCCATCTTCTCCACTGTCTCCTTCCTAGGGACCAGCACACTGGCAATGAGTGACAGCAGACAGAGGGACACTACAGGAGAGCTTGGCTCTGGGGAGAATGAAGGGGACTCTGGCCATGAGGAGGACGGTGGAGCTCAGGGCAGACCTGTGGATCAAGTGGGAACTCCCTCCTTAATCCCACAGGCCGTTCCTGTTACCTTCAAAACTTGGGAGGACTCTGTTTTGTGGACTCGCATCTCTCCCTGAAGTTGGTCTGGACATTGCTTTCCCTTTCTTCTGATATTGTATCTTGGAGTGATGGTTTCTTTCCTTGACTTCCTTTCCCCTTTGGGGCACATTTGGTGCCCTCCCTCCCACTCAAACCATTCCTGTTGAGCTTTACTCCCCTTATATCCGTTTCTCTCCCTTTTTATTCCTTACCCTTCCAGGACATTTCACGAGGGTGGTCTCAGCACTTAAGACTCCCTTAAAGATCTTTATTTGTTTCTGGAGGTAGGGCTGTGAGTAAATGATTTTCCTCGAGTCTGAAGTGTGTGGCTTGGGATACTGGGCCAGGAAACAGGCCACCGAAAGCTCCCCCAGAGACTCGCCCGCCCCTGCCTCCCGGGGTCTGCGACAGTCAGCCCCCTGGCCTTTCCCACCCTCCCGCAGAGCTGGGAGATGCAGCTGCTGGAAGAAGGTGCTCGCGGAGGCAGGAGATGGGAGCCCAGCCCCCGTGTGCGTGCAGTCAGAGCTGGCTTTGCAAAATGCTTAATTACCAGCCCAGGAATAGCGCCAACAAAGCCGGGAGGTTGCCAGCCCCGGCTTCCCCCTCTCCGCTGCTGCCTCGAACAGGGCGTCTCCCATAATTACTGCCTCTCCACTCGGGCCGGGGACCCTTCTCCCTCCTGCTTGCCCCCCCTGGGAATCGAGGCAGCCCTCTGCAGGCTCCACCCTCCCCCTACAGACGCTCAGAGTGACGCCACCCACGGAGCTTTAATGAGCGTGGGCCAACTCTCCCCATCCCTGCCGGGGCGGCCCCTCCCCACACCGAGGGCAGACACGGAGCTCAAGCCTTGGCCCGGGATAAAAAGGGAATGGGGAGGGGTGGGGGAGAGGGAGGGAGCTGCGGGAATGGCTGTTTGCAGCTCGGGCAGACCAATCTCAGCCCTTCTGCCCTTACTTGTCTCCGACCGCAGCTCCTGTCCCCTCGGGCGCTTTGCTACCTGGCCCAGAGAGAGCTTTTCCACTTTAGCCTCCCTTCTCCCCAACCTTCCCTTCTGGCTCTGCCAGTGCGGTGATGAGCGCATGTAGGGGGTCACTGAGCTGGGGCCAGTCCCCTGACTGCTAATTCCTCCTCCGGCTGCTGTTGGAGAGCGGGGAGCCTCGTTTGACGTGTAGGAAGAGTCCCCCGTTGAGAATACAGCTTCTATCTGACCCCTCCCCCCTTTCCTTCATTCCTCTAACTAAAGCCTCTGGTCCTAGGATCAGGTAGGAGACTCTCTTTTGGGTTCATTGACTTATTGGTTCTTATTGATCCTCCTGACTAGTAACTAATTAATCCGGCCACCTTGGCAGGTTTTTCTTTGGTTTAAATCCATTCCCACTAAGACATTCCTTCGAAGGAGATCCACTTGCTGGCAATTAGGTTCCAAAGACCAGGTGGTGTTTTTTAAACATTTATTTAAATCAAATCCAGTAGGGGCAAGTTTTCTAAATTAGGCGCTGGAGTGGGCAAGGAGACATTAAACTGCTTCATTGTCTCACCCAGCTCACTTCCTGTGGCTATCTCTAATACAGATTGAGCAGCCAACACCCATTGGTCACCTAGGAATTTGCCATAGCTCCTTTTTAGTGATCCTTTCCATCTGGGGCAGTGTGTGTGATTGCCACTGAAGATGTTGAGAAAACTTAGATTATGGGGATGATGGGATCTCATTGAAATGCACATTTTTCTTGAAACAAAACACTCCAGTGCAAAATGATTTAAAAACCAGTTTCATTTCCACATTCCCTGGCCCTGTTGGAAACTCCTTCCTGGTGCCTCAGGAGGCTCTGGGAAGGTGAGCCCCTAAGTGAACATGAATGTTTTGGGGTTTCTGACTTCCTGTTAAGCAAAGGTTTCCTGAGTCAGTGAGACCCAGCATGAGGTGGTGGAAAGTGAATGAGGTATGCTTTCCTTTTAAAGGGTTAATCATCTCTAGTTGCATTGGAATCCAAGTCGGAGCCCTTTGCTTTTATATGCATATACATATATATATTAAAAGAAGCTGCTTTTTTCCTGGTCTTAAAAGATCTCCTTTACTTCCTTTCTTTGCTCAGAACTGACTTGAAGGTTGATCAAAGTCTCTTCCAAGGAGGCTACCCTGGACAATGAATAGGCATGAATCTTGAGGCTTCATTTATTCATTCAACAAGCATCTATTAAATACCTACTGTGTGCCAGAAAACTCACTAGGCTCTGGAGATACAAAAGCAGAAGCAAAAAGGGTCCCTGACTGGAGGAGCTTACTTTCTTCACATTTAGATCAATCAGGCAACACACATTTATTAAGTACCTACTGTGTCCCAGGCACTATTAAGTCCTGGAGATACAAAGACAAAAATTGCAGTCCTCGCCTTCAGGGATGTTTGTTGAGTTGAACAGAAAGCCATGTTGACTTTGGGACCATTTGTGAGCCAAAGCGAGGTGACCCATATAACATCTGCAGAAGGCCTTATCTCTTGAGACCTTCTCCACTCAGGACCTGCTCTTCTGTGGGAGCTCTCATAAAGATAATGGTTTTATTCAAGGAAGATGAAATTTGCACCTAAGTGATGATTAATATCTTCAGTTTTCTGACCACTTCCTTCCAGGGGAACAGTCAGAGAGATTGATGCAGCTAACACACAAACATACACATATTTCTCCAAGTAGGATTTAGTTCCAGGACAGCTGACTCCTAGTAAAGCGTGTTGAGTTGGTTGGGACAGGGACTTCGTGGCTTCCCAGGGTATTGGGGTCAATGAGACAGCTCTTCAGACTGGAGTCAGACTGGGCTGGGAGCAGCTTTCTGAAAAGGCCGAGCCACATTTTGGCCAGGATCTGGAACGCCCAGTCCTTTCTGCTGCCTGGCTGACCTCTCTGAGAACAAACTATTCTCTGGCTGAACTGAGGAGGGCAACGGACAGGGAAGGGAGGGAGGATCTAGGTGAAGCTTAGGAAATTGCCAGGGTCAGTTCCAAGAAAAGAAGATTGGTTTTTGTTTTTTTAGGGAAAAAATAAACATTTTCTTTTGCCTGCCTGGAGGGCTGTGCACATCCATTCTGGTCCACGGTCTTGAGTCATTCTCTGAAAAACAAAGGCTTATTTCTCTTTTCTGCCTCCATGGAGGCTTTGCCCCTCCTTGGGCTGCAGTCTTCCCCATAGCGTGTGGGCTGGAGAGATAAAAGAATTCTTCTCCTCTTCTTGAAGAGCAGTCAGTGCTGCTAAGGTCTCCTGGATTTTACCCCTGGCTAATATCCCCCCCCACCACCACCACCACCCGAACTAGAACCCTTCAGGATTGCCTGTTTCCTCCTTTTACTTTCTCTTTCTGAGATTAGATTTGGGGGAATAGTATAGTGCCCTGCTAGTGTTCCATAGTAATGGTCAATCAGTTTGTTAGAAATGAAAAGGTTATCATTATAGTACCTGCTGTCTTTGTCTTCCCCCTTTTACTCCCTTTTCTCCCCTCCCATCCTTCTTCCACATTCTGTTGATGAGAGGTTTGAAGTAGATGACCTCTCTGATCCTTCATAGCCCCAAATCTCTGATCCTCTGATTTTCTTCCTCTTCTTCCTTTCCCTTGTTTCTCCTTTCTTCTCTGCTTACTTCTCTTGAAGTTGACAATTTTCATCCCTCTACTTTGCTTTATCTCCTGGAAAGAACAGTGGCTTTGAAGTCAGTCATGATTATTACCTTTGTGAACTTTGGACAAGTCATAACTTCTTTGGGCCTCAGTTTCCTAATTTGTAAAACAATAGGATAACTGGTCTCTGAGGTCCCTTCAAGCTCTAAATCTATGAAATGATAATATTGTTGCTTCTCCTTCTCTTAGCACCTTTACTTTGGGGGTACAGTCCAAGACTAGCTTGGAATAGTCTAGGACATGTAGTAAATTCAGGGCAAGACGGTTTGTGGCTGATTTTATCTTCCATGCTTAACCAAACCTGTCTGAAGCCTTCATCATTTGTTTGTTTAGTTCTCTTTTAAAAGCCAAAATCTTATTGGCAGGTGTGTGTGTGTGTGTGTGTGTGTGTGTGTGTGTGTGTGTGTGAGAGAGAGAGAGAGAGAGAGAGAGAGAGAGAGAGAGAGAGAGAGCGCGACTGTTCCAACAAATAAAACCCAATCTAACTACCACTAACAATAACTTCCCATGCTCCTTTCCCCCCCTAAAAATTAAAAAAGAGGCTATTTTGTGTGTTTTTATTTCCCAAATCCCCTAGCATGCTATCAACAGCAGGATCCTAAAGTCTTGGGTCAAACATTGGGGGATGGAGGGAGAATGAAATCTACATTTATTTCATTATTTATTAAAATGTTTACATTTTCTTTGTGTTATTCTAAACCTGACTATAAAAAGAAAGCATTAAAATACTCAGTTCTGGGTTTTTTGTTTTTGTTTTGTTAAGATTTTTTTTAAGGCTGATGATACTTTTTTTTCCTTCTAAAATGGTTTGTGACTTGTGTTTGTATAAAATGTACAAAGAGGTTTTTGTGTCTAAAAATGGATGGTCATTCCTTTTGGGGCAGAGGTCAGGAAGAAGTCCAGCAGAGCCCTGTTCCCTAGAAATTGTTTTCTCTCCCTGTGTGATTAAAAGCCAATTCCATTTATTCTAGTTTGTGGGTAATTAATAGTGAAAAAGAAAATACTCGTCTGTGTATAGAGAATAGGTATCAGGGTGTCTTTTTTTGGCAGGGGGAGGAGAAAGAAATTGTATATATTTTGATATATGTTCAGAGTAATAAATCATTGTGTATTAGAGATATGTCATTGATGGACGTTGAAGCCTGCTTTTAAGACTATGAAAGGCAAAACAAGTCAAAGAAGATTATTACAGATCTATGGAAATTGAACTATTTCTTGAGCATCAGTTTGGGGTTTTATTTTTTTATTTTTTGCTTCCTTCTTAAATTGATAGTGATTTTTTTTTTTTTTTTTTTTTTTGCCTGAGATGAGGCCCAAGGCAGAGCCTAGGGCTGCCTTTTGTGTAAGTGGGAAGATCAGGACCTAGCTCAGCCCCTGAAGCATCTCTGGCAGTGTATGGTTTTTGTTTTGTTATTTTACTGTAATACAAACCTACAGTATTTGCACTAAACAAAAAAAAATTAAGAGAAAGCTTGTTAGAAAAAGCTTGCTGCTATGGAAGAAAGAACATATTGAAAAGTTTTTTGGGTTTTTTGTTTTGTTTTTTGCTTTTTCAATTTAAACTGAGTAGCATTTTGTAGAATAAAATTAATTAAGATTGAAGAGCTTGATGTTGGGTTTTTTTTTTCTTTTCCATCCTTCCTCATGCCATTGGAATTGCCTGTAGAGTTTTTTGTTTTGTTTTATTTTATACATCCTTTCTCTATGGTAAAGTTGTCTATCTTTACCCAAAGATGGACTAGTAACTGGACAGCAAGAATTCAGCAATTCAATTCAGTAAACATTTATTTAGTATCTGCCATGTGCTGGACATTATACTAGCCCTAAAGAAGAGGAAAACAAAAACCCCAATAGTTCTTACCCTCAAAGGGCTTCCATTCTACTGAGAAGGAAACAACATCTGAACAAATAAATAGATGTAAGATATATAGAAAATCATTTAAAAGTAGGAGTAGCTAAGCCCTGAAATCAGGAGAACCTGAGTTCTAATTTGGCCTCAGACACTTCCTGGCTGTGTGACCCTGAGCAGGTCACTTAATCCCAATTGTTTTAGCAAAAAAAAAAAAAAAAAAAAAAAAAAAAAAAAGGAAAGGAAAAAAAGGAGGAAGTACTAACAACTAGATAGGGTAGGATTAGAAAAGACTTCTTATAAGAGGTGGTCCATGAGCTGTCCCTTGGAGGAAACCAGGGATTATAATAGTTGCAGGTGAGGGAGAGCATGGTATGTGTGGGGGGACTGTCTGAGTTGGGGTACTTTACAGGGTCTGCCATTAGCAAAACTATGAACATAGGCTAAGTTTAAGTTTAGGGGGGTGTGTGTGTGTGTGTGCATGTACGTGTTTCAAAAAGCAAAGAAATGAAACTGATTGTGAAATGTAAGGGAAGATGTTTGGGACCTGAAGGGCCTTCTCAAATTATACCTCCTGCTATCCTGCTGACTCTCTCCCTCCCCACATTTTTTTCAGTGTTTAGGAATCCCCCCTCCCCTCTCCACACTCACTAATTTTTTTGGTGGTGGGGCAATGGGGTTGAGTGACTTGCATTCATTTTGAAAAGATCTTTGGATCTAAGTGTAGGGCTTTCTCAGAAGAGGCAGTTCTTATTGTTGGGATATACCTAGAGCACACCATCAAATACTTATATTTATATAGGCATGAAGATGTTTATTAAGTTGCTGCTAGGAGGAAGGTCTTATATTAGAGACTGAGGGGAATGCAAAAGCACGTAAACACAGGCCTGGTTCCTAAAGACCTTAAATTCATGGAGAAGAGATAAGATACTACTACCAGTAATAGTGATGCAAGATAGAACATATAAATGCCACAGTAGTGCAAACAAAGTGATTTAATCTTTGGTATGGAAAGGAGATTCTTCTGGATGGGGTGATTTGGGAAAGTTACATGGAGAAAGAGGCATTTGAGGTGGGCTCATGGGGAGGGGGAAGGTCATTTAGGAGGAGGGAACAGCAAGGGAGTGGAGGAGAAAAGTATGAGCTGGATTATGAATGGTTCACTTTGGCAGGAAAAGACAAGGAAGAAGGAGAGGATAAAGTTGAACAGGTAAGCGGAAGTCAGGTAGGAAAGGAGAAACCATTGAAATTTTATGAGCAAGGAAGTGATATGATGAGACTTGTGTATGAGGAAGATTAAGCCTGTATCCATGTGGAAAGTGCATTGGAGTGGAGAGATATAGAAGGTGGGGAAACTGATAAGAAGGCTCTTACTAGACTGTGGTCAGAAAGAAAGGAGGCTTAAAGCAGGGAGGGGAAGAATATACAAATGTGAATGCACCACCCTAAGCAAATCTAGGACTTAATAAATAAATCCTAGAGAACTATCTGAGGTTCTCAGAAGGTTAGCAGAAGGATTTGAACCTAGGCAAGGGAGGGGAAGAATAAACAAATATGAATGCAGCACCCTAACCAAATCTAGGACTTAATAGATAAATCCTAGAAAGCTAACTGAGGTTCTCAGAGGGTTAGCAGAAGGATTTGAATTGAAGAGCTTTCTAATTTCAGTGGGATGAGTACTATCCCATAACTATTTTTAAGAGAGATATTTACTTTGTTTATGAGGCAAAGAGATTACATTATAATCTTGCTAAAAGCTACACTGTAGCTTGCTAAAGAAAAGTTTCTAAAAAGCCCCCCTCATCACTGATGCAATCACAGTAAAAACAGACCAAAAACAACAACAACAACAAAAAAAACCAGCTAATGAAATGATTATTTGTCTCTTGTATTAATAAGTGCTTATTGAACTAGGATCAGCATCCCCCCTCCCCTTTCCACTTCCTTATTCATAAATCAGCCCCTTTAGGCAATTCGGGCAACCTTTGAAGTAAGTGTAGGGCTGATACTGACTGGGAGAACTCAGATCTGTTCAAAAGATAAAGAAATTTTTCTTCAGGTAAATTCCATTCTATTGTGTTTTATTTAGACAGGTCTGGGAAAATGTGGATTCTCCCTTTTGTAAGAGGGGTGATATGAATATAGATAAGTCTCTTTGACTAAGACTTGAGTGATCAATCATGTACCTCAGGTCCTCATTAGAATAGGCCCACCTTTCATTATAATATTAATTTTCTCATTAGTTGTCTACTCTCCAAACCATCCACTTTTCCAGAGGCAAATGTTCAGTGAATTTCATGAGGAGTCGTTTGTATCTGAGAATGTCACTGACCTCTTTTATTAATTATATACTAGCATGACTAATAAAATGATCAATTATCCAGAAACTATGTCTTTCACACTTTTAAAACATCATACAAAGTATTTCTATTTTTCCTTTTTAGCCTACCCTTGTTCCAGGAAACTGAACATTCAGATCAGATTTTTCTAGATGATCACAGAAATACTTTCTTACGTTGGTAATTCCATTTTAAACTCTTACCTTTGCCCTTCATATAACATTTCTGGGAAGCAGCTAGATGACTCAGTGGATAGAACTCTGAGTCTGCAGTCAAGAAGATTGGAATTCAAGTGATGCCTCGGAAATTTATTAGCTGTATGATCCTGAGCAAGTCACTTAATTCTGTTTGCCTTAATTCACTAGAGAAAGAAATGGCAAAGCAGTCCAGTATCTTTGCTAAGAAAATCCCATGGACGGTATGGTTCATGAGATCATAAAGAGTCGGACATGACTGAACAACAACATTAATACTTCAAAATCCTTTGAAGATCAGTAGGAGAAAGTGTGTCTAGATCAGAGTTAGGTGAGTTCCCCTTCCCCAAAAAAGAGGTTTCTGGTATTATCTCTAGTTTTTCTTTCTTTTTAAATTTTTTTCCCTTAATAAAGCTTTTTATTTTTCAAAACATATGCGTGGACAATTATTCAACATTAGCCCTTGCAAAACCTTGTGTTCCAATTTCCTCCCTTCCCCCACCCTCTCATCTAGATGACAAATAGTCCAATATATGTTAAACATGGTAGAAATATATGTTAAATCCAATATGTGCATACATATTTATACAATTATCTTGCTGCACAAGAAAAATCAAATCAACCAGAAAAAAAGATGAGAAGCAAAATAAAATGCAAGTCAACAACAACAAAAAATGAAACTGCTATATTGTGAACCAAATTCAGTTCCCACGGTCCTCTCTCTGGGTGTAGATGGCTCTCTTTATCTCTAAACAATTGGAATTGGTTTGAATCATCTCATTGTTGAAGAGAGCCACTTCCATCTATCTCTAGTTTTTAGCTGTTTTTTTTCTCTGTTCTATTTCCTGAGCACAGGTAACTGAACAGAGCTTGATATGGGAGTTTCTAGCCTTGGTGATAACCTTGTGAGTTTAAGTTGGGAACTCCTGGATCTGGGTGTCAGGTGCCATACAGGAAATGAGCCTCTAAAACACCTTCTGAAAGGAGAATATGATCATTTTCAGAAGATGAGGACGTGCTATTCTCCACCTTGCTAGAAGATAGGGACCTTGAATAAATTGTTCACACCAACTTCAGTGTCAAGGCAAAGGAGAAAATCACAATCCCATGAAATGATACATACTTTAATGTTTTAATTCTCAACCTCTTGGGAGAGTATAATAGGAGCAATGGGTTATTGTATCATGATTTAAGTATTTATCAATGTATGTCTTTTGGTGTATTTCTTTTGTGATGGAGAAAACCAATAGCTTTCCTATTGAAGTATAATTAGCTAGGAAATAGAAGGAAAGCTGTACTCCCTTTTGGGGAAGATCCGGTTCCCCCAAGACTAAATCCAAAACATTTGAACCCAGAGCCACGTTTCTTGGTTGGAAGGGGAACTGCCTTAGATGTAAAATCCCTCAGCTCCTGGTCAACCGTGAGCCTGTCATTTCAGTATGCCTGAGGACCTCAACTGAGGAGGAACTCACAACCTTCTGAGATAGCTCACTCTACTCCTGGATAGCCCTAATTAGGAGGGATCTGTTCTTTAGTCAAGGCTAAATTACTTGTTTAAGTAGAGACTGGGTAGCCGCTGGTCAGATGTATGCTGTGGATCCCTTTTTCAGATATGGATTGAACTAGTTGACCCTACTGAGGCCTCTTCTGATTTAAAAATTCTATGACTCTGTGAAGGATCTGTTCTTGAGATATCTAAGAGAGGGAAAGATTCCAAAGGATTGAAAAAAAATCATAAGCCACATTGTTTGTTATAAAAATTCTGCAAAGATAAAAAAGTCTCAGGAGTGTATGAAGTAAGTTGCTTTATTTCCAGTTTTTGCAAGAAACTTGCAAGAAACCCAGGGTGGATCCAAGCTTACAGACTCAGGAATGAGCCTTTTATTTGCTGCCCAGAAGGATAAGGTCCCTCCCTCATCCCCCGAATTAGCTGGGGATGATGAAATTAACAAATTTCTTAGTCCTCTCATTGCACGTTTCTCCTTGATATGTTCCCTCTCTCTTATACAACACATGCTCAAAAATGGCGGAAAACTCCTCCTTTGGGGAGGAGAAGTTAATATTAACTCATTAAGCCCACACACGCTTAGTGCTTACAGTTCCTTTTCACCCACTTCTTGTTTGGGGGTGATTTTTATCTGTTTATCAATTCAGTGGCTCAATATCTTATTTTGTACAACTACCTCTGTCAGCTGACATGACCTTTCTCTAAAAGTTCTTGTTTCTATATGGAAATACAACACTGTAAGGTGCTCACATTTTTACTCCAAAAGGTTCCTGAGGGATCATTGGCAACTATTAATCCACATTCCTACTTTTTAATCTCTATTAAATATTTTGGGAAATATTCACAAATGCATCAAGGTATCCATTCACAATGAAAATAGGAGAAGAGAATAAATTATTTGGGCACTGGCTCCAGATTCATAGAACATGTGTTCAAATCTTGTCTTTGGTTCTCACTATATGTGGGGACCTTGTTTAAGTAAAATTTGATCCTCAGGTATTTTCTGACTCTGACTCTATAATACTACTCTACTATACAAATATGAATTTTTATTTTTACTCTTATCTATAAGGTCTATTACACAGAGACTTCACTTTTTTTCTTTTGCTGGTCTAGTACACAATAGGTGTTAAATAAACACTTATTGAATCAAAGTATAATTGGAAGGTTAAATAGGCCCTCAGCATTTCAATTGGATGGTCAGTGTGGTGGACCGTTCCTGCCACTGAGGATGCTCCTCAGTGGGCCTGATTCAGGAGATATGCATTCAAATCCTGCTTTCAATACTTACCAACCAGAAGTGTCGATCAATCTAAGTTTTCCTCATCCCTACCTTGCAGGGGTGTTTTGAGGAAAGGGCATTTTAAAAAGCCTTAAAGTGCTATGTAAAGGTGAGTAATTAATATGAGGCCAGGCCTGATTAGTGACATTTCTTGAAGGTAGGGATAAGGGTGGGGACTGACACAACCTATAAAATGAGAGTTTGACCTAGATGTCCTCTGAGGTCCCGGGCAGCTCTGGATCCAAAGTATAGCCAGTCTATCATTCACCTTTTCTAACCTTAACCCATCCTTTTAAGTGGCACAGAGGTCACAACTTATTGCCTGATGTGGTAAGGGCAGTTCACAACCTGGGCTGGACTCTCCCTTCCTCCCCTCCTCTTTTTGGAATGCCTCATTCCCTTCAAGGCTTTGGTCTCCTACCTTATCCCTCTGGAAACTTTTTGTATTTATTCTGTGTTTACTTCTCTCAAAACTGTAAGTGCCTTGAGGGCAGGGGTTGTTGTTTTAAAATCTTCAAACTCCTACCACTTAACACAGTGCCAGAAAAAAAAAATAGATGCTTAATAAATACTTATTACCTTTGGTTGCCTTGAATTGAATTAAGGTTTCTAGCAAAAAGAGTCTTGTTGTGGAAAAGGTAAGGGGGGTACCTTTACAGGCTGGGATCCACTGGCTAGACTTTGTACAGGTACCTGTTCACAACGATGAGTTCTTTGAGGTTGGCAAGCCTCGCCAGCCAGCCACTTGTAAACCAGAATCTACCCAAGTGTGGACCCCTTGCATGTGCCCCTTTCCCCAGACTTCCCCCTCTTGTTACTGCTCAGAAACAGCAATCAAAGCAACATGGCAGTACCGCAGAGATGGGGCTGACCATCTACTGTTCCAGGCTTCTACTCCCAACCCTTGTAACACTAGATCAGAATTCCCCACTTGGCCCCAGTGTATTCTACTATTAGGGTTTAAGTTCCTTGATGGTGGGGATTCTCACTTGTCTCTTTCTTAGTGCAATGCCTGATACACATTTGTTTTGCTTTGGTTTGATTTTTGAAGATGATCAGGATTAAGTGACTTGCTTAGTCATTCACACAGCCTAATGTCTGAAGCTGCATTTGAACCTCTTCTTGGCTTCTGCCTATTTAACCCTTAGAATAAGCACTTTAATAAATACTTTCTGACACATTAATTGGTAAGACCTAGGCCCAGCCTAGGCCCAAGTACATCAATACCTGGGGACCACCAAGGAGAAATGTACTTTGGAATCCTGACAACGCTGCAAGAGAGAGGTGGCTGGTTGATTGGGATGGGGGTACAGTAATACAGTTCCTTTTCCAGATTTGGGGAACCTAAGTACCAAGAAGAGAAAATAGCACTTTCCACAGTCACTTCTACCTCCAGCCCCACTTTGGCATAGCAAGTTCTTGGCTTGGCTGGGAATAGAAACCCACTTGGGGCTTATTAACACTTCTCTTTTAGGGTTTGGCAAGGATAAAGTTGGGGGATACCAATGTAATTTTTTGTTAGGGGTCATGGCTGGAAGAGTGAGCCAAGAAAGAGATTGGCTTAGTGGTGGGCCTGGCCCTGAAGTCAGAAAGCCTAGAAATCCCTTCCTCATGCATCTCTTTTTGCTTTTCTCAATAAATCATTGGAGTACAGACCTTTATCACCACTTCTTGGGATGGTTAGTTAAGTTAAGGAATGAGTCTTTCTACCTCTACAAATTTTCCCTTTCTGAACTATGCTTCTTACCACAACCAGAATAATCTTTCTTATGCATGGATCTTTTTTTGTGGTAGCAAAGAGCTGGAAAACGAGTAGATGCCTATCAATTGGGGAATGGCTGAACAAGGTGTGGTATATGAAGTTAATGGCATATTATTGTTTTATAAGAAATGATGCACAAGCTGATTTTAGAAAGGCTTGGAAATATTTACATCAACTGATTCTGAGTAAAACAAACAGAACCAGGAATACATTGGACACAATAATAGAAAGATTGTGTGATTGATTAGCTATGAAAGACTTGGGTCTTCTCAACAGTACAATAATCCATGGCAATTCCAATAAACTTTGAATAGAAAATGCCACTCGCATCCAGAAAGAGAACTATGATGATTGAATGTAAATCAACACATGCAATATTCATTTCTTTTTTCTCTCCTGTGGTTTTTCCCTTTTGTTCTGATTTTTCTCTCCCAATATGATTCATGAAGAAATGTGTATTTAATATATCGGATTACTTGCCATCTAGGGATGGGGGTGGGGAGGAAGGGAGGGAAAAAATTTGGAACACAAGGGTTTGCAAGGCTGTATTTTGAAAATTATCTACACATTTGTTTTGAAAATAAAAAGCTTTTCCCACATAAGTCATCAGCATTCTTATATATCACTAACAAAATCCAACAGTCAGAGTTACAAAGAGAAATTCCATTTAAAGTAACTACTGATAATATAAAATATTTAGGAATCTATCTGCCAAGGGAAAATCAGAAACTTTATGAGCAAAATTACAGACCACTTTTAACACAAATTAAGTCTGATCTAACCAATTGGAAAATATTAAATGCTCTTGGATAGAATGAGCAAATATAATAAAGATGACAATATTACCTAAACTAATCTATTTATTTAGCGCTATACCAATCAGACTCCCAAAAACTATTTTAATGACCTAGAAAAATAACAACAAAGTTCATATGGAAAAACAAAAGGTCAAGAATTTCAAGGAATTAATGAAAAAAAAATCAAATGATGGTGGCTTAGCTGTACCAGATCTAAAACTATACTATAGAGCAGCAGTTACCAAAACTATTTGGTATTGGCTAAGGAATAGATTAGTTGATCAGTGGAATAGATTAGGTTCAAGGGATAAAACAGTCAACAAATATAGCAACCTAGTCTTTGACAAACCCAAAGATCCCAGCTTTTGGGATAAGAACTTACTGTTTGATAAAAATTGCTGGGAAAATTGGAAACTAATATGGCAGAAACTAGGCATTGATCCATACTTAACGACCGTACACCAAGATAAGGTCAAAATGCGTTCATGACCTAGGCATAAAGAATGAAATTATTAATAAATTAGAGGAACATAGGATAGTTTACCTCTCAGACCTGTGGAAGGGAAGGTTTTTATGACCAAAGCAGAACTAGAGATCATTACTGATCACAAAATAGAAAATTTCGATTATACCAAACTGAAAAGTTTTGTACAAACAAAACTAATGCAGACAAGATTAGAAGGAAGCAATAAACTGGGAAAATATTTTTACAGTCAAAGGTTCTGATAAAGGCCTCATTTCCAAAATATATAGAGAATTAACTCTAAGTTATAAAAATCAAGCCATTCTCAATTGAAAAATGGTCAAAGGATATGAACAGACAATTCTCAGATGAAGAAATTGAAAATATTTCTAGTCATATGAAAAGATGCTCCAAGTCATTATTAATCAGAGAAATGCAAATTAAGACAACTCTAAGATACCACTACACACATGTCAGATTGGCTAAGATGACAGGAAAAATAATGATGATTGTTGGAGGGATGTGGGAAAACTGGGACATTGATTCATTGTTGGTGGAGTTGTGAACAATCCAACCATTTTGGAGAGTAGTTTGGAACTATGCTCAAAAAGTTATCAAACTGTGCATACCCTTTGATCCAGCAGTGTTACTACTGGGATTATATCCCAAAGAGATTATAAAGAAGGGAAAGGGACCTGTATGTGCACGAATGTTTGTGGCAGCCCTTTTGTAGTGGCTAGAAACTGGAAACTGAATGGATGTCCATCAGTTGGAGAATGGCTGAATAAATTGTGGTATATGAAAATTATGGAATATTACTGTTCTGTAAGAAATGACCAACAGGATGATTTCAGAAAGGCCTGGAGAGACTTACCGAACTGATGCTAAGTGAAATGAGCAGGACCAGGAGATCATTATATACTTCAACAACAATACTAGATGATGACCAGTCCTGATGGATCAGGCCATCCTCAGCAACGAGATCAACCAAATCATTTCTAATGGAGCAGTAATGAACTGAACTAGCTATACCCAGAAAAAGAACTCTGGGAGATGACTAAAAACCACTACATTGAATTCCCAGTCCCTATATTTATGCACACCTGCATCTTTGATTTCCTTCACAAGCTAATTGTACAATAATTCAGAGTCTGATTCTTTTTGTACAGCAAAATAATGTTGTGGTCATGTATACTTATTGTGTATCTAAGTTATATTTTAATATATTTAACATCTACTGGTCATCCTGCCATTTAGGGGAGGGGGTGGGGGGGGTGGGGTAAGAGGTGAAAAATTGGAACAAGAGGTTTGGCAATTGTTAATGCTGTAAAGTTACCCATGTATATATATCCTGTAAATTAAAGGCTATTAAATAAAAAAAAAAAAAAAAGAAAATAAAAAGCTTTAATAAAAAAGAAATGTGTATTTAAAAAGTTAATATATATGTATGAATAGAAAAAAATTAATAAAAAAAAAGATTTGTCCTGCAGACCTCTAAGGGAAGAAGTTAATAATAATGGATAGAAGATAGAAAAGGCAGATTTAGGTTCCATTTAAAAGAAAGAAGCTTGACAACTACAATTAACTATGACCTGAATTTTCTAGCCTCCCACTTTTGTCTAGGTTGTGCTTTCTACTGGGAATACCTCCCTCCCTTCTCAATGAATTCCTACCTAGCCTTTGAATCCCAACTCCAATGCCATCTCTTCTTGTCTGATTCCTTTTGTCAGCAACCTTCCCCATTTTGGATCCCACTTGGTTTTACAGCTCTAAATTGCACCCAACACCTATTACTTTGCAACCTCATTATAAATGTATATGTTCTCTGTGTGGGATGGCCTGCAGCATTTGGATGGGGGAAGGCCTTAATCCCACCTCAGATGCTTACTAGCTGTATGCCTGGGCACATCACCAAACCTCACAGAATTTTATTTCTTTGTCTGTAAAATGGGAACAATAAGGACACTCACTTCTTAGGATTGTGACAGAGATTGAATGAGATAATGTATGCAAAGCACTTCTATGAGCCTTAAAGTGTTTTTCAAGTGTGAACTATTCTGATTTTTATCCTCCTTATCTCTTCCTTGGTAAATTTAGTGAGCATAGGGGCCCTGTCTTATCTAAAATTTGCATCTCCCTCAGTCTTAGCTTTGGGGTTGCTTCACAAATGGTTGTTTAATTGAAATGTCATGATGCCTTGGGAGAGACGGAGCTAGACAAGAAGCTAGACTACTCTCCCCAAAAGGGAAAACCCTGCCTCAGTCTCATCAGAATCAGAACTAAGCCCTGTCATAAACTCAGAGTTGATTTCAGTTTCCAGTATGATTCAAAAGGGAATAAAAAATTTCCATTTTTCTCCTATCTTTTTTTTCCAGTCATTCACAATCCCATTAGGGGTTTTCTTGGCAGAAATATGGGAGTGGTTTGCCATTTCCTTTTCCAGCTCATTTTATAGATAAGGAAACTGAGATAAGCAGGATGAAGTGACTTGCCTAGGGTCACGCAGCTAGTAAGTGTCTGAGACCAGATTTTTAACTCGAAGATGAGTCTTTTTGACTCCAGGCTTGATTCCTTGTGTCCCCAAAACGTCTTTTTGAGTCATTTTTCAGTCATGTCTAACTTTGTGATTCCATTTGAGGTTTTTGGGGGCAAAGATACTGCAGTGGTTTGCCTTTTCCTTCTCCAGCTCATTTTACAGATGAGGAAACTGAGGCAAACAGTATGAAGTGTCTTGTCCATACAGCTAGTAAATATCTGAGATCAGATAGATATGAATTAAGGGAGATGAGTTTTCCTGACTCCAGGCCCTGCTACTTTATGTACTTTGAGAACTAGTTGCTCTCTCTGTCTCTTTTTCATTATTACTCTCTTTCCCTTGAAATAGACTTAGACATAATATATCTATATCTATCTCCATACCATGTATATAGTTAGATTTGTTAGATATCTATATATATAATATAATAATAGATATCTAATAAAGATATAGAAATAGAGATACAGAGATAGATATTAAATATAAAAAAGGTGAAAGAACAGGGCAGCCAGCTGCCTCAGTATTTTAGATTTACCCTACATTTTGATCTCAATCTCTTGTCCCAATCTGCTGTCTCTTTTGGTTAAGTCAGTCAGTCAATGAACATTTATTAGCACCTACTGTGTGCCAGACACTGTTCTAAGCCCTGAGGCTTCACAGAAAGGTAAAACACAGTTTTTGCTTTTGAGAAACAGCATACATTCATCCTCATCATTTTCAAGAACATGTTTCCACATCCTGAAGAAGTTACTTAAAGGTTGTCTCCCTCACCCATTGATGGGCCAATCAGAAGGGAAAAAAGCTTGGAATTCAGTCTTCCTTTGGGAAAACCCTGAGGAAGGCCTACAAAAATTTGTTTCTTAGTGTCTTGGGCTCATGTGAGACCATCTGATTCCTTGTGAACCAGCCTTACAGTTCCTTGAAGGGTTCAGGCCTTCTCCTTTTCACATTCCCATACCCCAGGATCTTGGTATAAGGATCAGCTATCCAGGCTTGCCTGAGACATTGAGCAAATGAATGATCAAACAGAATCAATGACTTCCAGTAGGATGTAAATTCCTTTAGGGAAGGGACTGTGATATTTTGGACTTTGTGTCCCTAGTACCCAGCACATAGTGGGTGCTTTAATAAATGTTTGCTGCATTGAATTTCATATTCTCCAGTGCTGAGAAAAATTGACATCACTGGGTGTTGTGTAAAGAGATCATGTTTTGAGTGGGACAGCCTGTGCTTGCCAAGGACATTACAGTTCAATTCTAGGAGGTTTTCCAAGGAAGAAGGACCCATAGCAACCTCCCTCCTTGGAAAGAATTGGGCCCTATTGGGGAGGATTATGACTTAACTATCAGTGTTGGGACATTGGAGAGTAATGACATGGGAGCAGCATGGAGCTGCATGTCTGTATTAAACCATTGCTGAATTATATGGACAGGTTAGGCTGCCACAGAGGAGTTAAGATTGTAAAGCTCTTTGCAAACCTTAAGTCAATATATAAAGTTCCAGCTATTATTATAATTATGTTATTATTGTTGTTATTATCCTCATTAAACTATAAGCTCCTTGGAAGCAGGAACTGTTTTTTTTTTTCCTTGTTTTTATTTTGTTTTGTTTCATTTTGTTTTTGCTTTTCTTTGTATCTTCAGTGCTTAACAAAGGACTTAGCACGTAGAAGAAATTTAATAAATATTTGTTGACTCCTAGTGACTGGGCTGAGTTGTCTTAAAGATAACTATCCGCAAGTCCTAGCATCTGCGGAAACCTTTCATTGACCTCTTCTCTTTTGGACATCCCCCCCCCCCCCCCCCAAACTCATACTCCTTCATTTTTTTTTTTATTTAATAGCCTTTTATTTACAGGTTATATGCATGGGTAACTTTACAGCATTAACAATTGCCAAACCTCTTGTTCCAGTTTTTCACCTCTTACCCCCCACGCCCTCCCCCAGATGGCAGGATGACCAGTAGATGTTAAATACATTAAAATATAAATTAGATACACAATAAGTATACATGACCAAACTGTTATTTTGCTGTACAAAAAGAATCAGACTCTGAAATATTGTACAATTAGCTTGTGAAGGAAATCAAAAATGCAGGTGTGCATAAATATAGGGATTGGGAATTCAATGTAATGGTTTTTATCACCCAGAGTTCTTTTCTCTGGGTGTAGCTTTCAGTTCATTACTGCTCCATTGGAAATGATTTGTTGATCTCATTGCTGAGGATGGCCATCCATGCTGGTCATCATATATATTTTGTTAAGTATAAATGATCTCCGGTCCTCTCATTTCCTCAGCATCAGTTCTGAAGTCTCTCCAGGCCTTTCTGAAATCATCCTGTTGGTCATTTCTTCAGAACAATAATTTCCATGATATTATATACCACAATTTATTCACATTCTCCAACTGATGGGCATCCACTAGTTTCCAGTTTCTAGCCACACAAATAGGGCTACAAAATTTGACATACAGGTCCCTTTCCCTTCTTTATGATCTCTTTGGGATATAAGCCCAGTAAAAATTGGATCAAAGGGTATCAAGTTTGATAACTTTTGAGCATAGTTCCAAACTACTTCTCCAGAATTTGGATTGTCACAACTCCAAACAATGCATCAATGTCCCAGTTTTCCCCATCCTCTCCAACAACATATTATTTTTTCCTGTCATTTTAGCCAATCTGACAGGTGTGTAGTGGTATCTTAGAGTTGTCTTCATTTGCATTTCTCTGATTAATAATGACTTGGAGCATCTTTTCATATGACTAGAAATAGTTTCAATTTCTTCATCTGAGAACTGTCTGTTCATATCCTTTGACCATTTTTCAATTCATACTCCTTCATTTTTAAAGAACTTTCTATCCCTTGATCTTCTAACTAGAACTGATCCCTCAGTAGGGGCTAGAATACATGCTGAGTTCCATGGCAGTGCCCCCAGATCAGGGATTCTCCTATCAGTGGAACCAGTAAGGTAGATGTCCCCTGCTAAAGTAGGACCGTACCTCTAAGGCTAGAGCAGCCCCCAGGGACTTTCTAATCCAATCCTCTCATTTTACCATTGAGGAAACTAAAGCCCAAAAAGGATAAACCCTTTATTTCCCTAAGGACCCCAAAGGATGTCAAGGATTAAGTTATGAATGTAGGAACTCAGAATCGGTTCTCTTTCCATTGTACCTTTCCTGCCTCCAGAGGTTTATCTCCCTCTACCTAGGCACTGGGAGCCTCTGAGACAGTTTCAAAAATTCTCTTGCAGAACTGAAAAAGGTGATAAATTGAACAGCTGTGGCAGCATGGAAGTGGGCGTGTGATCAGGTCCCTTTAATGTGACATCAGGCGATTGGGTCATGCTCATTCTGTGGGAGGGTTTGCCAAAGAGGCCACCTGAGCTCCATTCAGAAGTTTATTTGGGCCACTGTGCCAAGGTCGAAGTCACATTGGATAGAATTAGTCATTAGGCAAGCAGCAGAAACAGATGGGGAAAGCCCTGAGTTTATCTTGCAGACTGATGACCAGGTAACCGATAATATCAAAGGATAGACAGTACCTTGGAGGAAGCTAAAGCTTTGGGATGTTACAGCAGAGCAGAAAGAACACTGGGTCAGGAATCAGGAGACCAGGTTATTTCTGGTCCCTTACAGCTCTCTGCTGCTAACTTGGGCACAGCACTTATCCTCCCCGGACCTCAGTTTCCTCATCTGTAAAAATAAGTTAATGATTCTGATTGTTATTTTTATTATTATATCATTGTCCCTTATAGGGTCCACAAGCTCCTCTCCTTTTGCATTTCTCTCTCTAACAGGATTGATAATCCCTCCTTCCAGTCAATAGGAAAGTTTTGGACATGAGATCTCCATCCTAAAAGTGAAGAAGTCCAGGATCTTGGGATGGGAGGGTTGAATTGAATGCCATTTGTGTTACCCCACTGGTCTGGTCCATTTTTGCTTGTTGAGTCTGCAGGTTCCAGAGGGTGTGACTCCTTAGACACCTATCACATCCCTTGCTTATCACCCACCAGGCATTTTACTCCCCACCTAACTTCTATTTAGGTGGAGGTCATTTTTAATTCCCCAAATTATGTTGTGCATTAATGAGCGAGGAAGGTAGGGAGATGGGGAGCGCCAGTTGAATCATAAGTTCTTGAAATGTCATAGCTGAAAGGGACCTTGATGAAGAGAGCAGTGCAATTAGAGGTAGGAGACCCAAGTTCAAATCTTTCCATTTTCTAGTGGTGTGTTCTTGGGCAAGTAACTTAAATTCCCTGGGTCTCAGTTTCTTCATCTGTAAAATGAAAAGGTTGAACCATATGACCTCTTCTAGGGCTTTCCCCATATATATCTCTAGATAGAGATCTATGATTTTATGAATTTCTTCTAAGCCAGCTAATACATTTTTATTAAGCACCTACTATGTGCCAACATGGCAAGATGCTGAACATCAGAGACACAAGTACAAATAAGAACAAAAGAGTTCCAGACCTCAAAAAGCCTCAAGTCTAAAGAAGGAACACAAGCCGAAAAGTGTAGGATGGGGAGGATAATGGAGACTTCCAAAAGCAATGTCGCTAGTAGGAAGCAGGGAGGAAACTGTGCTGAGTCCCATCCTTAAGTAGAGGCCCTGGATGGAGCTCAAGGCCTTGTCCCTCAGTCAGAGAGTCCACTCCAAAAGGGCAGAGAATACTGATGAGAAGAGAATACCAACAAAATAATGGCTGTGATGGATTAGATTAGATAATCCTATTTCATTTCAACAAACATTTATTAAGGGACTATTATGTTAGATCCTGGAAATACAAAGACAAAAATGCAAAAATCCTTGCTTTTAAGGGGCTTATAGTTTATATAATAAATAATAATAGTAATAATAACTACTAACATTTATGTAGCACCTACTGTGTGCCAGACTGAAACAACTGAATAGCAGCATATGCCAGACCCTGCACTAAGTGCTTTAGAAATCTTATCTCATTTGATCCTCACAAGGTAAATGCTATCATTGACCTCAAAACTGAGACAGATACAGGTAAAATGACTTTTTCAGGTGATACAGCTAGTATACAGCCCGAGGCTGCACTAGAATTCAGATCTGGCTGACTCTGGGCCTGGCACTCTATTTCCATGACTCTTCTAGATTTCAATGTTGTAATTACTGAGAATGTCTGAGCCTCCGGTTTTAAACATGAGGAAACTGAGGACCAAGAAAAGTTAATTTGCCCAAAGTTACCCAGATAATAAATAACTAAGCTGGGACTTTAACTCAGGTCTCTGGTGGACCAACTAGGCTCTTTTCCTCACCCCCACTGCCTGTGCACTAGAAACCCAGGTTGCTCAGCTCCCAGGCCACGCTGCTTCTTCCCCCACCAAGCTGCCTGGGATTTAGGGCTCCTCTGTTTTGGGATGTATTGGACTACCCAGATGCGTATCTCAGCTTTTTAGACAAACAGGTGTCCTGTGACCACGGATAGAGATCTCCTCCGCCCTCAAACACCTGATGTCACCAGCTGCTGTAGATGTCGGCATGTCTCCACCTGTTTAACCCCAATTTGGTTAATCCTGAGTTAGCAAAAAAACAGGCAGAGGAGACGCTGCTGCAGGGTCAGAGAGCCCCAGCCCTTCCTCGTGCCACCCAGTGCCACTCTGTTTGGGGGCTTCGAATGCCAGTTTCAGGTGCCTGCTGCTGCCTCCCGCTGCAAGGCAGTGAGGGAGCAGGAGCGGGGTGGAGGACGAGGTGGGAGGCAGTCAGCTTCTCGGGAGAGCCCACGGGGGACAGTCCGAGGGGCACTGGGTGGTACGGCCTCAACCTGGGCTTGGTGGCTGGCTTTATAGAAAGGCAAGGAAGGGAGTAGAGGGCCAAGCCATCCTGGGAGCTGTGTGCAAGCCGAGTGTGTGGGCAGGTTGGCCAGATCCAGCTGGGGCATGTCCTTGCCCAGAACTGGTAGAACCAGGACTCCCCTGGGGCAGCCAAAAGGCACTCAGCTTTGGAAGGCCAAGGTGGTGGGATAGAGAATCTGGAGGTGTGTTTGTACAGCTGTAAGGTAACTTGGGAAGGGCCAGAATCAGGTTGGCACTGTATTGAAAGGGTCAGGGTTTCCTTACCCATGTGTGAGGAAGGATGCCCTACCCAATCTTCCCCCTCTGCTCCTTTACACGACCATACTGCCCACTCCCCATCCCCCCATCCTTTGTATTGTAAGAAGGAATGAATAAACAAATGAACTAAAGTCTGTAGTGTAGTCTCCCCTGCTCAGAGAAGGATGAGTCCCTCTTTCTCTCCTTCTCCCTCTCCCTCTCTCTCTTCTTTTCTCTCTCTCTCTCTCTCTCTTCTTCTTCTCTCTCTCTGTCTCTCTCTTTCTATCTCTCTCTCTGTCTCTTTCTTTTTCTCTGTCTGTCTCTCTCTCTCTGTCACTGTCTGTCTGTCTCTCTGTCTCTGTCTCTCTTTAATTGCTCCTGATGCTCTGTAAGTTCCCCAAGGGAAAACTATAGACTCAGCCCTAACTGTTGGGCCTGGCAATGTTCTTGGACTTGGTCTGTTTTTTTGAACCAGTAAGAATGCCAAGCAGGAATCTTGAGTCCTCTGAGGCCCCAAGGCCCCAGCCTGGATTAACTCTTTCAAAGCCTTTTGTTCAGAGTGGAAGAAAACATTTTTGTCACTGTGCATTCTGGGTAAACCAAAAACCCTGCCAGGGCGTTTGCTGGGGCTTAAAGAGAAGGGTGTGCCGGGCTGGAGGAGCTGTTAGGAAAGGGGGTGAGCTCCACCTACACTAGGTAGGCAGGTTTTACACAACAGCAACCTGTGCACCAGAGAACTGGACTGCACTGCTCAGTCAGGTATTTATTTTTTAAAAGCAAACAAGGAACTTGGGAGAAAAAATTGAGGCATTTAAAAATATATAGCATATACATATATATTAAAGAAACACCAACCTGAACTTTATCCCATTGGCAAAGGTAATGTGGGCTGTAACCACACCTATTTCAAAAAGAGAAGAATAATAAGAACTCTTCCTTTTCTCCATGTGTGCCTTATTTTGCTTGCTGTTATTGTTTTTTTAAACCAGTTTTCCAAAGGAAGGAGATTTACAAAGTCATTCTGTGATTGTAAATCTGCTATGGCCTCTTCCTATAACATAAATCCCTGCTTCCTGGATACCCATATGCAAATCTGACTTTATATGAGCTGTTCACTTTCCTTCTCTGAATTATTAGAGATAAAATGGTAATACATAAGGAAACAACCATGTAGAATCATGTATCTAGACTTGTCTGTCATTAAGTAGCTGTGTGGCTATAGTCATGAATCAGTATCTCTCCCAATTTCAGTTTCCTAGACAACTTGGTACAGTGAATAGAGTTCTGGGCTTAGAGTCAGGGAGATCTCTGTTTAAATTCTAATTCTGATACTGAAGCCCAGTGGAAAGAGCACCAGGCAAATCACCCAACCTCCCAGAGCTTCCATTTTCTCATCTATAAAATGGGGGATATAATATCTATAGCACCTACTTGGCAGGACTGTGATGGAGGAGACTTCAAGGAGATTCATATACCAATGCTTTGCAAATTTTAAAAAGTGCTATGTAAATATTAGCTATTATTATTGTTTGTGAAATGAGATTGTCATGGATTGTTTTTAAGATTGCTTCCTGCAGCAAAGTTCTGGGATTCTGTAAACTCAGGACTCCTCATCACAAACACTGGCCTTATTAAGCAGCTTGGTTTATTCTAGTTATGGAGCTTTTTAACTGAGCTGAATAAAATCCAAACTTTCTGGCTGCCAAAAAGGTTTTGGTCAAGTTGTTCTCCAAATAGTCGACAAGCATTTATTAAGCTCCTACTATTTGCTAGCCCATTCCATACTAGATATGCATATATTAAATATATGGTATACATTTGGTAAATTTTTGGTAAATTGGGGATTGTTACCCCCACTTGGTAAAATCTAGACATAAGCTATCCTAAGCTACATTTTTGTTGATTTTTTTTTTTATAGTGAAGCAATTGGGATTAAGTGACTAGTCCAGTGTCACACAGTTAATAAGTGTTAAGTGTTTGAGGCTAGATTTGACTTCAGGGTGGGTACTCCATCTACTGCAGCATCTGTCAGTTTTCTTGAGCAGTAAGATAAAGATAGAAACTTATCCTCCTGGGGTCAGCCTTACAAGACACAAGAATTTAAAGGGAAGCCATTACTACTTTCATTTTGGATCCTGAGGCATACCGTATGGTATCTTCTGCCCAGATAAAATCTGAAGAAAATTGGCAAGCATTCACAAATGGGGAATGTGCGCAGCAGCACGGAATAGACAGGAAATGGCGCTGGACTTATTCTCATGAAAGATTTCTGGATCTTACACCTAGGTGACCCTGAGCAACCTCCCTAACCTTTGGTTTCTTCCTTGGTACAATGGGGATAATCCTTATAATTCCTACCTCACAGGGTTGTTGTAGAAAAAACACTTTTGTAAGGCTTAGAGAGCTATATAAAGGTGACATGTTATTATTCAAACCTGCCAATCCTCTTTTCCCCTCCAACCTCTTAGCAGAACTAATTCATCTCTAATGATTAAATTCAAAATGTTCCTGCTAATGACAGTGACAATAACCCATTTTCACAGAATGGAGAAGATTTTTTATGTCCTTTCAAGTTATATAGAATTGCAGGAGAGTATGGAGCATGATGCATGAAGACAAAGACCAGGAAGAAGAAACCCTATCAAAGTTAAAAAAAAAAAAAAAAACATACCTTCCTAAGGTGGCCCCACCCTATCTTTCCAGACTGATCACTCCCTGCCCTTGTCCCCCCCAGCCATGAACACTATGTTCCAGGCAGATTGGCTACCTAATACTCCCCCTCCACGCAGGCACTCCATCTCCTGCCTACATGTTCTCTCCCATGCCCAGAAGGCCCTCCCTTCTCACTTCTTCCTTGCAGAATCTCTAGCTTTCTTCAAAGCACAATTCAGGAACCACTTGCCAAGGGAGGTTTTTCCTACCCTCTCCTCTTCAGATGTTAGTATCCCCCTTCCATTCTGTATATATTTTGTATTCAGTTATCTAAGAACTTGTGGCAGTAATTTTTGTCTTTATAATCCCATTGCCTTGCACTGTACTTGACACATAATATGCATTTGTAGATTTTTATTGCATTGCATTGCATAATTTTTGTTCTTGTTTATTCATATTTCAGTCATGTCCAACTCTCCAGGGGTTTTTTGGGTAAAAATACTGGAGTGGTTTACCATTTCCTTCTCCAGCTTATTTCATAAATGAGGAACAGAGGCAAACAGGATTAAGTGACTTGCCTAAGGTCTCCCACCTAGTAAGTGTCTAAGACCAGATTTGAACTCAGGAAGATGAATGTTTGTTGAGTCTGATCCTGGCACTCTAACCACCGTGCTACCTAGCCGAAAAATTGTAAGTTCAAATCACTGTCCCCTCACTACTCTGAATCTTCTGCAGACACTTTGAGAGACATCTGCCTTTTTCTTCCAGGAGGACTGAATTAATTTTTCACTGATCCAGATGTTTGTATCCGATGTGGTCTCTCTGTCCTTCTATGATTTGGAAATGTTCACATCTGGGAACAGGTTGTGAAAGTAAAAACACAGTGGGGATGCTGTAATGAAGAACAAGTAGGCCAGAAGGGCTTCCAAATGTTATTGAGGAGTTCCTGTTCAGGTTTATATTGGACTATATGATCTTTAGAGTACCTTCTAATTCCAATGTCATGGGTATTCCGCATAAGTCTGGAATCACATGTTGCTGTGTTCAGAGTGGCTTGAACCTCCATCCAACACCTTCCAAGGTGATGATTAGATGAGTTTCATTTGTAATGTCTCTCAGGCCTGAGTTCGTTTTATTTTTTTTTAAATTAAAGCTTTTTATTTTCAAAACAAATACATAGATAATTTTCAACATTCATCCTTAAAAAAACTTGTGTTCCAAATTTTCTCACCCTTCCCCCACCCCCTCCCCTAGATAGCAAGTAATCCAATATATATATTAAAAATGTATAATTCTTCTATACATATTTCCACAATTATCAATCTGCACAAGAAAAATCAAATCAAAAAGGGGAATGGGGGAAAAATGAGGGAAAAAGCTGCAAGAAAACAACAATAAAAAAGTGAAAATACAACGTTGTGGATCACACTCAGTCCCCACAGACCTATCTCTGGGTGCCGATGGTTTTCCTCATCATAAAACCACCGGAACTGGCCTGATTCACCTCCCTATTGAAGAGAGAATTGATCATCACATAATCTTGTTATTGTGTATACAATGTTTTCCTGGTTTTATTCACTTCACTCAGCATCAGTTCATGTAAATCTCTCCAAGACCTGAGTTCTTGTGGCACTGTCTGCCCATAACCAAAGACGCTTCCCTGTTTCTTAGCTCTGCTTCTTGAATGTCCTGGGTCTTGGAGCTTCCTTGCTGCGGTTCTTGTTCCTGTTCAGCTGCCTCTGAAGCTTCCATTCTCCCTTAAAAAACCTTGTGTTCCAAATTTTCTCACCCTTCCCCCTACCTCTTCCCCTAGATAGCAAGTAATCCCTGAAGCTGTGGCTGCTATCTCCTGAAGCTACCATTCTGAAGTTGTCACATGTTGCTACGGAGCTTTTTCTTCCCCGGGGGAACATTAAGTTTGTCAGTCTGCCCTGGGTCAACATGCCTTGGGGTCAGTCAATATATTTTTAACCCTTTTGTTACTAAGGCCACATAAAAGAGTTAGCTAGTTGTCTGTCAAGACCAAGATTTCTCATTTCTCTCCTAGAGAAAACCTTAGCTCTCTCTCCTTTGCAGGTGGGTTAGGGCAAATTAATTCTTCTCACCTCTTATCTGCCTTAGGTCAAAGTATGTATCCCTATTAATGAAAAAAAAAATCAAATGATGGTGGCTTAGCTGTACCAGATCTAAAATTATATTATAGAGCAGCAGTTACCAAAACTATTTGGTATTGGCTAAGGAATAGATTAGTTGATCAGTGGAATAGATTAGGTTCAAGGGATAAAACAGTCAACAAATATAGCAACCTAGTCTTTGACAAACCCAAAGATCCCAGCTTTTGGGATAAGAACTTACTGTTTGATAAAAATTGCTGGGAAAATTGGAAACTAATATGGCAGAAACTAGGCATTGAGCCATACTTAACGCTGTACACCAAGATAAGGTCAAAATGGATTCATGACCTAGGCATAAAGAATGAAATTATTAATAAATTAGAGGAACATAGGATAGTTTACCTCTCAGACCTGTGGAAGGGGAAGGTCTTTATGACCAAAGCAGAACTAGAGATCATTACTGATCACAAAATAGAAAATTTCGATTATACCAAACTGAAAAGTTTTTGTACAAACAAAACTAATGCAGACAAGATTAGAAGGGAAGCAATAAACTGGGAAAATATTTTTACAGTCAAAGGTTCTGATAAAGGCCTCATTTCCAAAATATATAGAGAATTAACTCTAATTTATAAAAAATCAAGCCATTCTCCAATTGAAAAATGGTCAAAGGATATGAACAGACAATTCTCAGATGAAGAAATTGAAACTATTTCTAGTCATATGAAAAGATGCTCCAAGTCATTATTAATCAGAGAAATGCAAATTAAGACAACTCTAAGATACCACTACACACCTGTCAGATTGGCTAAGATGACAGGAAAAAATAATGATGATTGTTGGAGGGGATGTGGGAAAACTGGGACATTGATGCATTGTTGGTGGAGTTGTGAACGAATCCAACCATTTTGGAGAGTAGTTTGGAACTATGCTCAAAAAGTTATCAAACTGTGCATACCCTTTGATCCAGCAGTGTTACTACTGGGATTATATCCCAAAGAGATTATAAAGAAGGGAAAGGGACCTGTATGTGCACGAATGTTTGTGGCAGCCCTTTTTGTAGTGGCTAGAAACTGGAAACTGAATGGATGTCCATCAGTTGGAGAATGGCTGAATAAATTGTGGTATATGAATATTATGGAATATTACTGTTCTGTAAGAAATGACCAACAGGATGATTTCAGAAAGGCCTGGAGAGACTTACACGAACTGATGCTGAGTGAAATGAGCAGGACCAGGAGATCATTATATACTTCAACAACAATACTATATGATGACCAGTTCTGATGGACCAGGCCATCCTCAGCAACGAGATCAACCAAATCATTTCTAATGGAGCAGTAATGAACTGAACTAGCTATGCCCAGAAAAAGAACTCTGGGAGATGACTAAAAACCATTACATTGTATTCCCAATCCCTATATTTATGCACACCTGCATTTTTGATTTCCTTCACAATCTAATTGTACAATATTTCAGAGTCTGATTATTTTTGTACAGCAAAATAACGGTTTGGTCATGTATACTTATTGTGTATCTAATTTATATTTTAATATATTTAACATCTACTGGTCATCCTGCCATCTAGGGGAGGGGGTGGGGGGGTAAGAGGTGAAAAATTGGAACAAGAGGTTTGGCAATTGTTAATGCTGTAAAGTTACCCATGCATATATCCTGTAAATAAAAGGCTATTAAATAAAAAAAAACAAAAAAACAAAGTATGTATCCCTTTTTCCCTCAGGGCATAAGAAAAGTTGTTCTGAGGCTAGTGAAAAACACCTTCCCCCCTACCTCTCTTCAGCTGCCATTTTAACTCTCATGTTCCTGGCAGCTAGCACTAAGGCCTTAGAAACTATTTTGAAGATTCAAGAAGACTCAGGCATTATGAAACCTTGATGAAGGAGGATTGGAGCTGGCAATCCTTGTCCTGAACTTTTGATGTAATGGGAACAGTCTCTTTTTCCCCTGCTGTAGGATTCTACAAAATATATTTTGACTCAGGATCAAATGGGACACCCTGTTAGAAAAACTGATAACCCCAATTCCAAGTTTGACATTGATTATTCCCCTCTTTTCTCTCACTAATATCCAAATCATTCAGAAATCAGTACAGAAGGAAAAGCATGATAGAATGGGAAGAGTGTTGTTCTTGAAATCAGGAAAGACCTGTTCAAATTCTGCCTCTAAAATTTACTAGTTGTTCGTCTTTGAGTGAGTTGTTTATCTGTTCTGAGTTTACATTTTCTTATCTGCAAAATAGAGATAATAACAATGACTATAGTACTTTTTTATTGGATTTTTGTGAGAAAAATTTGCTAATCCTTAAAGCATCATACTATGCTATTATTATTAAGTCAAGTTGACAGCATGGCTATGCTCCAAAGCTGGAGTCTCTAGAAGCACTTGTCTGGATACCAGTCTCTTTGTTTATTCTCAAACAAGATATTTCATCTACTGACGGGATTTTCACTGTTCTGCCATGATTGGAATTCTTCTTCTCCATCTTTACCTCTTGCCTTCCTAGGTTTTTTTTTTTTTTTTTTTTTTTAAAGTTCCAGGAAAAAATCTATTTTTTACAAGAAGCTTTATTCAATTTCCCTTATTTCTAGTTTTTTCCTTCTGCTAACGATTTCCAATTTATCCTTCATATAACTTGTTCCAACATAGTTTTCATTTCCTATTAGACTGAGTTTCTTGAGAACAGAAACTGTCTTTTTTTTTTTTTTTTTTATCCCCAAAGCTTAGCCCAATACCTGGTACATAAAAGACAATGAGCTGATTTACAGGTCTTCAGAGACTAGTGGATTTGCACCTTCACTCATGAGAAATACTAGGATGAGGGAATTTGGTGATCACAGATGTGTCTTTACGCAGTGATGAGGGAGTGAAAATAATATCCCCCTGAGGATGGGAACATCTGATGGAGGTTTTCAGCCATGTGACAGGGATGGACAGGCTAGACCCAATGTTGCAGAGATAATTTAAAAAAACATGTCTTACTGATTCCAGGAAGTGGGCTTTAAATCTACAATGTGGTCTGGCTGAGTTATATCTGTGATAGCTAATGCAGGTCAGGGCCAAAGCCCAGCAGCATAGGGAGAATAAGGTCTTTCCTCAGAATCACTGTTACTTGGGAGAATTAGGGACAGTGAGAAATCAGGGAGTTGGACTAGATCTTTTTTTAGGCTCCTTCTCTTAAAGTGTTCCACAATCCTGTGGTTCTAATTCCAATATCTGTCTGTTTTCCCCTCTCCAGTGTTGCTTATCACCATGAACACCATTGGAAAGATATTAGTTCAAGAGTCTTAGAATACTTAATGGCCTACATTTTATCCAAGATTCTTCTTCCATGCCTTTGTTTCTGGCACTTCTCTGTTGTAAGTTCTCAGGGAAGCATGAGTTGTAAAGCCAAGCTTTTCTTCTCTATTTCTCATGAAATAAACTCTTTGGCTACTCCAAAGCCTGACACTGGAGCCACAGGCTAGAGATTCTCTTTTCTCAGGTACCATGCTGCCAAAGATTTCAAAGATTTCAGAACTTCAGTAATGGGGCCAGACCTGGACATTCTATTGTCACTCCCTGGAAAAGTTTGGTCTCCAGCTTTTGAGAAATGTACAACATAACTTGAGATGCAGGTGACAGTTTTGTGTCCCTTCAGATAATGGATGACAAGGAATCCTCCAGGGTCAGAGGATCAGAGAACAAATTAATTGGGATCAAATCAGACTGGGCAAAATACTCAGTGTCCATGCCAGGACCCAATTGCTTTCCCAATGTATCCCTTTTAGTGGGTAATCTAATAGGTTTTAGAAAAGGGTTTCTCCTTGTTTTTTAAGGCTGTTTCCCTGTCTCCTAGATTGATCAGAAGTTTTAACTTGCTCAGTTATTCCAGCTTCAGCTAATTTGCTCCTCCTTAGTAGGTAGCCTGGTGACCCAACACTCTGAGGGGTTCACCATATTTATACTTAACTTAGTGCAGATACTATAGTTCTTCTCAAACTCAAACCATTTACCAACCTCAGCCTCTTCCAGTGGCTAAGATCACAAGACTATGCCCCATGTCCAACTCAGGTTCTTGACCTTTTTATGATGCTGTAGATCTCTGGTGAACCTCTGAATGCCTTCCCAGCATACTGTTTTTGGATACTGGAAGGAAATGTTACATTTCAATTAGAGGTTAGTGAAAAATAAAGATGGAGATAGTTTCCCATCCAAGTTCATGTGCCCTGAAATCTGAGTCCTTGTTCTAGAGATCCTTATCAGAATAAACTGATGGATTGGAAAGCAGAAGGCAGCAACAGGGGAGTGTGCTGACATCAATATCATTACTGCCGCTTAATTAGTCTGAATTAATCAATGGAATGACATGCTTCCTAAGGATAACACTCCTGTTTATCTTCCTCCCCTCTTAGCTCTCCTTTTGTTATCCAGTCCCATTCCAGGATAATCAGCGTTATTACTCAGCAATGCAGCGGGAGTGGCTTAGGAGACTGCTTCAGGCACCAGCCCATCATGAATGTTCTCCCAGAGGAAGTGTGCCATGGTAGCCATGAGTTTAATAATAGCAACTACTTTACAGGGTTAATGTAAGAATCTGAAAAGATGAGGTCTGCAAAGACTTTTTCAGAGTCCGAGTTATTCTCTGAAGCACGCACTTGGTTCTCTAAAATATGTGATTTTCTAGCCCCTTGGGTTTGGAATTAGGCAATATGGTTTCAAATCCTGGCCCTGTCACTTACGACTCACGCAAATTGCTTCATTCTCCCGGACTTCAGTTTCCTCATCTGTGCCATAAAAGGATTGGATAACTGTGAGCTTCCTTTCAAGTCTAAAGCCCATGATCCTATGAATGTTGTACGTCTGGAAGGGCAATATCTTTTGTGCCATCTTCCCAGTTTCTTTTCTTTCCTACAAAACACACATAACTTCTCTTCAAATTTGTACTTAGCTCTTGGAGAGGAGCTGTCTCTGGATGCCTCTGCTCCCGGTTCTGATGTTCTCTTGAGCGTATTACAGGAAGGGTTAGGACTCTGAGCTTAATAATCAATGAACCACTCTAGAGAAAATACCTAAAAGTGCTTCTGGTCACTGGCATGGTGGTGGTAAATGGCTGGTGGTAGAACAGACAAGGAACTAGGAAGCTTTGGATCACTGTTGTGTAACCAGAAGGGACTCTGTGGTCATCTAGTACAAAACTTCTTAAACTGTGGGTCATGGCCCCTTATGAGGTCATGTAATTGAGTCTGGGGATTGTGAAATTATGATTTATTATCAGTTTGATTTATATGCCTATATACTCAGGATCACTTAAAACTTCCTCAGGCAAAAAGGGGTTGCAAGTGGAAAAAATTTAAGAAGCCCTTTTCTAGTTCATCTCTTCCATTTTAAAGATGAGGAAATGGAGACTCAGTAAGTTGAATGAATTTGTCTCCAGCTATATTGACCTCTGTCATCTCTCCTGGAGTTGTCAGGGAGTAAATACCATATCAACTGTTTCTTGGCCCCTTCTGGATCCACACTGGCTCTCAGGTAGATGACGTCCTTCTAGAAGAATGTTCAGTCTATTAAGAAGCCTGGCAAAAATCTTGCCAGCAATGATAATAGAAAGACCCCACCCTATCTATCTCTGTGACTATTACAGGATGATCTATTCCCTTTACCTTTATAGAGATGGACATTGGAGGCATCCCTGAACTCCTGGGGTATAACCTCCTCTTGTCATATAACCTGGAAAATTTCAGTCAGCTTTTGTTTGATCAGTGGACCCTGCACGTTGTAAATCTCAGCTGGAATAAAATCAGCACCAGGTGCTTTGCCACATAAAAGTAGCCTAATGGCACCCCTTCTTTAGTTGGAACTTCAGTTAGCAGTGATTAATTTCAACCCGAGGTAAATGGTCAGTAGCCTGAGCTTTGAGTGATGATGTTTTTGTTGAGAACATTATGGAAGGGTTCATGTCCTTATCATTAATCCAAGTGGCTCCATCATCATTGAGTAATTGAGTTACGCCATACATAAGTCTTTCGTCCATAGTTTTCAGGGTATCATAAATCACTCTGGATTGTTACTATTAGCATAAAACTGAATTTTATGTTTTCTTACTAAGCCAAGAATCCTGCATTTCTCTAAGCTTTGCTTGTACTTTATTTTAATGGATGTGTTTTATATAGCTTTTTTATTTTCAAACACATGCATAGACATTTATCCTTGAAAAACCTTGTGTTTTAATTTTTTTCTCCCTCCTTTCCTCCTACTCCCTCCCCTAGATGGCAAGTAATCCAAGTGCAATGTGCACTGTGCAATTCTTTTATACATATTTCCACAATTATTATGCTGCATAGAAAAAAATTAGATCAAAAAGGAAAAAAATTAGAAAGAAAACAAAATGCAAACAAAAACAAAAAAGTGAAAATACTATGTGTGATCCACATTCAGTCCCCACAGTCCTCTCCCTGGGTGCAAAAGACTCTTTCTATCACAAGTCCATTGGAACTGGCCTGAATCATCTCATTTTTGAAAAGAGCCACATCCATCAGAATTGATCATCACATAATTTTCTTGTTGCTGTGTATAATGTTCTCTTGGTTCTACTCACTTCACTTAGCATCAGTTCATGTAGGTCTCTCCAGGCCTCTTTGAAATCATCCTTCTGATTGTTTATTATAGAACAATAATATTCCATAACATTCATATACTATAACTTATTCAGCCATTCCCCAACTGATGGGCATCCCTCAGTTTCCAGGTTCTTGCCACTATAAAAAGGGCTGCTACAAACACTTTTGCACGTGTTGCACTTTATTTTTGATAGTTAAATGCTGCTTTTTTAGGGGATGAATGAATTGTCCTTCTGGTACACCCTATGAAATTCTCATTTTTTATTTAGCAGATTCTGAATTTCCCCATCATTTTTTCATCAGACCTGTTGTGATGTTTGCAAGTGGTCTGACCCAGATAAGCAAATGCTGTGAGGAGGAAATCAAATCTCCGAAAGCCATCCACTCCTTTTCTGCTCCACTGTTGTCAACTGTGTGTTCGCTCAATTTTCTCTTCAACTTTGCAACACTATTCCCACTCAGGTGTTCTAATCTGTTGACATTAATTCTTACCATAGTCACTTTGCCTTGAGATCACTGTTTTTGTTGAAAAAGCAAATATTTAGCTTAAAGATCAGCCCAGCACCCTGTGCCAGACATTGCCTTCTTCACTGCCTATCTCTTTTACTTACAATCACATGCTAATGTTTGCTGTGAGGATGCATCTATGAAGTATTACTGCATTTAGTCAAATGGAAGACAGTGTGGGAGATGAGAAGGTTAGGAGATGAAGAAGTTTTCAGTGGTAAAACACTATTACTGTTATTTCTAAGTCCATTCCTCCTAAGAATTCCCTGGAGTGACTCCAGCGCTAAGTCACTCAGAATTATAAATTTGTCCTCTTTTGGCACATTGTTGATAAGGGTCTCCAGGTTTTTACTTTTTTGTGTGTTTCAACTGCAGGGTGGGATCCCCACCTGCCACAATAACCAGAGTTGGACAAGCAGACAATTTTTAGAATACCTTTTCTAGCCCTTTCCTCACACCAGGAGGTGTACAGTGTGGCCCATTAAAAGACTGCCCAGTTACCTAACGGGGGTTGCTGAATCCCACTGTTGCTTCCAGCGAGAAGATGCTGTAGGGTCTAGGTTGCCTATGTGCAAGGTTGACTACAGGTCCCACACCTGCTGCTTTGTCACCTGCCTGTCAGCATAGAGCTTTGAGGTAGATAAAAATGGTAAAATGGTCTCTCTTGATTTGTGCATCAGTTGGATTTAAGTGAAGCAGAGTTGTAGAGGTCTTGACCTGGCTCTCTCTTCCAGAGTTATCACAGTCAAGTGGCAGGGCAGAGTCCCGATGATTGGTGACAGGTTGAGATATAGTGAATGACCTTCCATGTAACCAAGCTATAAGTGCTCCACAAAGCCTTTTCAGCTGCTTTCACGACTGTTGGAACAAACTATTCTCATCTGCCCATTTTTCTAGGGGGAGTCTTCACATGCTTGGGGTAGACTCCTCCCTTCCCACCTCATCAATGGGTTTGAGACCTTTAGGTTACCCTCAACCTGGTTTGGTCCATCTCCCAAAACAGCTTACTGGAGTGTGGCCACTGTGCATGCTACGGCTTCTTGGAGACACAGGTGAGAGTTAGTGGATCAGGTGGACACCAAAGTAGAAAACAAACCTGAAAGGAGCTCAGCAACCCTGACCTTAAAGGTACTAACTAGTCTTTCCCAAACATACCCTATATTTCGGTGATTTGAACTCACATCTTCTGCTCCCAAGTCCAATATTCTTTCTGCTATAGGATTTAAATAGTATTTCACAGTTTTTGAAAGATTTAATTGAGATACTTTGTTCCCACAAACAGTAAGGGTAAAATCTGTGATTCAAACTCTAGTCTTCTAAGATTTCAAGAGTAATACCTTTTCAAGAAGTTCTAAGCTGATTCCTCTGGTCATTAATGACAAAGAATAGTTTGGGATTGGTTTCCTTATTTTAAGGTATTGGAATCTCTTAGGTGGATTTCAAGAGGCAAATGGCTAAGCCTAGAAAAGAATCCACAGTGTATTGAATCCAAATCAAATCAGGTGCTGGAGATATGCTCCTGCCCCTATCACTGCACATACTTCTGGGTCTTTGGTTAGTCATGAACCATACTGAAGGCAGATGGAGATGGAGGAATGGGAGTACTTTCTACAGCTGCTTTGTAGGGGAGGAGGGTAGTCCAAAAGGTTAGAATATGAAGCCAGGCCAAAGATGTTCTTCTACTACTCTCTTCTTCCCCACTCTTGAATGGGTTAGTCTTGGTAATCCATACCAGAAGAGAATTGGAAGGGAAGGCAGGAAAAGGAATTTGTAAAATGAGGAACTGGACTTCCTACTCTCACATAATAGGATTCTATGAGAAAAGGTTTTCTCACATGAGGTAGTTTTGAACTTGAGGAAAAAAAAAACTTTTTTCTTTGATTTTAAATTAATTTTTTTTTCATATACTTACACAGCTGTAGGAAAAAAATTAAGCCATTGTTGGTTAAAGAGTTCGTCTTTGGGAAGTTTTAGAAGATTTTACTTTTTTGTTTCTGGAAAAAATGGGAAAAGCAATGGGAAATTAGAGATTCTAATGCTTTACTCCCCGTGTGAGTTTGTATGAGTTACTTAAACTACCTAGGCCTCCATTTTTTTATCTGCAAAATAAGAAAATTGAAATAGATGGCCTCTGAGACCCCTCCCATGACTCCTGAGATCCCACCTAGTTCTAAATCCTGTGACCACCCTTTTTGTAGTGGCTAAAAACTGGAAACTGAATGGATGTCCATCAGTTGGAGAATGGCTGAATAAATTGTGGTATATGAATATTATGGAATATTACTGTTCTGTAAGAAATGACCAACAGGATAATTTCAGAAAGGCCTGGAGAGACTTACACGAACTGATGCTGAGTGAAATGAGCAGGACCAGGAGATCATTATATACTTCAACAACAATACTATATGATGACCAGTTCTGATGGACCAGGCCATCCTCAGCAACGAGATCAACCAAATCATTTCTAATGGAGCAGTAATGAACTGAACTAGCTATACCCAGAAAAAGAACTCTGGGAGATGACTAAAACCATTACATTGAATTCCCAATCCCTATATTTATGCACACCTGCATTTTTGATTTCCTTCACAAGCTAATTGTACAATATTTCAGAGTCTGATTATTTTTGTACAGCAAAATAACGGTTTGGTCATGTATACTTATTGTGTATCTAATTTATATTTTAATATATTTAATATCTACTGGTCATCTTGCCATCTAGGGGAGGGGGTGGGGGGGTAAGAGGTGAAAAATTGGAACAAGAGGTTTGGCGATTGTTAATGCTGTAAAGTTACCCATGCATATATCCTGTAAATAAAAGGCTATTAAAAAAAATAATAAATCCTGTGACCTCTCATAATCATGGGTTAAATTGGCAGTAGGGGGAGGCAGCCCTATATTAGGAAAGGAAAGCCTGGCTTTGCGAGTCTCCACTCTGTGGTTTATTAACTATTCAGCAAGTCACTTTACTTTTGTCTGAACCTTGCTTTTCTTATTATAAAATGGGTGTCATAATAATATTTGTCCCACATATATCATAAGGTTGTTGTGAAGGTCAAATATAATAATACAGGCTTTATGGTTGGGATCTGAACCCAGGGTCCAAATCCAATAGTCATTCCCCCAGCACCTAGCATAGCACTGTACATAGTAAGTGCTTAGGCAAGAGTTAGTTAAATGGGACCTCACCCTTTATAGAAGAACAAAGCACTGGAGGAGGAGAGATACAATTCTATAAACATTTATTTATTCCAAAATATCTGCTGAATAGAGCTGCTAGGTGGTGCAATGGGAGGACTCTAAACTAGGAGTGAGGTCCAACCTCTGACACAAGCTGTGTGATCCTATTTGCCTCAGTTTCCTTATCTGTAAAAATGAGCTGGAGAAGAAGATGGCAAACCCCTCCAGTCCCTTTGCCAAGAAAATCCCAAATGGGGTCGGGAAGAATTAGACACAACTGAACCACAAAATCTACTATGTACTAGTATTGCGCCAGGCAATGGAAATGAGAAGTCAAATCAACCAAATTGTATCAGTGCTTTACTCAAGGGGTTTCCATTCCCCAGGGCCCAAGAGTGGCCCTGGCCTGGTCACTGATACCTTGAGGCCCAAGAGGTGGGGCTGCCACTAGCCACATGCTTCTCAACACTTGTGTTTTTTTTTTCTATGTTATTTTGGGACTTTGCTACACCCATACCAGGAATGGGGAAACTGATGGCCTAATCAGTCCTATTTTTAAAGATGCCAAGAGCATCCTAATATGCATATGTTCTGTGCAAGCCTGCAGAGTTTGAACCCTAAGCTCAGGGGTGTAAAACAGTGTAGTTAATTAAACTTAGCAATCTATTGTAAACACATTCTAGATAAAAATTCAGGGCATTAATCCTGTCACTTTAATGGTATTACAGATTAGGAGAGATAGGGTGATTGACACACAAACAAAGGAGAGAGAGACAAACACAGATTTGCAAGGCTAGTGGGCTCAGGCTCAGAAATGGGAGTTTTAAGCCAAAAGTGGCCTAGCAGCCAACCAAACAAGGAGATGACTAATGGTCTGCTGGGCTGTGGCCCCCACTGGAGAAAACAGCCATGTTCTAGTCAGAATGAAGGGCAAGACTCAGGACCAGCAATAGCACGGCATAATGGACAGAGAGCTGGGCTTGGAGACAGCAAGCTCTTGGGTTAAATCCTGATATTTAGTAGCTGTGCAGGCGTGGGCCAGTTACTTAATCTCTCTCAGTCTCAGTGAGTCTCAAGGGCCTCTGAGGTCCCTTCCAGAGCTAAATTGTCCATCCTACAGTTACACAGAATGATGGATAAGTAGGTGTCGGTGGACAGCATCTTGGACTTTGATATAGAAAAACCTGAGTCTCAGTTCTTCTTCAAATACTTATTAGCTACAGGGCCCTGGACGAGTCATGCGTAGTTTCCTGACCTAGGAAAATGGGAAGAATAATAACATCCATCTGTTTTTGTGAAGATAAAATGAAAAAATATTTTGTAAACCTTAAAGCTATATATAAATGCTAGCTGTTACTGAGGGAAGCTCAGGATTCAGATGGCAGAAGAGTAGGTCATTATGAACAGGTCCATTGTGGAGTGTGTGTGTGTGTGTGTGTGTGTGTGTGTGTAGAATACACACATTTAACACTGTTGATTGAGTTAGAACAAGAATATCTCTATGTGGGGGAAGCATGGGGAAGGCGGGGTCAAGAAGTATCAGTCCCCAAGATTTGTGCCTCCTTCCTCATGCTTCTATTAGTTCTTTTTTTGTTTTGTTTTGTTTTGTTTTTGTTTTTTTACTGAGTCATTTGGGATTGACTTGCCCGGGGTCACACAGCTAGGAAGTGTTAAGTGTCTTAGACCAGAATTGAACTCAGTTCCAACTGCCTTCAGTTCTGGTGCTCTATCCACTGCACAAACTAGCTGCTCCTCTATTAATTCTTTAAGCTAATTCTGCTGCTTCCCTCTTGCCTTAAAAACAAACTGTAATCATTCTGGTGTGAATACTGGGGACTGAAGATGAGAAGCTGGTCCTTTTCCACTATACTGTTTAATGTGTGTGTGTGTGTGTGTGTGTGTGTGTGTGTGAGATAAGATCAAATTCCTGATTTTTTCAAAGGAAAACAAATAATACCTATTCCACCAGAGATTGGCCAATGAGTGCTCAGCACATGGTGACCCTGTTTCCAAGCATGTATAATGAAGGGTCCAGCTCTCCATTTTGGAGCACGTGCAGGTAATCCATGACTATTTCTAGAGTCTACTTACTTCATGTGTCTTTGGCAGCTGCTGAATTAGAACTACAGACAGAAGTCTCCAATGGGCATCAACTCAAGCCCTTTCTCCTTCCCAAGTGGCAAGTAAGGAAGAGGAGCTGCTGTGAGCTTCTGAGTGGGAGAGATACCTCAGGCCCTCCTTCACCTTGGAACTGGCATGAAATCATAGGCGTGTGACCCAGTTGGTGAGGGCCAATGCTGTGGAGTTACCCACTCTCCCCAGAGACTGAGATGGTTTTAGGGAAGAATATACCTCTGGTTTGTAAAGTGCCACATAAATGCTTAGGGCAGTTAGGTGATGCAGTAGATAAGAGTGCTAGGCTTGGAGTCAGGAAGATTCATCTTCCAGAGTCCAAATATGATGTGAGACACTTACTGGCTGTGGGATTTTGGATAGTCATTTAACCCTTTTTGTCTTAGTTTTCTCATCTGTAAATGAACTGGAGAAGGAAAAGACAAACCATTCCCAGTATCTTTGCCAATAAACCTCAAAATGGGGTCGTGAAGAACTAGACACAGCTAAAAAAATGACAAAATAGACTATCTTTCTATCTATCTATCAATACCAGACATTATTAAATGCTAGCTATTGTAAGTACCTGCAGAATTTAAAATTTAATAATGGCAGGGCATCTAGGTAGTGTAGTGGATAGAGCACCAATCCTGAAATCAGGAAGATTTGAGTTCAAATCTGACCTCAGACACTGACACTTCCTAGCTGTGTGACCCTGGGCAAGTCACTTAACCCCAATTTCCTCAGGAAAAAGTTAATAATGGAGGGTGGGTGAGATAGAGAATATACAAATGATAAAATACATCATATATACATATATGTATATGTATGTGTGTATATTATACGAATATATATATATTTAGAGAGACAACACATACATATAGAGAAAGAGAGAGAAGGAAACAGAGACACAGAGAAGGAGAAAGAGAGAGAGAGAGAGAGAGAGAGAAACTCTGAGAGAGAGAGAGAACCAAATAAATTTGTAGTTGGAATATCAAGGTGTGAATATTGGCTCTAACATCTATGCCTATGAGACATTAGACAAGTCACTTAGCTTCTCAATTTTAAAATCTGTTAAATGAAGGGTTTGAACTAAAAAGGCTTTTCAGATCCCTTTACAGTCAGGACTGTGCTGGCAAATGTTTAACAATTGAGGCATCTTCAAGCTTAACTTGCATTATTTTCCCCATCACTTTTTAAGTTCTGTATGATCCATAAAACAATAAGTCAAACACTGGTACAGTGTGCTGATTTCTGAGATGTAAATGCTCACATTGAAAATTTAACAGTTGAATCTGGAGAACTGGTTTGAACTAGCTCTAGCACACCCCAGCTACAGCTCTATGCTCCTGGGTCTGGTGAAGGAAAGAACTGAACGTGTTTCTTCTTATACTTATTGATTCAGGCTGGCATCTGTAGTTCTGAAGAGGAAAAAGTGCTGAATGAGGAGGTACTAGAATGGGATTCTGATTCTAATCTTTTACTAATCATGTCACCCCAGATAAGTCATATCTTCGAGTCTCCCCCTTGGCAAGATAGGGTTAACAATACTTGTGCTACCTGCCCTGCAAGTGAGGAGAGTTCTTTGTAACCCAGAAAGCCCTGCAAAAATGGGATGTGTTGATTTTTTTTAAAGTTATACATGTACAATCATGTTAAACATATTTCTACATTATTCCTGTTGTGAAAGAAGAATCAGAACAAAAGGGAAAAACTGTGAGATAGAAAAAGCAAAAAAAAAAAAAAAAAAAAAAAAAATCCAACAAAAGTGAAAATACTATCCTTTGATCTACATTCAGACTTCATAGTTCTTTCTTTGGATGTGGATAGCATTTTCTATCAAGAGTCTTCTGGAATTGTCTTAGATTATTATGCTGCTGAGAAAAGCTAAGTCTATCATAGTTTATTATCACACAATGTTGCTATTACTGTGTACAGTGTTGTCCTGGTTCTGATCACTTCACTAAGTATCAGTTGATATAAGTCCAGGTTTTTCTGAAATTTGCCTTCTCTCTCTGTCTTTCTGTCTTTCTGTTTCTCTCTTTCTCTCTCTCTCTCTCTCTCTCTCTCTCTCTCTCTCTCTCTCTCTCTCTCTCTCTCTCTCTCTCTCTCTCTCTCTCTCTCTCTCTGTCTTTTTCTCTCTCTCTCTTTCTCTCACAGCACAATAGTATAGTATTACATTCATATACCACAACTTGCTCAGCCATTTCCCAATTGATGGGCATTCCTTCAATTTCCAATTCTTTGCCATCACAAAAAGAGCTGCTATAAATTTTTTTTGTTCTCATAGATCCTTTCCCCTTTTTTATGATTCCTTTGGGATATTGATCTAGTAATATAGTAGTCAAGTTGTCAGTAGCTGGATCAAAAGGTGTGTATAGTTTTATAGTAAGGTATTGTCAATCATTCAGGATGGATTTTTTTTTTTTTTTTTTTTTTTTATGGGACAAATAAGGAACAACAGATAAGAGGTTTTATTGCTTCATATTCCTTAGCTGGATATGCAGTTTTGAGTAGATTCTTGGCTCTGATCCATTATCTCCCCTCTTTCTGTCTTTTCGGGATAGGAAATTTTGAGGACAAGGACTGGGGACCCATCAATATTAATTAGTCAATCTGATCAGTGTGAGGTGATATCTCAGAGATGTTTTAATTTGCTTTTTCTAATCAATAGTGATTCAGAGCAATTTTTTCATTAGAGAGCTTTAGCTTATTCATCTGAAAACTGCCTATTTACATCCTCTGACCATTTATCAATTGGGGAATGACTTATATTCTTATAAATTTGACTCAGTTCTCCATATATTTTGGAAACGAAGCTTTTATCAAAAACATTGGCTGTAAAAATTGTTTCCCAGCTTTCTGTTTTCCTTCTAATCTTTGGTTGCATTGGTTTTGTTTGTATAAAGACTTTTAAATTTAATATATTCAAAATTATCCATTTTGCATTTCATAATGTTCTCTATCTTTTGTTTGGTCCTAAATTCTTACGGGAGATGTTATTAAGAAAGACCTTGCACCATCTCTGGACACTTAGGCCACACCCATCTCTGTTCTTTCTCTCTGGCTCTGACCCACTGCCCAATCCCAGGGCCCCAGAAGGCCAACTAAACTTGGTGGAGAGCTGAACTCGTTCACCCTTCCTGACAGCTTTAGCAGGCTGCCTATGACATGCATGAGACACTTACTCATCAGGAGTGATCAGTCATGTTTCCAGCAGGATGAGTAATCAAGGAAGGAGGAGGAGGAAGAAGAGCAGCTTGAATGTTCCTTAGAAAGGAGACTTACCTAAAAAACAGGCTTGAAGTGGGCCATCCCCTTTTGCTCCCCTTCTAAGGCCTGAAATGCCTGCATGAAAATAATGGCAAGAATCCTTTGGGCTGTGCAGAGGATAGATGACCTAGGAGCGTTCTTAAGTAAGAGAGAAATCCAAGGTCATTTTAGAGGTATCTCTAAGAGCAAGGCTCTAGAGGTAGAAAGTACCTTAAATTTCAATGAGGTCAAGCTCCTTATTTTAAGTTTGAATCGGACAAGTAAAATGATTTCCCCAAGATTATGTATACAGTTACTGGTAGAGACAGGATCTGAACTCCAGAGTTCATTTGAACTCTTGCAGGACACCTGACTTCCTTCCTTCAGAGAGAACTGGGAAGGAGGAGGAATGAGGGGAGAGGGGAGAATCTTGCTGCTGGTCCTGAAGAAGAATGTCTTTCTTTTCTAATAACCTAAGGGCCCTTCCAGGGAGGGTCAGTTCTGACCTTGGATGGATGAGTACTCAGGACTCAGTACTTCTATAACCTTAGGAATAGACCTTTATTCCTAAAATTCAGTAGCCATTCACCACCTTTTGCCCTTAAGTCAAAAGATAATCAGTATTTTTGTTGTTGTTGTTTGGTCATGTTTAACTGCTGATGACCCCCTGTGGGATTTTGGGAGCAAAAATTCAGGAGTAGTTTGTCATTTTCTTCTCCAACTCATTTTACAGATGAGGAAACTGAGGCAAATGGAATTACATGTCTTGTCCATTGATAAGAATTCTAAGTTTCTGCTAGTAATTATAAACTAGTAGTACTAGACTAGGACTCGGGGACTGGTGCCCTATCCACTGAGCCAACTAGTCACCTATTGCTTATTTAGTGAAATTCAGTTTAACAATCATTTATTAAACATCACAGTATGTGAAAGTATTGGGGAAAAGAAGATGAAATAAGATGCAGTTTTAGACTTCAAGAGATTTACCTGCTAGCATGGAAGGAGCCACACATGCACAAATAATTATGATGGGAAGTAGAGAGTGATAAGAGTAAATGAGGAAGCCAGATGATGGAATATGAGAAAAGTGAGAAGAAAGATGGCATATACTGCTGTGGGATCTCAGTGGGGGATATCAGTCACATACTTAAAGCTGTAAAGGACACCAGAGGTCATCTAGTCTAACCCCTTCATTTCACAGATGAGAAGACCAAAGACCATAGGAGTTAAGTGACTATGGTGAAATTTGGATCCAGGTTCTATGACTTTCATCATTGCCCTGAGCCAGTTGATGGAAACTGTGTTGGGCCTAGAAGGAAGGGAGAGGTTTTAACAAATGGAGCCAGGACAGAAAAGAAGGGTCTATTTTTGGCATGGGAGTGGAGATGACTTGAATAAAAGCACAAAGATGAAAGGGAATGGCACAAGAGCATCGAGCAATTCAGTTTATCTAAGGCACAGAATACAAGAAAGGAAGTATGTGAAATAAGGTTAAAAGGAAAAATTGGAATCAAATTATAGACATCTTAAATGTTAGGAACAGGAATTTATATTTTTTGAAATAGACAATGGGGAGCCACTGAGGGTTTTGGGAAAGAAGAATGACATAGTCAGATCTGAGTATATATGTGAAGGATGTAGGAGAGAAAACAGACTGGACACAGAAAGACAACTTAGTGACTGTTACACACAACTGTTACAGCTCTGGGAAGCTACCATAAGAGAGGATGGAATGGAAAATTATCGCAACAGACTGGACTTGGGGAATGGGAAAGAGAGTCAAAGATAATGCTGAGATTTTGACCTTCATGCTTGAGTTCAAAAAATCAATTCCACAAAGATGGAGGAAGCATTACTAGACTACAGTTTGTCAGAAAAGGTATTAGAGATTTGAATGGCTGGCAATCTTGACAGGAGTACATGGTATTTTAGGAGAGCCAAGAAAAGTAATTTCTCCTTGGTTGTATAAGATGGTTGGGGAGATTATAGACCCCCAGCATTCTGCCCTGGTAAGACCATAGCTAGAGTAGTGTGATCACTTCTAGACAGTGCCTTTTAAGAAGGAAGTGTTTACACTGAGAGAGGATCTTTTGGAAGACAATTAGTATAGTTGAAGCGCAGGAGTACAATCAGGAGGGCAATGACTCATGCCATGGGAGGAAGGACATGATAGCCTTTAAGTGGCTGTGTTGTACAGGAGGGTCTTTAGGAAGGAAAACTAGGAGAATGGGTGGAAGTTGCAAAGAGGAAGATTTAGGCTTGATGAAAGCAAATATTTCCCAATAATTAAAGATTCTCCCAAAGCAGATTAAGTTGCCTAATAGATTTTTTCCTCCATAGAAATCTTCAAACAAAAGGTATACTGCGTATTCTTCTTGGGTCAACTGCAGAGGGGATTCCTGAATCAGGGATAGATTGGATTGAAGACCCTTTGAGGTCTCTCCTAACTGGAAGGTTCTGTAGGAGGCTAGTGGCACTTCCTATAAAAATAGAGAAAACTTACAGAATATCAATAATGTCCAAGATTCTTTGATTAGAGAATGAGATGAATGAGATACAAAAGGGTTGGGCTCCATTTTGAGCTCTAAACTTTACTGCCTAGAAGATGATTGTGATCAAATAGCTTTCTCTCTGTGCCTCAGTTTCCTTACTTTTATACTGAACAGGTCCATTATATATTACTGAATCTGATTTCAAAGGTACCTTCCTGACCTAAATTCCTATTGTCCTAAGATCCAATGCCTCAAGAAATTTATGCTTTCAACTTGGATAAGACATGAACCCTATAAATAGAAACCAAAGTAGAATGTGTATGTGCAAAAAAATAATAAAGCCAATTTTGGGGTTCAAATGAGCCTTTTTAATCATGTAGCCTACTTTTTTTTTCCATCTCTCACTTTAAAGATAAGAAAATTGAATTCAAAACAAAGATTAAAGATTCATTAAAGGACTTAAGAGTTGGAAGGAAATTTGTTTTCAATTCCTAATTTTACAGATGAGAAAACTTAAGTCCAGAGAAATCACCTTATATTCCTTCCCATTTTATAAATGAAAAAATGAGATTCTAGAAGGGAGTGGTTTGTTTAAGATAAAGTTATATAATATTATGAGAGGTCAAAAGAGGAAGGAATCATTTCCAGTGTAGGATGTGTATATGTGTGTGGGAACATGGGGGAAATAGTGGGATTGGAAGGTCAGGGAAGACATAAGAGAGGAAATCTCAGTGGTTTAAAGTGAATACTGCAACTTATAAAATCCATTTCTTTATAAGTACTTGGTTTCTATCATATGTGGTTACCATATTCCTGCTGTTCTGTGGTTAGAGCGGCTTCTCATGGAGGCCAATCTCATTTGGCATGTGGTCAAGGAAGAACTCCAGCTTGGAGAAGTCCTTATAGTGTGGGACTGGGAGCTGGGAGGTCTGTTATCAGCTGGATTTTACCTTCTCCTCCCCTTTTGCAGTTTTATAATATCTCAGCTGACCTTCAGCCTCTTGGAAGACCACCAGAAAAATGTTTTTATGTTATGCTGATATAATAAGGCCACATATTTAGATTTGGTGGGGCAGTTTTAAGATTGAGTCTGGACCCCTCATTTTACAAATGAGAATATAGTTCACTGACTTGACCAAGAAAAAAAGAGTAAATTGCAGAGATGATACTATAAGATATCATTAGATGAGACTAGTTTCTTGGGTGAAATATGAAATGAAATATTAGGGAATGGAAAGGGTGGTCATGGTACAAAGAAAAATAAGATGTCTATTGTTGTGACTTATACTGAACAAGTAAACAGTAACTCATGAAGTAATGGGTAGAGATGAGAGAATGGGAGATTTGTTGAAGAGGATATGGCTAAATAGGAAGGTAAACTGGGACAATCAGTTTGGACTGTTAAAGCTGGGTCATCCTTGGGTATCTCAAGCATGAGGGAATAGGCTTGGAGAAGCCTTTTACCTGGAATGGAGGGAGAAAAAAACCCTAAAATTTATAAGGCTCTCGGATATCTTGGAAGAGAAGTCCTACCATGAAGCTAATAGCAGCCTATATATCAATCTACCTAAAGGTCCCCTTTTGGTGTCTATGCTTTCGATGTCCGAATTGTGACAAACTTAAGAGGTACAGGAGGGGTTTGTAATATAAATATCAGTTATGGAGAGTCCAGTTTGTGTGTGTATGTGTGTGTGTGTGTGTTGGCATTCAAATGTAGAACTGAACAAAGTGACTACTTCCCCCTGTTGAAATTCAACTTCCTGTTTCTTAGGAAAAACACGCTTTACAGATCCCAGAAGGCATGCAGTAAACCCAGCAGCTCTTACCAAATAATTCTGGTTTTGATGAGCTCAGTGGGTATGAATCAGAAGCAGAGTTGCATTTCCCTTAAAATACACCCAAGATGGAACATTTGGGAGAAGAGTAAAAAAAAAAGTTTGGGAGTTTATAGGCAATTGAAAAATAGTTGGATCCCAATCCCTTGAAACTCAATTGAATATATTATCTTGCTGAACTGTGTAGACAGAGCCTCCAGACCTCAAGTCATTCTCCAAATAGCAATGGAACCTTTTGCCATTAGAATCTTGGAGTATATTAAGAAAAGGAAAATAAGAGGGTGGGGATGGAGTTCAAAAGAAGAGATACCTGGCCCCACTCCTGGAAGTCTCCTGGTATGTCTGCTACTACTGAAAACAGGTCCAGGAAACTGGACTTCCCATTCTTACAATGGAGAGGACTCACAGTGGGGTGGAATGGGAACTGACAAGGGTGATCAAGGGCTCAGTGTGGTATGACTGCACATCTTCTAGAAGTCCCCAAAGTCAGTAGCTTGGGAAGCAGGGATCCCCTGGCCCTGGTTTGGTTTGGGGGAGTACAGCTAAAGCTAGGATTAAAGGGATGCTCAAACTTGGCAGAAACTCGAGAGATTATCTTGTCTGGTGTCCTGTTCTTATCGCTGTATCTCTTCTGTAACAGCCCCAAGCAGCATTGCTTGAGCCTGTTACTGACCAGGAGGGAATTCTAACAGTGTGTTTATAGTACAACCCTTGGACAATATCTCATGAATTGGCTTATTCTCTGAGGCAGTGGTTGACAGCTCAGTCTGTGTCATGCTCAGTACTCTCTTGAATAGGGTCTAATTGTCCTCACTACTAGGGGAACCCAGTTATATATATATATATATATATATATATATATATATATATATATGTCACAAAGCCCAAGTCACTCAATATTACCCCTGTTCTGCTGACCCAGAGTGGAATGGTTCTCTCTGTTTTCATTTATTTTTTTCCCACTGGTGGCCATGATCTCTGCACATTAAAACATTTCTCTTCTTAATGCTCATCCTTCTCTTTGATCTCACCTACTGCCCTTTACACTGCCATCCCAGTCCCATCCAAGGATGACACAGACTGGTCTTGGAATCAGAGGGTCTGAGGCCAAGTCTTAGCTCACCGTTTATTAGCTATATGATCTTGGACAAGTCACCAACTTCTATATCTGGAAAATGAAGGCATTGCTCTGGATGATCTCCAAGCTACTGTGCAGCTCTAAATCTTAGATCCTATTTTCTCAATCTGGTCCTTTCCCTCTTCCTCTTTGGGATTTTCAATGCAGTACAACAAAATCAGAAGTACAGTATTATTATTATTGCTACCCTCATCATTTTATGGATCATTTTACATTTCCCGGATTTATTAATGGGAAGGGAACAAGAATTTACTGCATATCCACACCGTACCAGGCACTGTAAACATCAGAAGCTGAATTTGAACTAAAGTTTTCCTGACTCCAGGCCCAGAAATCTCTCCATTACTCCATCTATGATAATGCTCTTAGGTAATTCAATCATGAGGTAAAGGGCACGAGGTGAGAAAGAGTCCAGGGTTTCCGAGTGAACTGTGGGGTAGTACAAGGTAGCCCTGACTTAGAGAAAAGAAGGGTGACCTCTTCTGGGGTCAATGCCAACCTGAATGATCAGCCAGCCACAAAGTAATGGGTGAGGGGTTGGGAGACTTATTGAGAAGGGTGGAGCCAGAAGTGGAAATGTACTGGCCTAAACGCTTTGGCCTCTTACAGTTCTGACATCAATCAATCAATTAATCAACAAGCATTTATGAAACCTGGATGACATTGCCAGGCAGTGTGCAAGTTGCTGGGAATAAAAATACAAAGAATAAAGCAACTTCTATTCTCAAGGAATCTACCTTTTAATGGGGGAGAGATAATAAGCACACATACATAGACAATTTGGATATTATACATATATATATAAACCTATATGGATCAAAGATATTACATACATGTTTTTTCTGGGGGAGGTTAATACTCATACATGCATATGAATACTACATGCATACATGCATATGAATTATGGATATTACGGTTTTATGCTAATGAGGAGACAATAAGCATTTATGTGTATATATACATACATATAGCTAAAAATGTATATAAAGAATGTATGTATATAAAGAAATATATTTATCAAGAAATACACACACACACATACACTAAGTCTGAATAACATGCCAGCTGTCGTGCAAGTTGCTCAGAATAAAAATACAAAGAATAAAGCAATCGCTAGTAATCTCTCTCTACTCTCAAGGAGTTTACATTTTAATGGGGGAGAGATCACAAATACATATACATACACAGTTTGGATATTATAGATACATATATGCATAAATCTATATGGATTATAGATATCATGTACTTGTATTCATGGGGAGATTAGTGCACACACATACATATGGATATTACATATATATATATGAATTATGGATATTATGTATTTATATTAATGAGAGACAACAAATATGTATATTTATACATGTATGTATGAGTATACACATAGGTATATTTAAAGAAATGTATAGCTATATAAAAAGAAATATATATGTGTGTATACATACATACACACAGAATGAACATAAATAAACTGAAAGTAGTTAGAAAGGGAGGGGAGGAGGCTCATTCCCCATAGGCATCTTTAGGCATAGTTCGTAGAAGGGCTGAGGAGACAGAAGAGCTGTCTCTCAGAGAGTGGGTTTGGAGAAACATTTTACCTGAGCAAAGGTTCAAATGTTCTTTGGCCTGATCTGGAATTCCCTATGGCTCAGCACCTTCTAGTAACTTCACTCCCTATACATGGAATAGCATTGCATATCCATGAATTCTGCTATTGTCCCCTTTGGAGATGCTTTCCAATTCTGGATCTCCAGCCCCATGCTGGTTCTGTGCATCCTAAACTCCAGATGTCTAAAGAAGTCATTGTCCTGACCAAGTCTGCTTCACCCTTGATTTTTCTATTTCTGTTAATGTTGCCCCAATTCCCTCAGTTACCCAGGCTTAGAATCTGAATTACCTTTGACCCCTCCCTTTCGCTTACCCCTTTCTTCACTTAGTTACCCAGGCATCTTTATTCTAATAGAATGTAAGTTCTTCAAGAATAAGAACTGGTTTTGGTTTTATCTTTTCTGTGTAGGGCCTGGTGCTTAATAAATGCTTTTTTAACTTAAACTGAATTGGATTCTTTCATCATATGGTTCTGTTTTCCAACTTTTCCCCTTTCCATTCACTCTGCTCTCATTCTAGCTCAAGGACTCATTACCCCTCATTTATTTTCTTATGGCAATCCAGTAAATAGTTTCCTCTTCTATTCTTTCCCTGACCACCCCCACTCCCAGTAGGTACCATTGCCAGATTACTCTTCCTAATTTATAGATCTGATGACAGCATCCCCTTCTCTCCCATTATCTATAGGATATGGTCCAATTCCTGAACTTGGTAGGTATTGAAAGCCTATTACCACTGTCTCCAGCCTTCTCTCACATTTCCTAGGGCTTTAACCAAGCTGGACTAGTCGACAATATTGTTTCCTGATCCATTTCTTGGTGCCTCAGCTCATGTCATTTCTCAGTCCTGAAATGCCTTTCTTTTGGCCTCCTATTAGTTTTTCAATTCCACCTCTTCAAGGAGCTTCCTCAGGAGTAGCAAGGTTCAATGGAGAGTGCTCCAGTGGCTTGGTGCTTGGAAAGGCTTGGGCTGGTGGCTCCTCTCACCCTAGCTGGGTGACTCTGGGCACTTAATATATCTGAACTTCACTTTCCTCACCTATAAAATGGGGTTAATAATACCTGTCATATCCACCCTCAATAGAGTTCTTGTGAAGATCAAATGAGATAATGTATATAAAGGGCTTTGGAAACTTTAAAGCATTGTACAAATGTCAGCTATTATTATCCTCCCAGCCAGAAATAGTCTCTTCCTCCTATGAACTCTGAGAACAATTTTAGTACTTCATGCACTTATCACACTCTACCTTATATTTAGAGTTATTTATGTATATATTTGATAGGTATGAGATATGTACATAAATATCTACACCTCAAAGTCATTAAGCTGCTTTTGTACCCATCCCCTTCTTTCCACTATCATAATTGTCCCCCTCATTCCTTCCTTCCTTAATTTTTGGTTGGATTATTGCAATAGCTTCCTAAGTGTCTCCCCCCTCCCCAGCCATGCTTTCTCCTTTTCAGTCCATTTTCCAAGAAGTCTGCCAAAACAATCTTTCTAAAGCACGATCACTCCCTAAAGGGGCCACTCCCTTACTTAATAATCTTTAGTGGCTCCCCATTGCCTCCTAGGAAAAATAGAAATACCTTAGCTTAGCATTCACAACCTGTATTTAAAGCCTGACTCCAGTGTAACTTTGAAGACTTACTTCATAGTAGTCTCCTTCAATACAATCAGCATTTATGAAAGCCCTACTATGTGTCAGACAGGTATACAAAGACATAAATTAAAACAAAGCCGGTCCTCGAGGAGCTTTCACTCTTCTGCAGCCTGACTCTTCACCTACTCTATCCTCCACTGAAGCTGGTGTACACTCCATTGCCTGTCTCTATGTCTCTGTAGAGGCAAAACCTTATGCCTGGAATGCATTCTTTCCTCACTTCCACTAGAAAATTGGGTTTTATTGCTCAACTCAAGTTACTTCTTCCTAGATTAAACCTGTTCTGCTCCCCAGCTCCCCCTCGTGGTTAGTACCTTCCCAATCCTCAAATTAAGCACTATTTACATTGCCAATGGAGTGTAAGCTTCTTGAGGACAAGATACTTTTTTTTGTTTCTTTGTTTGTTTTGTATCACTTAGATCGAGCACAATGCCTGGTGTATTATCTCTCATACTGAACCTATAATTTCATTGCTAGGGAATCTAGATGGTGTTCAGAGTCTGGAGTAAGGAGACCTTGGGTCAAACTTGTGAATCAGAGGTAAGTTTATTTAATTTCTGCCTCCTCAGTTTCCTCATCTGTCAAGTGGCAATAATAACAGCACCTCCCTTCCAATTTGGTCGTGAGGATAAAAGATAATAATTGTAGAGCACTTAACACAGTGCCTGACACATAGTAGGCTCTATAGAAATGGTAGCTGTTCTCATTATTAAATAAAAATCCCTCTACCAAACCAGACCTCAGTATAATTGATGTGTGATGATGAATATGGAAATATATTTAAAAGAATTGCACATATTTAACTTATACTGGATTGCTTCCTGAAGGGTGGAGGAAGGAGGGAGAAAAATTTGGAATACAAAGTTTTGCAAAGATGAATGTTGAAAATTATCTTTGCATGTATTTGGAAAAATAAAAAGATATTTTTAAAAAGAAACAGTCCCTTTAACTTGGAGGGGAGTGGTAGCGGGGAGTAGTGGCAATATGTTCCATCCTAGTCAAACAACTAGGTTTTACATTAGCCAGACACTGGGCTAAGCAGTAAGGATGCAAAGAAAGGAGAAAGGAAACATTCCTGCCCATGTAAATTCAGTATCTTCTCTTTCTTATCTTAATCCCCAGTTTTCTCTAACAGGTGACTTGGGAACAGGAAGACCTAAACTAGATTCAAATCTTTAGTAAGAAAGTGGACTCTCTGCTGTTATGCTTTTCCTCATGGGTAATGTCCGTATTTGCTACATATTGCTAATCCATTGCATCCTAAGCCAGTCATATGGACTCTTTTCCACTGGACTTTGAAGAGAGAGTGAGGAGGATGATTTTGTGCAACTCTGCCTCACTTAAATCTAATTCACACATAAGTCAAAACATGACCCACTTCCCTAAATTGTGATGTCTTTGGTTCTCGTTGAAAACAAAGGAACACCACCATCTCCAACAACATTTGTGTAAAGTGAGGCCTGAAAACTTTTTACCTCTTAGGTAGGAAGTGAGACTCTCAAAGGTCAGGAAAGAACCCTGTTGATTTAAGTCATTTTATACAGGACGCCCTACTATATAGCATAGCTATTACATACCAACAGAAACTTAAACAGACTTTTTGATGTTATTATTCAGTTGTGGCTGACCCTTTGTGGACCCCTTTTAGAGGTTTTTTTTTTTTTTTGTTGTTTTTGTTTTTTTTTTTTGACAAGGATACTGGGCTGGCTTGCCATTCCCTTCTCCAGCTCATTTTACAAATGAAGAAACTCAGACAGTAGCATTAAATGACTTGGCCAGAGTCACCCAGATCATGTGTTTGAGGCCAGATTTGAACTCAGGAAGATGAGACTTTGATTCCTGTCCAGGCACTTTATCTACTGCACCTAGCTTCTTTCCCTTTGAATGATGATAGTGGTAATAATATAGCTGATATAATCATCACTTCCTCTTCCTTTCCCTTCTTTTCTTCTTCCTTCTCCTCTGCTTCTTCCTCCTTTACTTTTTCTTCCCCTCCTTCCTCCTCTTCCTTCTCCTCCTCTTGAGCACTGGACCTAAAATCAGGAAGATCTGAATTCAAATCCAGCCCCAAATGGGCAAGCTACTTAACCTCTGTCTCAGTTCCTTACCTGTTAAATGTAGATAATAGCATCTACCTCCCATAGCTGTTGTAAGGATAAAGTGAGATATTATTTCCAAATTAAAAATGCTAAAGAAATGCTAGCTATTATTATTATCATTATGATCAGATGCTTTGCTTCATTTAGTGTTAGGAAAAGCCTTTGTGGGTAGGCTGTCTGGGGATGGAAATTCTAAAGGAGGTGGGGTTCGTTTCCAGTGAAGATAGAATAAAACATTTAGGATTTTTCAAGCTCTAAAAGCCACATTTTCTTATTTATGTTGGCAAAAACAGCACAAAGATGAGGATTTATAAAATCATGAAGGGAATTGATGGCTTAAGCAAAGGATTAAAAACGGCAACATCCACCAGGGATTCTAAAACTGAGGAACAATTCTTAAAGCTGGAAAGAGATAAAGTTAGAATAAACAAAGCTACAGAATAGGATGAATCTGGAGCCTAGCTCTTGCTATGATTCCCAACTGCCTGATGATCCCCCAAACCATTGTTTCTAACACACGTTTCCCTGGTGCTGCTGCTCAGCTCTGAGTCATGCGGAACCACAGACTCCAAAGAATCAAAAGTGTAGGCGGCCTGAAGGGCAATGAAGAAACAAATTGGGGGAGGATTTGAGCATTATCCTCTTCAAGGATCATAAATATAGAGCAATCTCTAAGGCCATCTAGTCCAAAGGTTGAGGAAACTGGAACCAATGACTTGCTTAGGGCCATATAGAGTAGTGAGCATCACAGGTGGGACTTAAACAATGCTAAAGCCTATGCTCTTTCTACTCTACCATGCAAGTTGGGTTTGGAGGAGAAAGAGTTGAGGGACAAAAGAAGACGCAATCATTTATTTGTTCACTTCATTCATTCATTCAACAAGCATTGGCTTGTATCTACTGTGTTCAAAGCTCTGTGCCAGGTATAGGGATACAAAGAACAAACTGGAATTGTATGGAGTTCATTTTTTCTTGGGGGAGTCAATAGATAAGTAGGTTTTCATTCATTACCAATGATGAAGTGATATGAAAGATGTAATCCAGAAAATGGGGATCAGAAAAGGAAGTGAGCCAGTCATGAAGTGAGAATGAGGGACACATGATGGGGCAGCCTAAGGGCTAATTCAGCATTCAAGGAATATTAGTAAACAGATAGACACTATAAGAAAATCTTTACGCTGTTGGGTAGATGAACTACCAAAGATTTTATGAGAGGACAAGGTCAGGAATTATGAAGAATGAGAAGGTGGTTTCTTGTGAGAGAGGCCCCATTGGATGAGGTGTCCCCATGGAGGAAATCTTGGATTTGTTGAAATACAAAATTGCAGAATGTCAAGGTTGGAAAGGATCTTAGAGACCATCTGGCATAGGTACCCCATTTTAAAGATAGGAGCCCCAGAGAGATTAGATAATTAGTCCAAAGTCACACAGTAAAAAAAAAAAAAAAAAAAAAAAAAAAAAAAAACAACAATATTATAACAAACTATTTCTGTGTCTTGTCTGGTGTTCTTCCCATTATACCATACTGACTCCAGAGAGCTCTTCTAGGTACATCACATGATAAGTTTGAGAATTTATTGTAAGAAGTAACATGGATGGGCTGCGTAGCATAACAGAGGACTAGCTTCCGAGTCACCAAGGGAACTGGGTTCAAATCCTTCTTCTGATATATACAAGGGGTTTCAAGCTGGTCAAATACCTTAATTCTTCCTTAAAGAACTTGGATTTGGAGTTAGAATATTCCTCTCCTAAAAAGAGTGAGAATCTCCCCAAGTATAAGGATGATGGGCAATATGGTTTAGGGGTAAGACCATGAGACTTGGATTCCAATCCTGACCCTGCTATTTACAAGTTTCATGACCTTAGAAAGGTACAGCCTCTCAACAATCCAGGCAACTCTGATTATAAGTTGGAGCAGAGTTGTTGATTATATTTGTATAGTTTTCTTATCAGGACTTCCTTAAACTAAAAAGTCTAGATCTTGCCTCTTAAAAAAAAAAGAAAAAAAAAAAAGATGTATCAGGAAGGAATAATGACCAGTTAATGAAGGATTTATACAAATTAATGAATGTCATGGAAGAGTAGATAAACATAAATCATGAAATATGGCCACTCCAAGGTCATGCAAGGAAGTAAGTGTATGAACCTGATAGAGGATTATGATTCAAGGAAATAGATCATATTGATCCTCATTACATGGCATTGGTGGAAAAAACACTGCTCATAGAGAATCAGAAAACTTGAGTTCAAATCCCCCCCTCTGCATTTACTCCCTTGTGAGACTCCAGGGTAGTCAATTTCCTCATTTATAAAATGAGAGGCTTGAACTAGATGTCTCACCCAACTTTAAATCTACGATCCTATGGTTAAATCAATCAAATTGTGCCAGGCATTGTGCTAAGTCATTCTCTCAAGAGCGGAGGGACACTGCAGTCTCTTTGCTACAGGATCCAGTTCAGATCGCTCTTCCTAGTAAAGTTCCAACCACTCCTGCCTTTAAAGCTGGGTTAGGGTGAGCTTGGCAGGGAAGGCACGCTGACCTGATTATTCAGGCTGAGGACTTGGGAGCCTTTCCAAAGCAGGCAACTGGCTCCCTCTAGTGTTCAGGACTCCGTAGTTGAATTGCCCTCTGGGGGACAATTAGCTACTGCAGAATCTAGACTATGGGGTGTATGGGTGCATGAATGTGCATGCATTCGCAAATATGCACATGTGCATGTAAACACAAACACGCAAACGCACACACGCACATACACGCATATTTGCAATACATACACACATATATTTCTATTTCTAGGAATTGGAAGGACTATTAGAGAGATATCTCATTCAGTTTTCTGATTTTGTAGAAAAGGAAATGGAAGTGCAGAGGGGCTAAATAATAAGTAGTAGTAAACGTCCATTCCAGGATTTTAAGCCTAGTCTTACTAAGGAATCATAGTCCAGTGGAAAGAATGTTAAATTTATATTCACGGATCTGAGTTCAGGTCCTGGTCCTGCTACTTACTATGTGTGTGACCAAGGATGAGCCACTGACTCTCTCTGTTCCTCATCTATATTGAGAGTTGGACATCATGATGGTTCCTTTCAGCAAGGAGTGTACTGGAGTCAAATCTTAGTGGTTTGTAAGAGAGGATGATTAAATTCAATATGTACATTAAATTTATACTTCAGAAATCAATGAACACTGCATGCAAATCAGGGATTAATTTGTTGTTTCATAGATTAAAGTTTGAAATGTATTATGGCTTCATTTCCCTCCAAATATATAGTTAAACATTTATCATCATATCATCGCATCCAGTTCGAAAGCAAGGATTCTGCTGGGATCCTTCCATTTTTGTTTTGTTTTCATGGATCGTGTTTCAAACTCAGCTGTGATGAAGTCTCCTAGGTAAGAAATGCCCTGCTCCCTTTTCTCTCTCTATCCAGGGCATTTACCATACATTGCTCATTAATCAAAGTCTCTATTCTCCTTTCCCACTTCCCTTCACCCCCTTAGCTACATTTTACTCTTTCTGAAATTGCATTTATCTCTCTAGAAAAACGTAGGAGGCCTCATGTTCCCTTATCAGGTTCCACTTCCTGAAATTTCAGGCAGAGGTAACTCTAATTCACTTGAAGACACAGAAATCTCAATATGTGTGTGACTTTGGACAAATCTCTCTGATTCTCTGTAGAATGAAGGATTATTGGGTTAGACTCCTTGGGTTTCTTCCAAAGCTCTAGATCTAAATTGGTTTGAAGGTCTCTCTGCCTCTGCTACCCCTTTCTCTCCTTTCTTCTGTTTGGGGGCCAAGCAGAAGACCAACGCCCATTTCACAGAGATGGTCCATCCAATACTTAAAGACAGCTATCCTGTCCCTTCTACCTTAAGTCTTCTCTATGACTAATATCCCCCAATGCCTTCAATCACTCATCAAATGGCATGGGTTAGAATTCCTCCACTTTCCTGATATTTTCTTTATGGTTTCTGACTTAGGTGGCCAGTATAAATCTTCAGGCCAATGTCAAAAGATTCATGATTTAGATTTATAGTGAAAAGATTCCTATATTTGGAATAAGAAAACTTGAGTTTGAATAGAATGTTGTTGCTGAATTCCTATGTAATTCTGAACAAGTGCCTTCCTTGCTGTTGGCCTGGGCTTCCTCAATGGTAAAATGGGGGTGTTGGGCTAGATGAGCCCCAAAGAAGCTTCTGGCAAAGACAGTTCTGCAATTCAGGCCTCTCCTCCTCCATCTCTCCCATACCTAAGCTGGACAGAGAGCAGAATTTGAAGGACTGAAGGGGTTTTCCAAACTACTTTTCTGATTTCACTGGAAACTGGGTGAGTGGGAGTGGGTTTCTATTGACAGTACTGTCTGTCTGTCTCTTTTGGAAGACATAAATGGTTAAGAAAGTCAGAATCACAGAATGTTAGAGTGAAAAAGACCTTCAAGATCAAGAGAGCAAGAGTCCATTTCTCCCCCAACACCACTGTATGGTGGTCGTGGGTCTTGGGACTGGGGACTAGATCGCCTCTTTATTTTTCACAGATGAGTCTGCAAAAGCTCATGGACAATCTCAGAAATAGGAATTCAGACTCCAAAGCCCACCAGTTTTCTACTACTCCACATGGAAGAGGCTTCTAAGGTCACACAATCAGCGAAGGAAGAACAAAGTACTTGAACCCACATCCTTATTCCCTAGTTCACTTCTCTTTATAGAGATTCATGGGCTGGGACGGGAAAACCTCCATCAGGAGAATTATCCTTAGGGTGGGGTGAAGGTGTGCACCTGGTGCTCTGTCCAGGAAAGGGGGTGGGGTGGGGTGGGGTGGGGGGGAGAGCTGAGGCTGACTTTTATGTTCTCCAAACCAGTTTGCCCACATCCTGGGCAGCAGCACCTATGAAGTGTTTGTGCATGCCTGGGCCTGAGCACAAGGCGGTGTCTACGTGAAGGAGCCCTTGTTCTCTCTGCCTGGGTTACGCAGGGTTGGGGCCATCAGGCTGAAGTTTTGGGAAACAAGGGAGAGCCTCAGGCTCTGTGTGCAAGCAGGGAGACCCTGCCTCATTAGGCCCCAGAGCCACTGTCGGGCAGGGAAAGGGAGGGAGTGCAGAGTCAGGGCGGGTCACAGGCCCGCATTCGGCAGGGTGGCTACCCAGCGGCATTACGTGCTCCCTCCTCCGTCTGAAGTCCATCAGACCCATCCGCACGTGGGTTCCACACCCCACCTCACCGCCTTCACAGGCAGCGGAGGGAGAAATGGATGGGGCTGTTTCCCTTCCTCCCCCAAGCTTCTGACTGCTGTGTTCTGAACTCATCTCTCACCCCTGGTGCCTCATTTACACAAAGACGTTGCAGAGGCAACATCCCAAGGAAGATCTGGGACCTGGCCATTTACTCATTGGGTGACCTTAGACAAGTGTTTTGACTACTCTGGAGAGGTAGCGGAAGACCAAGGTTTCCCCGGCAAAAGGGATTAATTTTCTCTAAAAGCAACAACATTGTTCCTGGGAATTGATCGGCCCTGACTCCTTTAACAATAGCTTTCTGATCACTGCAGCCCCATCCACAAGGAGGTGGAGTCCTCTGGCTTGGTAGATTTCTGAAGACCCCATCACATCAGTCACTATTCCAGATTCTGCTGACTAGATGCATTTCTTTATCTTCATTCCTTCCTCCCTCTCTCCCTCTCTCCTTCCCTCCCTCCCTTCCTTTTTCCCTCTCCTTTCTACCTCCTTCCCACTTTCCTTCCCTTCCTTTCATTCTCCCTCTTCTTCCTTCCTTCCTTCTCTCCTTCCTTCTTTTCTTTCCTCCTTCCTTTCTTCCTTCCTTTCTTTCTTCTTTCATTTATTTCTTTCTTCCCTCTTTCTTTCTTTCTTCCCTCCTTTCTTCCTTCCTTCCCTCCTTCCCTTCTTTCTTTCTTTCTTTCTTTCTTTCTTTCTTTCTTTCTTTCTTTCTTTCTTTCTTTCTTTCTTTCTTTCTTTCTTTCTTTCTTTCTTTCTCCACCATACCATCTAATTGCTCCTAGATGCACTTCTAAATGAAGAAGAGGGATGGAAAGCAGAAAAACTAAGTATTACTGTATTCTTGCTATGTTGGGCCAAAGCAAACCTTTTCTTATCTCTTCAGTGACTTTTAAGTGCCTTATTTCATCTCTAAAATAAACCTGAACTACCAGAATGCAGACATTAGACCTGCCCTTAACAAGGGGCTTAAATAAGTTGGTTTCTAAAGTTCCTTTTTATCTCTAAATTGTCTAAAATCTCTAAATTTATCTCTAAATTTTATCTCTAAATCTCTGGTTCTATCTAGGAAATCTATAGTCTAATCCCAGGGCAAGTCATTAATCAACCAGCTATGTGACTTTGAACAAATTACTCCATTCCTCTGAACCTCTGTTTCATCATCTAACAATGAGAGGTTTGGATTAGACGATGTCCTAATAGCCTACGTATTGTATCGCCCACACAGTGCACAGTAACAGGATGTACCCACATTCTATGCATGGGGTATACACACTAGGTCCCCAAGTCCCAGGGATAAACATTTAACAATCAATTCTGGAAGGGTAGTGATGACATATGTACAATGCCCTTTTAAGTTTAATCTGCATTTTTCTCCATGACTTTCTTAAGTCTAGATAAACACTATACAATGGTGATTTGTAGCACTTGGCATTTCTGAGGCTCAAACTAGAAACTGAATGATTGATTCTTTTGAACCAATTGGAGCTGGCATCATACACCTATGTCTACACATACTTCAGACTCTTTCCTGAATATAAACCCCCCACTTAATAGAGGATACCAGGGATTTCCTCTATTTTGGTTTCATATAGGTCAGAGATCCTCAGTGTAAAAATAAGACTGTTCCAAGAAACTAAAGGGAGGCTGAGTTTGTTGGTGTTCTTCTGTAATCCTTGCAACTGTCTGGGAGAAAGTTTGAGTTCTGGCATTTTGAGTTGCAGTAGGGCTAAAGCTTACTGGGTATCTGCACTATGGCTGGCACCATTATGTTAAGCTACTAGGAAGAGAGCTGCTTTAGGAGGGGGGCAGGAACCAGGCTAAGTTAGAAAAATGGAATGAGTTAAAAGTTCAGTTCTGGTGCTTGAAAATGGTTGTTGCACTTCCAGTCTGGGATCCAGTCTCAAAAAAAGGGGGGAAGGAAAGAAGGAAAAGAGAGAGGGAGAGGAAAAGGGAGACAGGGAAAGAGAAAGAGAGAGAGATAGAAGAAAGAAAAAAGAAAAAGAAAGAAAGACAAAGAAGGAAGGAATGAAGAGGCGATAAAATCCCTTTCTTAGATGCTAGAATATTAGAGTTGGGATGGATCCTAGATATTGTCCCATAGTCCAATGTCCTTATTTTATAGCTAAAGAAATTGGGCCCCAGAAAAAAAATATGATTTGCTAAATCAGACCATGTTAACTAGTTATTGGTAGAACCAATCTTAGAACTCAGATTTCTTTAGATGTTGCAGTGGAAAGAGTGATGCTCTACAAATAAGGAGCCTGCATTTAAATCCTGGCTCTGCCCCAATCTGTTTAACATTGGGCAAATTAATTAACTTTTCTAGGTTTAAGGCTCTTCATCTTTAAAAGGGGTGAGTTAGGCTAAAAGACTGTGAAGGACTTTTCTAGATTTATGGTCAAGGATAGGATGGTAGTCTCCAAAGTAGGATCTGATATGTGTATGACAGATCATTCATGTATATAATATATATGATATTTAATATATTTTTGATATATAATAATATATCCCCAAAAGGAAGAAATTAAACTTTACTAATACTTAACATATGGATTTATATGGTACTGGTACCTTCTCTTGGTCCATATGTCAGATAGTCAAGTATCTTGCAAGGTACATGAGTTATCCTGAAGGTAGAGTGGAAATTTCATGATATATAGGAGTTGATGATAGCACTGCCATTACATTCATCAACTTTTTATATTTTTTTCATTTGTAGAATAAATTAATCATTTCCATAATATAATAAAAAGGTGATTGCACATGAATTGCAAATCTATTATGTACAATTTGTTATTCCTTTTAAATACATAATAAAGTTATTATGTAAATTTTTTCTTTTAAAAATGAATTTTTAGTGTATTAAGACATGTTTGCTTGTACTTATTTAAGAGGATTTATGGATCATATTATCAGTTTTAACTATATTAACTTTCACAAAATAGATTGGTGTTCTAAAAAAGACAATTTCTTCAAAAAAGTCATGGATTAAAAAAATAATACTAATAATGTGAGCACGTGCAAACAAGGATAACATGGCAGAGATGAAAAATTTCTTACTCCTAGTATGAGTCATATTATGAGATAAAAACAGTGACAAACTAATTAGAACTGACAAGAATTTGTCCCAAAATTTGTCCTCAAAAATGAAATTATCAAGATGTTTATTTAAAATGTGAATTTATATTCACTATCCTTTTTTTTTTTTTTTTTATTTAATAGCCTTTTATTTACAGGATATATACATAGGTAACTTTACAGCATTAACAATTGCCAAACCTCTTGTTCCAATTTTTCACCTCTTACCCCCCCACCCCCTCCCCTAAATGTCAGGATGACCAGTAGATGTTAAAATATATTAAAATATAACTTAGATACACAATAAGTATACATGACCAAAACATTATTTTGCTGTACAAAAAGAATCAGACTCTGAATTATTGTACAATTAGCTTGTGAAGGAAATCAAAAATGCAGGTGTGCATAACTATAGGGATTGGGAATTCAATGTAATATATTAAAATATAACTTAGATACACAATAAGTATACATGACCAAAACATTATTTTGCTGTACAAAAAGAATCAGACTCTGAATTATTGTACAATTAGCTTGTGAAGGAAATCAAAAATGCAGGTGTGCATAACTATAGGGATTGGGAATTCAATGTAATGGTTTTTAGTCATCTCCCAGAGTTCTTTTTCTGGGTATAGCTAGTTCAGTTCATTACTGCTCCATTAGAAATGATTTGGTTGATCTCGTTGCTGAGGATGGCCTGTATATCCACTATCCTTATGATGAATCTTACCCTACATATAAATGATGCCCTGAGACATTAGCTGATAAGAGTATGAAGCTGTCCTGATTTTTATTATTGAATTGTTTCACTCATGTTAAATCTTCAAGATCCCATTTTTGGTGTTTTCTTGGCAAAGATATTAGAATGGCTTGCTATTTCCTTCTCTACCGATTTTACAGATGAGGAAACTGAGGAAAACAGAGTTAAATGATTTGCTCAGGATCACTAGCTACTAAAGAGTCTGAGGAAAGATTTAAACTCAGGAAGAAATCTTTCTTATTCTCAGCCCAGTGGTCCACCTAACTGCCCTGTCCTAATTAGCAAGAAACATTTAAAAACCAAGCTTTTGTTGCCCAACGTTGCATAAAGTGATAGCTGTTTTAAAAAATTCTTATATCTTTACAATCTAAAATGTGGAAACAGAATTTCCAACCTTTAAAAAAATCTTCCAAAGAGAATTTCAGTGAGTTTTGGATCCATTTGTTGAAAGCATAAAAATTTAACACCTTCTGATTAATTTGCAGAAATAACTCATTGAAATCAGAGAAGAGGGAAATTTATTAGCTGAATTTCAATAAAGACCTTTGCATAATTGGCTTATGGGACTGAAAAATGAATATCATGATTTAATGAACACAGTCAATGATTCACTTCTTCCAATTGGATCTCCATGTTTTTGTGAGATATCATTTTTAGCTATGACAGCTGAAGATTTATTTCATTGAAATAAATTGAACTTGGAACTAGACCCTTGAATCCCTACATCACGAAGTGTTAAACAAAGATTTTCAAAATTAATGAAGCATATTCGATCACATTATTCTTTAGTGAGAACAAAGTTTTGTAGAATTAATAAGTTAAAAAATTAAATATGACATTTCATCTTGATTTCAAAGTTTTAATTTCTTTTTTAAAATGTTTCACAATGTATGTCTAACAATTAGAATTGCTCCTTGGTGCAAGGAGCACAAAGTGCTGACATACTATGGTATCTCCCTTTCTACTGTTTGAGCCATCACCAGTCATCTCGATCTATGTCTTGCCACTGGATTATGATGATTGGAGAAGCGAGGCTGATGACTTTGTGCCTTCTTAAATCCAATTCACTCACAAGTCTAGACATAACCTTCATGATGTTATGGATCATCTTCAAGAATTAAGCATGAATAATAGGTAATCTTATCAGTATGGACCCACTCTCTTAGGAGAGCTCTGACCACTGAGAGGAAGCATCAGATTCTTTCTCTAGCACTCATTAGTTTATTACCCTCTTAACCTCTACTTCTCCCAAAACATACACACTTGGGGAAAGAAAGGGAATATGGGATCGGAGAGGATTACTTTAAAAATTAAATTTGTTTAATGTCTAGGTGAATCCTCCAAGGAAGGAGTGTAAAGATAATCAATGTACAATGTAAATCAAATATTGGACTGCTATTTATTTACAACACAGAAAAAAAAGCTTAATACAAAAGTCTCTCAAAACTGATTGAAAGAAGCATTAGTATTAACAACTGTTATACTCTCCCAGGAGGTTGAATTTTAAATATCAGGATATGAAGCCATTTAAGATACTGAAGAATAGACATTTTACATTTTACCTTTATATACTATCTACCACCCTCAAGATAAAAATGTTTTGGCAAGCCAGAAAGCATTGGGTTCATCCTACAACAAGTGGTCCTCTTCTCCAAGAGCAGAAACATTCTGTCACCAGTCAGTTCTAAAGAAGAGACCCAATATCATTGGACTTCTCTCTCTCTCTCTTTTAAGCTTTTTATTTTCAAAACATATTCACAGATAATTTTTCAACATTGACCCGTGCATAGCCTTGTGTTTCACATTTTCCTCTCCTTCCCCTCACTCCCTCCCCTAGATGGCAAGCAATACAATATATGTTAAACATGTTAAAATATATGTTAAATCCAATATGTGTAAACATATTTATACAATTCTTTTGTTGCACAAGAAAAATCACATCAAAAAAGAAAAGAAAATGAGTAAGAAAAAAAAGAGTGAGAATGTTATGTTGTATCAATGGACTCCTCAAATTCACAATTCGCTTTCAAAGACCAACAGTCTATCTTGAGATTGATGCTTGATTAGACAGAAGCCCAAATACAAATTCTAGGTTGTAGTTCCTTGCTCTAGGTGGAGGCTAGAATCATCCTGCTTCCACTTGGTATATGTTGGTACAGTTGACATACTGCTATAGAAGGAGAATGGGCACCAATCCTGCTGCTCCCTCCCCTCTTCAATAAGAATATTCTCCACCTCTTGGCTAAAAGAGGGACAGAGGATGTGTCACTTTTTTAAAAAGATCCATCAAATAATCAACTCTCTCTGCTTAGGGGCCAATAAAGGAAGGCTTTGAAATCTTCTTTTTTCCTTTACACCACCTTTTAGTGTCAGAGCCAGGAGCATGGATGGTGGGAAGCTGATGAGACAGTTCCATGCATGTGTGTATGTATATTATATACACTATATTAGTATAAATAGATATTTACATAATTATATGTATATATATATATAATTGGGGTTGCATATTCAAGGTTTTGGTTTCTTTTTTCATGTGATGCATGATATAAAAAGTTTGGAGGCCGCAGATTTCTCAGTCTGACATTTAAAACCCTCTACAAACTGACTCCAACCTACCTTTCTAATCTTATTTCATATTGCTTTCTCTTTCTACCCTCTCTGTTCTAGTCAAATAGACCTGCAATCTATTTCCTATACCAATATTCCTCCCTGGGTGTACATATCTTTACATAAATGATTCTCATGTGTGAAATGTAGCCTCTTCTTCCTAGTTTTCTTCTAAGAGCGGTTTGGGTACCATTTCTTATGTAAGTTTTTTCTAAAGCTCAGTTTTTTCTTTCTCTTGTAATAATAAGTAATTATTTTACCCTTAGTATGTGCCAGGTTCTGGGATACAAAGAGAGCTGCTTTCAAAGAGCTTACATTCTAATGGATGAGACAACATGAATATAAATAGATATTTATAAGATATATATCTTGCATAAATATGTATTGTGTATGTACATATGTGAGTATAGTATACATATATGTATAGCTTTGGAGAGAGGAGAGAGAGACAGAAACAGAGAGAAAGAGAGAGAGGGGAGAGACAGATGGACAAATGGAAACTAAGGAGATGCCCATCAATTGGGGAACAGCTGAGCAAATTGTGATATATGAATGTAACCATGTAACCATAAAAATGGTACCATAAAAAATGATAAAATCCCTGAGAAGATCTATGCGAACTAATGCAGAGTGAAATGAGCAGAACCAGGAAAACAAATTATATAGTAACAATGACATTATAAAGCTACTCATTTTTAAAGACTTAAGAACTAATGTCTATCTAACTAGGATTCCTGAGAACCAAAAGTGATACTCATCTCACAAAAGAAAAGTGATACAGAATGAGATATACATTTTTGGACATAGCCAATGCTGGAATTTGTTTTTCTTGTATTGGTTTTGTTTGTGTAAAAGTTTTTTAATTTAATGTAATCAAAGTTGTCCATTTTGCCTTTCATAATGTTCTCTAGTTCTTCTTTGGTCATAAATTCCTCCCTTTTCCAAAGATCTGATAGGTAAATTATCCCTTGTTCTCCTAATTTGTTTATGGTATCATCCTTTATGCCCAAATCATGTATCCATTTTGACTTTATTTTGGTATGGGATTTGAGATGTAGGTCTATGCTGAATTTCTACATATTTTCCAGTGTTTCCAGCAATTTTTGTCAAATAGTGAGTTCTTATTCCAGAAGCTGGAGTTTGGGGTTTATCAAATTGTAAATTACTATAGGCCTTGATTATTACGTAGGGTGTATCTAATCTCTTCCACTGATCCACCACTCTATTTCTTAACCAGTACCAAATGGTTTTAATGACTGCTATTTTATAACATAATTTTGGGTTTGATATTGGTAAGCCACCATATTTTGTAATTTTTCATTAATCCCTTTGATATTTTTGACCTTTTTATTCTTCCAGATGAATTTTGTTATTATTTTTTCTAATCTATAAAATACTTTTTTGGCAGTTTGATTGGCATGGCATTGAACAAATGGACTAATTTAGGCAGAATTGTCATTTTTATTATATTAGCTCAGCCTACCCACGAGCAATTGATTTTTTTCTAATTGTTTAGATTTGACTTTATTTGTGTGAGTATTTTGTAATTATGTTCATATGGTTATTGGATTTGTCTTGGCAGGTAGACCCCCCAAGTATTTTATTTTGTCTACAATAATTTTAAATGGAATTTCTCTTTTTATCTCTTGCTGATGGGCTTTGTCAGTAATGTATAGAAATGCTGATGATTTGTGTGCTTTTATTTTATATCCTGCGATTTTGTTAAAACTATTAATTTTTTTCCAGTAGGTTTTTAGATGGTTTTCTAGGATTCTCTATCATCATATCATCTGTAAAGAGTGATAGTTTTATTTCCTCATTGCTTATTCTAATTCTTTAATTTCTTTTTCTTTTCTTATTGCTAAAGCCAACATTTCTAGTACAATATTGAGTAGTAGCGGTGATAATGGACATTCTTGTTTCATCCCTGATCTTATTGGGAATGCTTCCAGCTTCTCTCTATTACAAATAATGCTTGCTATTGTTTTGGAATTTATTTTTATTGATTGTGGGTATTTGTTGGAAGGGTTCCCTTCTCCACTTTTCCCCTTTTCTTTTCCAATTAATAGGAAAAATCAAAGAGAGAACAAAATTAATATTTGTTAATTGATTAAAAAATTTTAAAGGGGGTCATAATAGAAAGAGACATTTAAGCTGAATCTTAAGAAATGTGATTTTAGGAGGGAGGACATTCTGGGCATGGGAGATATCAGGACAACTAGGTGGATAAAATTACTTTGTGTTACTTTGTATATATTTTATGTTTATTTATCTATGTATGTGTTGCATAAAGTCCCTCCTGTCCTCTCCTCCTCTGACATAAGCAACCTAGAATGAAGGCACTGTTTTCTTACACTCAACTAGCATCTTTACCTCTAGAATCAGATACAAACTCTTTTATTTGATACTTAAAGCTCTTTGTACTCAGTCCCCTTCCTACCTTTCCAATCTTCTTTTGAATTCTTTACTACACACTGTCAATTACATGGGTCTGCTTGGTTTTCCTCACATACAATACTTTATTTCTGTACCTTTGGGCTGGCTATTCCCCATACAGGTCCTTTTATTCCCCACTCTTTTTTTGTCTTGATCTGTAATTCCATTAATGGGAAGTACACCCTGTGTAAAAACTCCCTCCACCCATGTAACTCACTGGAAACTGAGAATCGTATCCAGTTGTCTGAGTCACTGAGAAGTTAAATGATTTGTTTATGATCATACAGCCAATGTGACTTTAAGGCAGAATATGAATTGTAGTATTTGCCTTGCCCACAGTAAGTGTTAGATTGATTTGAGTTCTTCTTCCACTGTAGCATTCTGTTTTCCCATGGAGAATGTTGAAACCACTAGGCACAGCCTCTAAGGGAAAGGAAAAATGTCTGGTCCTGGGCTGAAGCCAGACTGTAAGATGTGAATAGTACCAGAAGGCTCCAACAGGGATTCTACTATTCTCTTCCCTGGTGCCTCTCCCTGACTTGCTCTGGTTGATATTAGAGAACAGAAATAGGAGTGATAGAAATTGCAAAGAGACAAATTTAGATAAAAAAAACTTCGTAATAATTAGTATTATGCACCAGTGTTCTCCTGTTATCTTGTAGGAAGAAGAGGCGATATCCCATCCTTGCAAGTCTTTCAAAGTGAATGGTTACTTGCTGGATATGTTGAAGTGGGAATTCTTTTAACTACTTGGGTTGAAGGAGATGGCTTCTGAAGTCTCTTATATTTCGAAAATTCTGTGTTTATACGGCTCTTACTGCATTCTAAGGTAATGTGTCTTTTGGATCCCAGAGATGCGGTAAGAATGGATCCTTATACTCCGGCCCTTTTAGTGTTGCCTGGGACACGAAGGGTACCCAAGCCAGGGTAAATTTCTCACTAGTTTGCTCAATCTCTTGGGGATCCCAAGGTTTTTCCATCAAATTGCAGTTCCAGGAATATCCAACAGGTGGCAAAACCACCCCAGCCTACTTTTCCCTTTTTGGGTGGTAGCTAACTATGGAAGTTGGGGCTCTCAGCCCTGGAATCAACTGCATCTCTAGGTATCAGTGAGTCCTCTGGAGTGTGTGTGGGACAAAATAAAGACTAGATTTTTTCCAGGCTTCTCTCAGATTTTGCCCCTCTCCACCCAACCTTTTCCTTCTAAAAGTTGCACTATCAGGGCACATCCTTTCCCATTCCTGAAACCCAGGAAGCTGATGTGTCTGGCTTTTAAAAAATCTTTACATTTCCTCTTTGGGGAGACAGCAGCCTCCATTCAGCTTCCAGAATGATTTTTCTAGAGCAGCACTGGGTCCAACCATATAACTCTCCATCTCCCTCCCCCAGTCCAGCCACAGACACACTCAATAAATGTGATCATCTCTAGGATCAAATATGAAATCCTTATTATAGTGTTCAAATATCTTCATTGCCTGCTCCCTCCTTCCTTCATCTCCTCTCTTTCCCGTCTTCTTATCTATACTTTTTACACCTTTCCAAGTACTCTGAAATCCAGTGACACTGGTGTACTTTGCGATTCACCAACAAACAAGACATTTTGTTTCCTGACTCATATGTTTTTTTTTTTTTTCTGGCTGTATTCCATGCCTGAAGTGCTTTCTTTCATTTCTGCATCCTGGATTCCCTAGATTCCTTTAAGTTCTAGCTAAAATCCCACCTTCTACAGGAAGCCGTTCTCAACCCTCCTTAATGCTAATGCCTTCTCTGATGATTATTTCCAATTTAACTCGTATACAGCTAATTTGCACATCATTGTTTGCATATCATCTCCTACATTAGACTGTTACTTGGGACCGAGTAACTCTTTTTTATTTTTAAACTTTGTATTTAGTTTTCTTTGTACTCTTTTTGCCTATCACAGTTCCTGGCATATAGTAGACTCCAATGAAAAAAAGCATTTATTAAGAACTTAAAATAGGTCAAGAATGGTGCTAGGCCCTGGAAATACAAATACACAAAGCAGGACTGTCTTTGTCTTCATGGAGATTACAATGTAATGGGAAGAAATAACACTTTTAGGAGAGGTAGATTTTGGTATGGAAAGTGACAAAAAGAAAGTCTAGGGTTAAGAGGGGGAACCCAGATGGTCACAAGAGAGTCCATAGAATGCTGAAATGAATAATCTAGAGCTGTGCTTTTCCAGAAAAGTGAGAAATCCCCAACATAAAAGTCACTATTCACAAGAGAGATAGGTATGGTTTAGGGGTAAGCCTCAGAAATCTGGGTTCAAATTCAGTCTCTAACACTTATCACCTATGTAACCTTGGGATTTCAGTTTCCACATTGACAAAAAAGAGATCAGAATTGACAAGTTGATCTCTGAGGTCCTTTTCAGCTTTATATCTCAGATCTTGGACATTGCCAACACTTCCCCACTCAAGTTGAGTGACACAGTGTTCAGAGTGTTGGACCTCCAGTCAGCCAAGTTGAGTTTCCATCAGGCCTTAGACACGTATTATCTATGTGACCCTAGATAGTCATTTAACCTCTGTCTCGGTTTCCTTATCTATAATATGGAGATAACAATAGCACCTGGTTCCCAGGTGGTTGTGTGGGTCAAATGAAATAATTTAGTACAGTGCCTGAAACATTAGTAGACATGTAATAAACACTTGTTACCAATCTTTTCTCTCTGTCTTCCTTCCCTCCTTCCTTCTTTCCTTCCCTCCTTCCTTCCCTCCTTCCTTCCCTCCTTCCTTGCTTCCCTCCTTTCTTCCTTTCTTGCTTCCCTCCTTCCTTCCTTCCCTCCTTCCTTCCTTCCTTCATTCCTCCATAATTTTTCTTATTTATAAATTGGATGGTGAAACATATACAACATGAGACTCATTTTTAATCTGTAAAATGGGGGTAATATTTGTACAACTTGAATGCTTGGCAAATATGAAATAAGAAACCATGAGGGAAGTTCTTTGAGGATGTATTTCAGGTTGTTTTTATACATTTATTGGTGTGGTGTTGTTGTAATTGTATGCTAAGTGCTCCCAGATTTAGATATCTAATGGAAAAATAAATTAGAAAGAAATTTCAAAATAGAATGTCAGGATAATTAGATATTACTGATTTAATGAATGAGAATTTTAAATATTATACCCATATTATTACATATTACACAATAGATTTACAAAAAAATCTATTGTGTGAGGGCATGAAGACCTAAAAAATAAATACAGAATTGTAGACATATTAGATATATCTTTTATAAACAATAATGCAATAAATATGGCAATTAACAAGGAAAAGGTGAACAAAAGTGTCAAATGGAGACTAAAAATTATCTTAAAGAGTGCATCAAAAAACAAATCATAAAAGTGGAACCAAGATGTCAGAGAGGATACACACTTCTTTCTGATCTTCTCCCAGGACCCTCAGTTAATTAGCAAATTCAGCCTCTGAATTAGTTTTGCACTGGCAAAATCCATGAATATTGGGAGTACAGCAAATTACCAGCAGAAGATAATTTTGGAGATCACCAGAAAAGATCAGTTTCGGTTGGGTGGGGTGTAGTCTCCACAGGATGGTGTGGTCTTTACTGGGTGATGCAGACTTTGCGCTGTGGAGAATCTACAAGGAGGAAATTACACTAGTGTTGGCTACTCTGTCCTGGTTTCAAGCCAGTAGATCATCAGAGAATTTATAAAACATCCAACACAAACACAAAAGGTAAATAGTGAACCCTGAAACACTAGAGACTCATGCTCACCCAGCACTGGGAGTGAGTTAACACAATCCCAGCGCAGCCACAGGGGCTTTGCTGCTTGTAGAAGAAGCTTGGAAAAACTCCCTTACCTAAAAGCAGATCCCAACTTTTTTTTTAAATGAGTAAAAAGGCAAAAAGAACTCTAACAATGGTGAAAGAGAATAGATTTCAAACCCTGAGGATACTAAAAGCAGATTGTCTCCAGATGAAGACCCAAAAGGTGGTATATAATCTGATTCCCATCACACAAGGCTCTCTCAGAAGAAATTAAAAAGGATCTTAAAAGAGAGCTAGAAGAAAAATGGGGAAAGGAAAGGAAAACTTTGCAAGAGGGTTTGGAAGAGGCATGTAACTCATTGAAAGGTAGATTTGACAAAATGGAAAAAGAAATCAATTCCATGAAAAACAGAATTTGTGAAATGGAAAAAAAAATCCACAGAACAAAACAACTCATTTAAAAACTCAATTGGACAAATACAAAAAGTTTAAAAAGTAAATGAAGAAAACACTAAAAATTAGAACTGAACAAATGGAAATGAATGACTTGATAAGACATCAAGAATCAGTCAAGCAAAACCAAAAAAATGAAAAAATTGAAAAAAATGTACAATACCTACTTGGGAAAACAGCTGACTTTTTAAAAAAGATCTAGGAGAGACAATATAAAGATTATTGGACTCCCTGAAAACTATGATGAAAAAAAGAGCCTAGACACTATTTTTCAGGAAATCACCAAAGAGAACTGTCCTGATGTCATAGAATCAGAAGATAAAATAGTCATTGAAAGAATTCACAGGACAAAATAGTCAATAACTATAGCAATCTAGTGTTTGATAAACCCACAGACTTCAGCTTTTGGTATAAGAATTCACTACTTGACAAAAATGGCTGGGAAAATTGGAAATTAGTATGGCAAAAACTAGGCATTGACCTACATCTAACACTGTATACCAAGATAAGGTCAAAATAAGTTCATGATCTAGACATAAAGAATGACATAAAGAATAGGATAGTTTACCTTTCAGATTTGTGGAAGAGAAAGGAATTTGTGACCAAAGAAGAACTAGAGATCATTATTGATCACAAAATAGATAATTTTGATTATATTAAGTTAGAAAGTTTTTGTACAAACAAAACTAATGCAGACAAGATTAGAAGGGAAGCAATGAACTGGGAAACCATTTTTATATTCAAAGGTTCTGATAAAGGCCTCATTTCTAAAATATATAGAGAAACATATCTCAAATTTATAAGAATTCAAGCCATTCTTCAAATGATAAATGGTCAAAGGATATTAACAGACAATTTTCAGACAAAGAAATTGAAACTATTTCTAGTCATATGAAAAGGTGCTCCAAATCACTATTGATAAGATAAATTCAAATTAAGGCACTTCTGAGATACCATTACACATCTGTCAGATTGGCTAAGATGACAGGAAAAGATAATGATGAATGTTGGAGGGGATGTGAGAAAGCTGGGACAGTGATACATTGTTGGTGGCAACCATTCTGAAGAGCAATTTAGAACTATGCTTAAAAAGTTATCAAACTGTGCATATCCTTTGACCCAGCAGTGTTTCTACTGGGCTTATATCCCAAAGAGAGCTTAAAGAAGGGAAAGGGACCCATATGTGCAAAAATGTTTGTGGCAGCCCTTTTTATAGTAACAAGAACCTGGAAACTGAATGAATGCCCATCAGTTGGAGAATGGGTGCCCATCAATTGGAGAATGGCTAAATAAATTATGGTTTATATATACATATATCATATATACCATAATATTCCATTTAAATATTATTGTTCTATAAGAAATGACCAACAGAATGATATCAGAGACGCCTGGAGAGATTTACATGAATTGATAGTAGTTAAATGAGCAGAACCAAGAAATCATTATACACAGCAACAAGAAAACTATATGATGATCAATTCTGATGGTTGTGGCTCTCTTCAACAATGAGATGATTCAAACCAGTTCCAATTATTTGGTTATGAAGAGAACCATCTACACCCAAGAAGACTATGGGAACTGAGTGTGGACCACAACATAGGATTTTCACTCTTTCTGTTATTGTTTGCTTGCATTTTTGTTTTCCTTCTCAGGTTTTTTTTTCTCTTTCTAGATCCGATTTTTCTTGTGCAGAAAGATAATTGTATAAATATGTATATATGTATATTGGATTTAACATATATTTTAACGTATTTAATATGTGTTGGACCACCTGCCATCTAGGGCAGGAGTGTGGGGGGAAAAGGGAAAAATTTGAAACAGAAGGTTTTGCAATTGCCAATGTTGAAAAAATTACCCATGCATGTTTTGTAAATAAAAATCTATTTTAAAAAACAAATTATAAAAGTAAAAAATAGATAACAAGGAAACAATATTCTAGAATTTGTGGGATTTAGTTAAAATAATCCTTAGAATAAACTCTAATCTCTGAACATTAATATTAAAAAGGGAAATATGACTTTAAAAACCTAGAATAATTCCTAAATTATGATAAAGATAGATAATTTGGAAAAATCTAAGGAGAGATAAACAAAATTGAAAGTAAAAGGCTATTGAGAAGATAAAGAAAAGAAGCCTAGGAAAAGACGATGTAAAATTATTTCTATTTACAGATAGCATGGTATTTTATTTAGAAAAAAAATTAACACAAGGATAACTTGCCACAAGAAAATCCCACAAGAAAAAAAGATGAACTTTTAAAAGATATTATAATTTCTGAGAATTTCTTTGAAAACAGTAATGTTAGGAGGGATTTTGGGAATGTAAGCACAAAACATAGAGGAAATCAACAATAATTAAGCAAGACAATAATGGCAATCCTTAATAGCAGAGTATAAATAAAATGCACTAAGTTATCAGATTTTATGCACATTACTTAAAAAAAAACTGAGGAAGAAGAATGATTCCATTTAAGGTATTAATAAAATGCATTGAGCATTAGGAATTGTTCTACAAAGCCACATAATATTTCTTAAATAAACCTAATTTTTTTGGATAGCAATAAAAACTGAGTAACTGAAATGGCAAAAGTATTCATAGTTGTACCACAACAAATAAGCGAAAGTAATTTTATTTAACTTACTCTATGGATTCAGTGCCATGTTAACCAAATTATCAAAAGGATATTTTATAGAATTAGATATAATAATAAAACAATTACTTTGGAGGAATAACATGTAGGGAATATTTAGGAATCTTCCATTGCTCTAATGGAACTGTGATCCAATATGGCCATTCCTCCAATGATGTACATTGTAGCTTATCTGTGCTTGCTTATTTCATACAATTTGAGTTATTTCACAAATTTGCCAAAGGGGAACTAACAAAAATGCTAGGGACTTCCAGTTTTCCTGATAGTTTGAAGATAATATGAAGACTCTTCGGCATTTCTTTGCTTTTGTCATGGGGACTAACCCATTTTAAAAAAACCATACATTTCTTTGATAATGTTATTTTGCCCCTTTTCCTTATTTTGCCCCTTTTCCTTTGTCATTTCTTGTTTGTAATGTATTGTAGTCTGGGTTACACCCATCATGCTTTTTTTCTTTGTTGTTTGAGATCCTTAACTTTATTTCTTTGAAGACTACTATTCCATTTCTTTTTGCTAAATAACATCACTGGAAAAGTATTTGTAGAAAAAATTTGGTCCCTTATTTTATTAAAAGCTTTGACGTATTATAATTATTTTGCATTTTCTTGGACACAACCTAGTCTGACTTCTCCTGTTTAATTTTGAGTCCAATTCATTGTAACATATGTCCAATATGTGTGCATACTATATAATGTATTTATTATATATGCATGCTGTATGCATATACACTTACATGTGTATCTGCATATATATATGTATAGTTTATATCAATATATGGATGTGTATATATATATATATATATATAGTGCACATATATTCACACCCAGATATTAATAAATGGACTCTTTAAGTTGTCTATCTCATAGAATAGATTAGAAAATAGGAATTTTTTTTTCTTGAACAAGAAGCAAATGAGACAAAATATGTAAAACTCTTGGTAAATTTTAAAGTGTTATTGTTATTATTATTCACTTACTTGGGGTTTTTGTGCATATTTAGGTCAAGTTCTTTACAATGATTATGGATCTCATTTTGGAGACAGCAGTATCCTAGGGTTTGATGCAACCAGCTCATTGCCACCCATAAATAAAAGCTTTAGAAGGACCTCACCATTTATCATCTATTACTTAAATGCTGTGCAGTATGTCTTCCATGGCTGTGGTAAACACCTTTGGTGAGCAAGGATTCAAGGAATCCTTAATAATTTTGACAAATGAGTGGGAGATTTTTTGTTAAAGAATAGCATTTAAGGCAATGTTTTAGTATATTAAAACACATGATTTCTTAAGTAGTAAAAACAAAAGACAAATTCCAATAAGTACAATAGGTGTGTATATCTTCTTCTTCTTCTTCTTCTTCTTCTTCTTCTTCTTCTTCTTCTTCTTCTTCTTCTTCTTCTTCTTCTTCTTCTTCTTCTTCTTCTTCTTCTTCTTTTTTTACCTCTGTGTCCACCTCAGTGTCTTTGTTGGACAAGTGCTGTAGGAGATCCATTCAGATACATGTTGAAATATAGCAAATTGATATCTTTGATTTATTTTAAAAGTTTGAGGACTCCTGAAATAGGCCAAATATCTTTGAGTAACTACAGATCTCTTCCACAAGGCTCTGCAATGTCTTACATCTTGATATGAGCAAAAAATGTCAACCAAGGACAAGACATCTGGAAAAACTCATCATCCACAGGAAACCTCTCTTCCATTTGGTCTATGCTGATTCTGATCCATCACAAAAGTGACTAGTTTTGGGAAGCACACTTTGATCTGTTTTATGATTTATTTGATGTTTATTACCAAGAATCATTGAACAGGATTATTTCTGTGTTTACATCTTCCCGAGAATCTTGAAAGATATTGTTATATGAATAGGAGACATTCCATCCTATAAGAAAATGTTAGTTTCATTCCTATCTGTTTCTTTTCCATATAGCTTGGTTTCCTGGGGTCTCTATCCTCATGGGGCCTTTTAAGGAAGTTCTAACTTCCCTAAAGCCCTCCACATTCAACTGAAATTATTCTGGGCATCCTCTTTCCTAGACATTTTTCCAGTTTATGCATTTCATTCTCTTCTCTTTCTGAAAATTAGAATAGTTGTGTTTACCCTGTTCTATGTCACTACTTTGTTCTCATTATCTTTTAGAAGTCCCGGACAGTGATTCAACAGTCACATCTCCAAGTTTTTTCAGTACTCTGGATGTAGTCCATCACATACTTTCTTGCTATCTCTCAATGTATTTGGGTATATCAATTCTTTATTACTATTTCTGTCCCTTTCAGTATACAGTGATCATTGTACTTGACAGAAGAATTAGATGCAAAGCCAGGATTGAGTAGCTCTATCTTCATTCCATCAATCCCTATTTTTATCCACCTGTCCCAAAGTAGTGGTACAAGCTTCTTTTCTTTTCTTTTCTTCTCTTCTCTTCTTTTCTCTTCTCTTTCTTCCTCCCTCCCTCCCTCCTTCCTTCTTTTCTTTCTTCCTTCCTCCCTTCCTTCTTCCCTCCTTCCCTCTTTCCTTCCCTCCTTTCTCCCTCCCTCCTACCTTCTTTCCTTCCTTCCTTCCTTCCTTCTTTTCTTCTTTCCTTCCTTCCTCCCTCCCTCCCTCCCTCCCTTTCTTTCTTTCTTTCTGATCCTAAAATTGGCTTGTTTTACATTATGCTGCTGTCTCTCACTGATCTGGTCCATAGGTTGGTTGATGGGGGTCTCTTTGCATTTACTTTGATCTTTTTAGGAAATGACCCTCTTTCCTTCTCCTCTGGATTATTTCTCCTTATATTCTCAGAATTTCATTCTTAACCACTTCACATATCTTTTAGTCTATTGTTGCAGGAAAAATTTAACCTGTAAATAGATAACCTGCAAATAAAATGAGGCAATTTCTTCAAGCATAAAATTATTTATTATTAGGAGCATGTGATTATTAATAAAGAACAGGTCAATGGTATGCCTTCATTCGTGCCAAAGACCCAGAGGGTGAGAGCTGGCAACATCATTTATATTTAGGTGTGTCCTCTTTCTAATTGGACTAACAATATATCACTGGGACCTTCTCAATGTTGATTGGTGGATATTTTAATGAGAAGGTAAGCTAAGTGTTCTCAGTTCCTTTCTATTGCTTTATCTGTGGGAATGAGGAAGAAAGACTTACAGTTGTGGCTGATCATTTCCATCTCTGACTCCTCAGGAATTCAAGTTGTGAGGAATCTTTTTTTAAATAGTATTTTATTTTTCCAAATAAATGTAAAGATAGTTTTCAACATTTATTTTTGTAAGATTGTGTTCCGATTTAGCATTCCTAACCAGAGAAACATAAGACATTTTAACCTGATTTTCACTGATTTGTTTTCCTCTGTCCAACAAAGACACTGAGGTGGACACAGAGGTGAAGAAGAAGAAGAAGAAGAAGAAGAAGAAGAAGAAGAAGAAGAAGAAGAAGAAGAAGAAGAAGAAGAAGAAGAAGAAGAAGAAGAAGAAGAAGAAAAAGAAGAAGAAGAAGAAGAAGAAGAAGAAACAGAAGAAGAAGAAGAAGAAGAAGAAGAAGAAGAAGAAGAAGAAGAAGAAGAAAGAAAGAAAGAAAAAGAAAGAAAGTAAAAGAAAAAAAAAGAAAAGGAAGAGAATTGTCTGGATTATTTTGGGGGGAATTGCAAAAGCACTTTACTGATTCCTATACTGGCAAAAAAACATATTTTCCAATGTATCCATTTTACTGATGCTGCTATATGGCAGTGAGACATGAAACCCCATTACTTTCAAAGACCTAAAGATGAGCATCACACAAAAGGCTGTGGAAAGGCACAAAGCAGGTATAAATGGACTGTATCTACCAATGACCAATGAAGAGCTCCATAAAAGTACAGCAGAGTGTCATCAAAGAACTAGACAACAGAAAGAAAAGTTGGGACAAGAATGTGGCAAGACAAGTTAGATGGCCAGGGTGCCTCCATAATGTCAGGAGAAATTTATAAAAGTCTTTCTGAATGTTGGATGGCACTCCACCCTGTGATCAGAATCTGAATGAGAGTTGTATAGTATGGTCAGACATGGATAAATTGTGCTCTGCATCAATTATGGAATTTCCTGAATCTATGGATTATAGATTCATCTGAGTAGTTCAATAATCCACACATGCATCAAATATATCTTAAATCAGGATATTAACAAGGAACAGGAAAGTTTTCACTAGAATTATTCCCCAGTTTATCATGCCTTTACACTCAAAATATGACCAGGTCATCCTAAACCTAAATGAAGAAAGCAAAGACAAATCTCATATACCCAGGGGGTGGATCTAACTTAAACTGGCTTAAATAGAAGCCTGAGTGCTATTTGTGTGAGACTTAGCTTAAGCTAGTTAACAGGCAGATGTATTGGGGGTAAGGGTTATCACATTATTAGGTCATGTTATTTAAAATCTGCCTGACTTTTTTAGGAGTGGAGTCTTGACAAAAATAGGAGGGAAAAAGATGAATCACAATTTAATAAGTATAATATTAATTTCCTTATTTATATTTTAGATTTTTAGGCATTAGCATATTACTTAAACTTTCTCTGGATCTTCTCTAGAAATCAGATATACAGATTGCATATCCAGATCATGGCCAAATTTCTCCTATCACAGATTACAAGTTGAAATAGTTATCTACAAGGTTCTTATCATTTCTGTCTTCAACAACCAATTCCTTCACTGTGAGAATCGATCTAGAGTTAACAGTTTTTTTTAACCATTCTTCCATCTTTTGAAAAAGGAAATTGTTATTAAGACAAGTCAAAAATTTATTGTTCTATTTTTGATTCAGAGAGAGCTCCATAATATGCCAAGATAATTAAAGTCCTTACTCTCTTATGTTTTCATGCCAGCTTTCTGATGTTTTCCAATCTTTTTCTTCCTTCTGTTAGGATGGTTTTTAGTATCTTCCAAATACTCTATTGCTTCTGTTTCTACCCATTCAGCTTAATCCAAGAAAATGGCTTTGTACTATATTTCCTCATCTAACGACATCTTCTTAACATACAATGCTATATATTATCTTCACTACCAACTTTTACCTAAATAAAAGATTAACTATCCAGAGCAAGTCTCAGAGTTCCCATAAGATCAAATTTATACCTTTTAAAAATGTTATCTCCTGTTCACTTTGTTACTCATAGTTTTAAAATTTGCAAATAGAGCCCAGGTTGTGATTTGCAGACATCACCAGCCTTTTCAGTCTTTTCTAGTTAGGTCAACATTTATCATTTGTATAGAATACAACAAATGATGAGGAAGGTTAAAGGAAGTATCCCTGCCATGGTTTTACTCAATGACTTATGGTTTTTGTGTGTGTATAGTTCCCTGCATGCACGTGTCCTAAAAACATGCTTTCCACATGTACCATTCCATGCATGATCCCTATGTTTGTTCATTTTTCCAATTAAGAGAGTGTATTTGTGAGAGAGTAAACTCAGGCTTGGTTAAAAAAAAAAAAAATCTACTGTCATTTTGTCTATTCTGTTATTTTATTAAATTTCTTTGATGAACTAAGTGTGTCTTCTGAATAGCAATAAATAAGATAAAATAAGCTAAACACATTGGAATAGAATTATGAGTTGTGATTTGGAAAGAACTGTGACCAACAAAATGCCTAGAACCTCTGGTAGCTTGTAGGGCTTGGGCCCCATAGGCCATGAATGTACTCACATTAGGCAATTAACATCATGGTTCTTCATTATTGGTTCCTTTTTTCAATTTAGTTTCCTGTCAATTTCTGAGCATTCTTATAGCTATTCTTCCTTCCTTACAGTTCCTCTCTCCATAGTATCTAGCTTGATAGACATAGTTAGGTAATTTTCTCTCTTCCTCTTCTTTTTCTATTTAAAATTCTTTTTGTTTGGATTAACAAGACTGCAGGCAAATGCTCCCTTTTCCCCTTTTAAACCAACCTTTGTTAGGTTCTCCACTCCTGGTTAAGAATTTGTTTTTCTTATTTTTAAGCTGTGATTCAGGTAATGCAAATGCTGTTCTCAGACACTAGCTTCTCACCAATATCATTTTCCAAATCTGCCTTTCTTTTCTGAAGATCTTTACTTCAATTGGCAGCCATGATGAGAACACTATATTTATCCTCTAGATCTTAGTTCCTTGCCCAGGACATCGGTGATACCTTCAAGAGTACTTATGATTGTATCATTTTTGCCCACAGGAATCTGCAGGAGTGGTCAATAGTTATTAGGTCTGACACTTTTTGAGAGGTCCTTCTGGATACATACAGTGCCCCTCTTCTGTGGCTGTTTTCAGTCTGGCAAATACCTGTTTGGTATTCTTCAATATCCATTCTTTTTCTGCCCAGATATTATGACAACTGGATGATTCCTCAGCTTATGGCACCTATGGACTCAAATAATCATTCCTTTGAGGAGAGATAATTGCCTCTTTTTCTGAGGCTTCAACTCCCTCTTCAGGTTGGTCATATTTATTATTTAGCTTTGACTCTTTGGCAACTCTCTATTGTCGTTTTTATTTTCCATTTTCACTTACCATTCAGGTGTTTCTTGTTAGAGTAAGAACCAGAAGAGCAGTTCTTCTCATTCTTTACTTTTTAAATAATAGTTAACATGTCTATAGAACTTAATATGTGCCGCGTACTATGCCAAGTGCACTACAATTGTTATCTTATTTGATGCTTATAATAGCCCTGGGAAACAAAGTTCTATTATTATTACCTTCATTTTACAGATGAAGAAACAGAGGCAAATAGAGATCTTAACCTCTGGGTTAAAGCCTTCGCCTGATTTGTTCTGGGTTACACTGGTAGTAAATATCTAAGACTGGATTTCAAGTCAGATCTGTCCTCAGTGCTCTAGTCACCATGCTTCCTAGTTGCCGCAGACAGCATCACTGAGACTAGTTAAGAGTTTTTCAGTAACCTTGCTATTGAATCAACAATATTGGTCTCTACATTTCTATTAATTTACTTCCATTAATTCATGACATGATGTATAATGTATATTATACATTCGTGACAGCTTTAAGAGCTATATAAGATCTGGAAATCTTCCTTCATTTCCTCCTTCTGGCTAGTGGTCAGTAAAATACTCCCACCATAATGCCATCATAATGCTCTTCCATACCACCTTTGATTTCCACCATGTTTCCTTCTGCCCTTCTGCTGTCCTAACTTCTCTTCTTCTAGACCAGTAGCCATTAGATTTGGCCTCTAGAGATCATGTTCCTCTTTCCTTGGTAATTTAATCCATTTAGCTTTGGCATTTTACTCTGAGGCTGAGCAAAAGAATGGTGAATGAGTACAAATTCTTCTAATCTTCTATACTTAGCTGATTCTGGATCATGTATCACATCTCATCCATTCATCTGATCACTTTGGGCATCTTGCCATCTACCTTTCTTCCATGTGAATTAATCCTTACTCCTAGCAATGAGTTGGCATTTTGGATAGCATGCTGGGTTTGGAGTCAAGAATATATGAGTTCAAATCCAGTCTCAGACACTTACTAGTTGTGTGATATTGGCCAAGTCTTTTAGCTTTTGTTTGCTTCAGTTTTCTCACCTCCAAAATAAGAATAATCTTACAATTTCCTTTTAATAATACAAATACACTTCATTTCCTACTTGGCTGTATTCCAAATGTCTTCATCCCCTTGCAAAGGGAACCTTCCTTCCCCTCAGCTTCTTTTTATGTATTGTCTTCTCCTTTAAATTTGAACAGACCAAGCCGAAATCGATGATGTGAAATGACAAAAAATATTAGAAAAAATTTCAAAAAATTAAAAAATAGAAGATGTCTGCTATAAAAGAAAAATTTCCTTGAAAACAAGTCAAAGGGAGACCATTGAAGAAACATTGGATTTCCTGAAAATCATGATTTCAAAAAAAAGCCTGGACATTATATTTGAAAAAATCATGTGAGAACTTCCCAAGTCTATTAGATATAAATGGCAAAGAAAAGTTTGAAAAAATTTATCAATTGCCTTCTGAAAGAAACCTCAAAAGGAGAAAGTCCCAGCAATGTCATAGACAAAATATCTTTGAATATATTATTTCATGAGCAGGACCAGGAGATCATTATATACTTCAGCAACAATACTATATGATGACCAGTTCTGATGGACCTGGCCATCCTCAGCAACAAGATCAACCAAATCATTTCCAATGGAGCAGTAATGAACTGAACCAACTATGCCCAGAGAAAGAACTTTGGGAGATAACTATAAACCATTACATTGAATTCCCAATCCCTATATTTATGCCCGCCTGCATTTTTGATTTCCTTCACAAGCTAATTGTATAATATTTCAGAGTCTGATTCTTTTTATACAACAAAATAATGTTTTGGTCATGTATACTTATTGTGTATCTAATTTATATTTTAATGTATTTAACATCTACTGGTCATCCTGCCATCTAGGGGAGGGGGTGGGGGGTAAGAGGTGAAAAATTGGAACAAGAGGTTTGGCAATTGTTAACGCTGTAAAGTTATCCATGCATATAACCTGTAAATAAAAGGCTATTAAATAAAAAAAAAAGAATATATTATTTCAAAAGAAAAAAGAGACAGGCTTACAAGTAAGGATACCTTATCTGGCAAAGCTGAATATATTACAATTAGGAAAAAAGTGGAACTTTATTGTATAAAAGAGTTTCAAATATCCCTAATGAAAAAGACTAGAGCTGAGTTGGAACCTTAAAATATAAACACAAGAAACAAGAGAAATATAGGAAAGCAAAATTATTTGAGCAATTACAAGGGTTTATGTAATGATATAACTAACAGTTTAGGGAGGGAGAAGAAATAAATATCTTTTCAGAGTCTTAATGTCTTTAAAGTGAACTGAGAATTAAATAAGGAAAATAGAGGGTTTGTTGATGAATTGGTTTTTGTAAAGGGCTGAAACTCTGAGTTGATGCACTAGAATCAGACAACTGAACACTTAAGGCTAATTATCCATTGGACAATACTCCATTAGCATATGCTTGGAAAATGGCCCTTCCCATTATCCTGTGCTGGCTCAATCTTTTGGTGTATACAGAGAATTGTAGAAGGGATTATGGGGTGGAATAAGACAAGCCAGAGTCACTTTGGTGGTGGATGAGGAGAAGGGAGGGAGTGAGGAGCTTGTGTCCATTCCCTTCACTTCTACCCCTAAAGACCAAGAATAAAGACCAAGGACTGTTGCTTATCCTGATTCTGGCTGATTCTAAGGCATCCAGGGTGCTAATTCGGGTGTCACAGGTTTTGTTCTGAGAGTTTTAAGAAGGGAAAGAAAAGGGGGGTAGTAAAAGTAAAAAAGTATGGAAAGCAGGAAGAAGAGGA